>NC_137146.1:19661950-19979947 GCF_949319135.1 Squalius cephalus | reverse complement strand
AAACTTTGACTTTTATCGTGATAATTATCGATATCGACTAATATAAAAAAAAAATATCGTGATTTTTTTTTTGGCCATATCGCCCAGCCCTACTTCACATCTGTCCACATAAAGAAGGTGTCTCGGCTAGTAGGCTATATTGCGTGTGAGGATGTTGGAGGTGGAGATTTATAGCCTTTTCTCACAGCACTTGATATAATTAAACTTTTTAATTTGATGGCGGATCCAGAAAGGTTCAAACGACAATCACCAGTGACAACTGGAGATTCACCCATTGTAAAATGCAAAAGACTTCGGAGTGGCTACAGAAAAAAAGAGACTGCAACCAGGCCCATGCGAAAACAAGGATAAATATTGGAAGGGCATTAAATGTAGTCACGCAATGCTGATGTTGTTAATATTAACAATTTGAGAACAAAGTATGATTTGCACGGTTTGACGTGATATGATAATCGATCGTTAGATTTAATCAGCACAATTTATTGCAGGTCAGAACAAAAGTGGATGTTACTTGGTCAGATGACATTTTCCAGTGAAAATTCTTATGTTGGTCATACTTCCAAAAAGTAGAATCTGTGATTGCGAATGACAGTATCTACACCTGCGCGGTGACTGACAGCCGCACACTCCTCTAAACATTGGATTCATCTGGGCTGTACCGTGCCTAGGCACAACCCACGTAAAGTTGATAATTCCACGAATAACTGCAATTGCAGATTTTGAACAGAGATGGCAACAAAGAGGAAAAACTATGGACTGCAGCTTTAACTAACATGAACTAATATTAATAAATACTGTAACAATTGCTAATTGTTAGTAAATGTATTAATTAATGTTAATAAATTAGACCTTATTGCAAAGTGTTAGCCAAATTTCATTAAAAATGAGAGACATCAAACAAACAAACACTAAAGCAGAGGCCTAATGCCGTATGCATGCAATTCTTTTAGACTCAGCCACAGCTAATTGTCATATTTTGCAACCAGTAAAGACAAACAGTTTCCTGCTTTGTGTTTGTATATTGTACCATCAACTATACCTGACTGGAGCTCCACTTGCCCTCATCAAATACATCTCCTAAAATGAAGACAACTTCTGGATTTAGAAGCCACAGAGATGTCTGGAACGCTCTTTCCATCTGCCATTCTCTGTGAAAATATCATAATACTCATAATAAAAATGTGCAGAGCTTCCTTCAATAAAAAATAAAATAATAATAATAATAATAATAATAATATTAAAATGACTTTGCCCAATGTAAAATTATATATATTCTTTTGTAATGTTCACAGACTTTTTCATTTTATTTTATTTTTGTCTTCATAAATCAAAACTTTCAGATGTATTTTGAACCCGTCTATTTGATACGTTTAGCATTAGTTAAAGTGTACTGCTAAATGTTTAGGTGATTACAGTCCTGCTACAGCAGCACAACAATGATGATATGTGATGGAATCATATTCATGTACTATGGCATTTACACAGTAGCCAACTTCAATGTACTGTAACAAAATGTCTCAAAACCATATGGCAGGTCTATTAAAATAAAACTTTTTTTCTAGCGTTTAGATAAGCAGATCGTACAATTCTGACACCAGATAAATACCTTCTGAGTTTGTCGAGCCAGTGTCCTCTGATGGCCCCTAATAAGTGAGTATCAGAGAGAAATAACGCCCGCAAAGGTGAATGTGAATCTTCAGCTTCAATATGCGGCCATGAGCAACGCAGAATAACAGGATAGTAGATCACATATTCACACAATACAAACACGCTGACAAAAGCAAAAATCAGAGACACGGCTAATCTACCACTCGATCCAAACATCGAGATCATTATACGAACCCGTTTTATTACTGCAATAGCACACGATACACGAGTTAAATCTGTTGGCGAAAGAAAAATCGCCTCTAGCGTGCTCGAAGTAAAATGTTCCTCTTCCGCTTCATTCTCAGTAACATGTCATTTTTACATGAAAACAACAACAACATCGAAACGGAAGAAAGATTACAACATGTTTTCTCATAAGGTTGCGGTGTATCTTGATGAAAAATGCATCAGTATATCGCAGATCACGATGTTTTTAAATCCTCTCAGGGTAACCAGCAATGTTACAAGAGCAGTTTTGCTAAACAGACAAACGTCACAGCTGTGCGCGTGTGATGAACATCTGAGCAGACATTCAATTCATCAGATTCTGTGCGCGCTTGAAGAGTGCCATCCAGTGGTCAGTCATAATATTACGACGTTCCATTAAAAAGATTACGTTTTAACCTTTAAACCTTTAACCTTCAAGTTTTAGATCAGTAAGATTTTTTAATTGTGTTTAAAGGAAGACTCTCATTTATTTGATCCAAAAATACAGCAACAACAGTAATATTGTGAAATATTTTTTACATTTAAAATAACTTATCTATTTGAACATATGCCTAAAATATAATGTCTTCCTGTGTTGGCAAAGCTGAATTTTCAGCATCATTATTACTCCAGTCTTCAGTGTCACATGACAGAAATCATAATATGCTGATTTGCTGCTCATTAAACATTTATTATTATTCTCAATGTTGAAAACAGTTGTGTACCGTTTTTCAGGATTCTTTAGTGAATAGAAAGTTCAAAAGAACAGCATTTATCTGAAATAGAAAGATTTTGTAACATAAATATCTTTACGTATTTTTTTATCAATTTAATGCATCCTTGCTGAATTATATTACCTACTTTCTTTAATTTCTTTCCAAAAAAAATCTTACTGACCCCAAACTTTTCAACAGTAGTGTATAATGTTACAAAACCTTTCTATTTCAGATAAATGCTGTTCATTTGAACTTTCTATTCATGGGAGATGTTCAACTTCACTTTCATGTTCATGAAACCATTCTGTCACAAGTCTTGCTGTGTGTATTGGTGCATTATCATGCTGATGCACGTCACCCCCTTCAGGGTACAATGTTTGAACCATAAGGCGCACATGGTCCTCAAGAATGGTTCGGTAGTCCTTGGCACAGGAGGGAATGAAATTATATTGCAGCCCAAACCATCACTGATCCACCCCCTGGGCATGCAACCACACTGTAAAAAGTGAACATATGCAGTTGTTGCTTCAAAGGAAGTATTTATATCTGACTGATTCTACAAATTCTAATTTTGTTGTTGTTACCTACTTCAATCAGTTTTATGTAACTGGGGTTAAACAAGGGAATGCTGTTGTAACTTAATTGAGTTGCATTGACCCAACATACAATTTCCAATAAAGCTGGATGGACACATGTGACAAATGTGCACCTGCTCCTTGCTAATCGTCAGATTTTGTTTCAAGGAGAAGTTGTGATTTGGGGTTATTATACACATTGTTTTTCATCAAAGTGAAAATCGCAATTGACAGCGCTACTCTTCAGCACAATGGTAACCTCAACATTCAATAAAAGAAACTCCTAAATGTTCAACATAACTGAACATTAAACATTAACACAAACTACCAACATCCTTCCCTTTATTGAAAAACACATTAAATAACACTTAATCCCTAAATGTACTCTCCTAATGCAGTCTCTTGCAAAGCATACTGCGAACTACAGATCCACTGCTCAGGGCTGCATTTCTCAAAAGCATTGTGAGTTAAGTTGAGCTATTGTAAAGACCATTGGTGGCAAAGGCTCTACAATCTACTTAGGCTTACGATGCTTTTGGGAAACGCAGCCTTGGGCAGTGGATCTGTAGTTCCCAGGCTTTGCAAGGGACTGCATTAGGAGAGTAAATTTAGGGATTAAATATTATTTTATGTGTTTTTCAGTAAAGGGAAAGATGTTGGTAGTTTAATGTTTAATATTCAGTTATTTTGGACATTTTGAGTTGTTTTTGTTATTGAATGTTGTGGTTACCATTGTGCTGAAGAGTAGCGCTTCTTCATGGGCACTCAATACTTACATCTGATAATGTTTAGTGGTTCATTATATACCATTATATACAATGTGCATAATGATAAAACAACACTGTTGACCATTGTTTGTAATGAATAAACTAATATATAGAGTGTTAAAATGTCTTCAATTAAAAAAGAGTAATTAATTATCTTTGAGTGTATTTACATCAAGTTGGAAAAGGACTTTCATCATATAAAACAAAAAAAGATTATATCAAACTTATTAAGTCATTGTACCTAGTTGGAGGAATCAGGTTATATCTACTGACAGTTATGCTTCAGGTTCGTTGAATTCAGTTATATCTTCAGTTATATCAGTAATCTTAAATAATTTATTTCATTTCAACAAAACCAGTTTTTCAGGTTGATTGAATTCAGTTATATTCAGTAATCTTAAATAATTTATTTCATTTCAACAAAACCAGAAATTGTATATGTTACCACATGAAGTTAATTTTTTAAGTTGAACTGACTAAATATTTTTTTCAGTGCAGGTGTTAAGCTTCTTTAGGGCTTCTCCACATCATAACTCTCACGAATGTGGGAAGGACAGTGAAGGTGAAATTGTCAGAGAACACTACATGTTTCACATTGTCCACAGCCCAAGATTTGCACTGTTGGCACCAATGAAACAACATTTGGCATTAGCACGAGTGACCAAGTTTGACTAGCAGCCATACCATGAATAGGTCTACTGACTGAGATTTGGTGGAAACAACAGTTGATGTGCACATTTAATTTGCATTGATTTGGGCAGCTGTGATTTTATGTTTTTTGGAAACAATCCAGGTTAGTACCTGGACATCCATTTCAGACAACTTCCTCATGCGTCAATGTGGTTTGTCCTACGTGGGGGTATGTTAACATTACCTTGGATACCATAGCTCTTGATACACCACAAAGACTTTCTGTCCTGGTCACAGATGAGCCAACGAGACGCACACCAACAATTGGTCCTCTTTTAAAGTAAACTCTGATATGTCTCCCATTATGTTGTGTGGATTGCAATATTTTATGTACAGCTGTGATATTGTTCTGTTAATTCAACCTTCACACTCTACCAATACTGATAGAATATAAGATCAGTGAATATTGGTGATCAGACTAACATATAGGTGTAAAACCTTGACACTATTTTGGCAAGGGTTTCAGTTTCATTGTCCAAGACCTGTATACATATACTGTATACCAGGGGCTTTTTCTCCAAGGAGGCAAGGGAGGCAGTGCCTCCTCGAAATAATTGGCTGAAAAAACAATCCACAGTACAAAAATAAAATACAGCAAATATTACGTTATATATAAATCATTCGTTTTTCTAAAGTAACACTGTCCCACAGCGACACCCGCAGGTAAAGTTACAATGGGAGTCCACGTCTCTTGTGCCTCCCCTTGAGTTTGAGTTTTAACAGACTCCCTAAAAAGCATGTGTAACGTGCATTGAAGCGCGAGTGCAACCCTCCCTCTCAAACAGTGACCAACGGAAATGAGCGTGAAGAGGGTGCACTATTTCCAGATTTGGACCAGTAACCAGAAGAATAAACTCGCTCAAGAGACAGGCTCAACAACAAAGGGAAAAGTAACAAATTTAAAACAACATCACAACATAACACAAAATGAAAATAAAGACCTATTCCAAACAAATTAAATTTGATCTTATTATAAATCTTATAATTTTTTTTTCCTTTTTAGTTCTTTAAATATTATCAACTATTTTAATTCTTTCTGACCTATTTAGGTTCAAGCTAATAAAATTGACTTGCCTTTATTCCGCTATGTGTATTTCATTTCTCTTTACCAATTTATTAAATTCCTAATCAGAAAATGACTTTATATTTGAATACAGTTTTAATTTAATGACCCTTTGGAATACCCTTTTTATAACTCTCTTTTTGTTTTTCATTTATAAACAACCAGAAAAGGAAAATACAAATAAACAAACAAACAAACTAATAAATAAATAAAAAGAATACAATAAAATGTCTAAAAGGAAAATCACAATAAATCAATTTTTTTGGTTACAATAGCAATTTCGGTATAAATTGGAATTTCCAGAAAGGCAAAACTCCAGACTTTAAGAAGTCGTTTTCTCATCCGTAGCATTCACACTAACATTCACACGTGATCATTGATTGATGACATTCAATTCACACTATTGTCTAAAAATCTCTGTTATTTCTCTAATAAAATTGTTAATTTTTGTCCATTTTAATTCTATTTTTCCTCTACTTTCTCAGGATCATCTTTTCAGTACATCAGAAGCAGATTTACCAGCCGTTCTCTCTCTCGTAAAAAACATTCCTTCACCATCTCTCCTGGCTCCACCCATTAGGGTGATAACTTTCCACTTGTCTAATTGGGGCAATCTTTCACTTATTTAATTAAATAACTATTCTGAATGAGTATAATTTTTTTAATTAATACATTTTCTCATTTTCTTTACAAAGAAATACTCTTAACTTAACAGATATTAATAAAATAAAATAACAATTTTTCATATTCATGAATGTTACAACACTCTTTTTTTCTTTCAACTTCAACAGGATTTTGAGCAACCTGGGTTACACCCTCCCCTCTTGAAGACATGCACCTGCATATGGCTGGGTCACAATCATAGGTACACCATCTACAGGATCAACATTTAACTCCAAAGAAGTGCTGAATCCCACACTCAGACCTTGTAACAGAGATTGAATCACCATGGTAAGTGGATTCCCCAACTAGGGATACTCAATCCTTTTTGCAGGCTGTCGCTCTCTTTGGTCCAATCCATCAAAGAATAGTTATTTAATTAAATAAGTTAAAGATTGCCCCAATTAGACAAGTGAAAAGTTAGCACCCTAATGGGTGGAGCCAGGAGAGACGATGAAGGAATGTTTTTTACAAGAGAGAGAACGGCTGGTAAATCTGCTCCTGATGTACTGAAAAGATGATCCTGAGAAAGAAGAGGAAAAATAGAATTAAAATGGACAAAACTAAAAATGGAGAGTGTCGGGAATGCATCTGGGGTGCTTCGATGGATTGGACCAAATAGAGCGACACATTCTCCACAGTGGGGTGACACCCTGTCCCACTACAGGCCTATCATATGGGGGGTCTCCCACATTCATATAGGTTGGAAGTGGACACTCGTCGGGCGGGCCCCCCGTCTCACTTACCTGCCATTTGTCCATTTCCCATACATGTTGCCATGCGGACCCCCGTCCCACTTACCTGCCATTTGTCCATTTCCCATCCAGGTCAGCATGCTGACCACTGCTGAACGCTACGTCTTAAAGATCCGTTTGCCATAGTACCTTGTCAATGGTTAAACGATGAAACGAAATGGCCAAGCATCCAGTGGCCACAGATACTGTATATAATTATCTGATCGACACTCCATGTGTAAATACCCGGGAGAAGTTAAAAGTATACACATCTCTTTATGCGTACAACTTTGTTCTGTGTGGTCATGTCAAAGACATACAATTTCATGATTAACCAAGTTCAAAACTTGATAGTGCTGAAGACAGAGGTTCTGCCTAGCCAAAGACAGGGTAAGAAGACGGAATTGTACAAGGCCTGGGTTATCGTCAACAAGACAAACAACTGTATTCTAACTGTGAACTGGACCTGTATGGCTGGGTATGTTACCGAAACAAGTTTACTATCTTAAATTTTCATTATTTACGCAATTCAGTCAGTGTCAGCAATTTAATCAAATAAAATTGAACTGCTTATTTGGTGAAATCATACAATCATACAACTGTTGTTATATGTATATCATAAAGCAAAATTTAAAAAAGTGTGTTTCATACATTATACCATTTTTGTGCAGGTTAGGGTTATGCTGCAGTCATGCAGCTGCACTTATGTTTAAAGTTGAGCTGAGGGTCAGGATGGGAAATACAGTTACTGTAAGTGTTGTACTTTAGGGACAAATATGTGGATTCACACATCCAAGAGAGAGGTGAAACCAGCCAGACTGAGTGAGATGAGCTTCAGAAAGGCTAAGAGGGCAGACACCCAACTGTAGCCAGTCAGAGTAAAGCGTAGAAAGAAAAATGTAAAAGGTAGACACAATCTGAATGTAGATGAAATCAGGACATGTACATATAACAAGCAGGTCTTTTTTCATTAATTGCCTTTTTAGTTGCAATATTGTACAAATAAAACTTCTGAGGGTGTATTAACACAGGCTGTTCCAAGGTGTTTACACATTGGAACACAGAAATGTGTTTTTGCATCAACTTTCAAGGCTTCGTTTACTTCCATTGCTGCAGAAAACTTGAAGTTGTTAACTCATTACTTTATCCCTGAAAATTGTATATCTCTGAAAATTAAATTATATCTGAGTTTTGCTGATCTAAACTTTGTCTTTACCTTCTTCGATTATTCTGAAGCAATGAAAGTAAATGAAGCCTTGAAAGTTGATGCAAAAGTGGCAGTTTGCTGCTTACTTTTGTCTCATTCACTGGACTTGAACTACTTATATTTCAATAAAACTACAAAATAGGGATGTTCTAAAACATTTAACCGGTAGTGTAATTAATGTAAAAACATAAGTTATAATCAGTGCCATGTAACTATTAATGACAGATGTAACCAGCTTTGATTGCAATTTATATTAAAATAAGTTATCTAACATTTATTTTATTGTGTATTCAGAACTAACAGATGAAGACATTGCAGAACTGAAAGTACTGGCACCTAACACAGCTGTGCTCACTAGCATGGACTTCAGTGACACAGATTCCACAACAGAATCTGACAAAGAAACCAGAGACCTGCCAGAGCCTCTGGTAGCTCTGTATGATGCCAATCTGAGATGCCTCTGCCAAAATAATCTACAAGAGAGGAGTGAACCCTTACGAAAAGAACATATATTTTCCCAATATATGAATGATCAATATATTAAATCATATAACATATTCTATAGAAAATATACAGAATAATATATTGTGTTAATGTATTACAATATATTGAATAATACATAAGGAATTGCCGCTTTTCATATATTGAAAAATATGTGACAATATATTTACTAATATATCATAATGTATGTAATTTTATATTCAGTAATACACTTCATAATATATAGATGTATATGTGATCAGATATGGTATTGCATGTGTAATATATTGCAGATATATTTACTCCTGCATTATAAACACACATATACAGAGAAATATATAATGTGATATATTTCTTATATTTTTTAATTATTTACATTATAATGTTCCATAGTTTCAAGATAGTTAACAAAACAGGATTTAACAGTTAACAATAACACTTAATTTTAACATTTGCTCTCCTTTAACAGTCAGAAGCAAAGCATGCTGGGAACTAGAAATCTGTCGTAACTCATTCTGTGAATGTGTGTGTGTATATATATATATATGTATGTATATGTGTGAACATACATTTTATATGGGAATATGTATATGCAGGACATATACGCAATAAAGGACACAACTTTGTGAATAATACATATAATGCAATTTTTGTCTTCATTTATAAATATTTGATATATATAAGCACTAATTCTCTTATCGAGTCGGTTCCTCGACATTACGTATGGGGAAAACCCTTTTCCTCGAAATGCTGAAGCCTTTTGCTTGCAAATAGCCAATGGCCACTATATAGGCGACATCGGGGGCCAAAATATCTCAGAATCTTTCTTCTTCATCTGGAGCCTGGTTTCGCCAATGACCTACGCGACTAGAGTGGACAACGTGGATTACGATCCCCTCGTGCGTTACGGTGGATTATCATTTTCCAAGGATGTCTCTTTGCTGCATGTGTGGTGGGCCGGTAGATTTCCCAGACGCACACGAGCAGTGTGTGCTGTGTCTGGGCCGTGCCCACGCTGGCATTGGAAGGATCAGATTGTCGAACCTGCGAGAAATTGCGAATCAAGATCCTTCGTGCAAGGCTGGCCGTTGTTCGCAGCGGCGTTCTGCTGGCTCCTGCCTCTCCTCCGCCCACCGCCGTCGAGCCACGGGCAGGTAGACTGCAAGGAGCTTTGTCAGAGGTCTCTAGCAAGGGATTAGCATCTGCCCAACGCCTACGTCGCCAGAGCACCTATGTTGAGGATAGTTCCCGCCCTCCAAAAGAAGTGCGGGAAATGGTCTCATTCGGTTGTGGCGAGGATGACGCCATGTCTACGAGTGCCTCTGACCCGGGTGCTTGGTCTGAGGCCCCTTCAGAGGCTAGCTGCACCCCGACCTCGCTGGATGCAGAGCTGATGTCCATCCTCAAGGAAGCAGTGGCAGATTTGGAGTTGGACTGGGCGGCCCACCGTTCATCGAGACGCTGAAGCAATCGAAGATGCTGCCGCATCTCCTGCCTAAGTGATCCTCCCCCGGGAGATGTTTGGCAGAGCGGAAGCTCAACCGATTTTGGCGCCCGACGTTGCCTATATAGTGGCTGTCACAGCCAATCAGATAAATACTCGGACGCCATTGGCTATTCAATCAGGCTTCAGCATTTCAAGGAAAAGGGTTTTCCCCATACGTAATGTCTCGTTCCCTCCTCTCAGGGAACTACGGTTACGTTGAGTAACCATAGGAAACTCAGAAGCGAAGACCAGGAGACTTGGTTGTATCTTCAGCAGGATTCTTTATTGAGAACACGAGCTGTCGGTAGCTGCAGTCATCAAGTCTATCTAAGGCAGTGTACAATGTAGTTTATATACATTTAGAGGGCAGTGCTTAGATATGGAGACAAATCACCTGGGTGACGACCTTAAACAAAGCATGCAAATGAAGTATACAGGTTTAGGAACCCGCCTTAGACTCTAGAGAGTTACCAGTCCTAATCTAGTCAGCATAACTATTCAACGACTGGGACAGGGGCTCCAAGAGCCATTAAAGACAAAGGGTGAGAGTCTCAGTAATCTGACTCATTTAACTTACAATAGAGAGAACAGGACTGGCAGGAATCTCTTGCTGGAAACTTTGCTGAACAGTTGAAATCATCATCATAACCTTAAATGCTAAATTCAATGTGCTCTACCTTAGTTTTTCATGTTATGTTATGCAAGGACACAATATCAGTAGCCTGGCAAGCCAGACCTACATCAAGATGTTAGGTCTGGCAACTCACCATAGACACGGCTCAATCCGAGGGGCGGGATAAATGGCTGTCTTTCAAATTCACTCTGCACGCAACAGGACAGCGCTTCAACCAACCAGAGCATTTTCCCAACAGCGGAGCTAACGTTAGTTGATAGATTGACAGCGTTTCAACCAACCAGAGCGTTTTCCCAACAGCGGAGCTAACGTTAGTTGATAGATTCAACTTTTGAATCTGGCTGGCAAAACTACGAACACATCTTCCTTTTTTAAGAATGACTTAAGTGCCGTTCTTTGCTCTTTTCTCAAAGAAAAACTTAACTCCAAGTCCTCCAGAGTCGCGGCCAAAGCCGATTCGAAAGACTGTTCGCCAGCAGCAGCAGCAGTTCTTTGTTTTCAAGTAGCAGGGAACCGTCGCAACTCTGTCGTCATTATGTTAAGCCCGCCCCGCCTACTCTATACACGATGTGATTGGCCTGACCCAATTTAGGTTTTTACAGCTCCTAAAGTCAACGGAGAGTTGCTAGACTACCCTGGCTGCAAAATAAATTTTGCTGCCGCTAGGGTGCGTCTAGATTTCTAGGCTACAAGATCAGTAGATCTTAAACAGATTCTTAAATTTGTAACTCCACAAGTAACCAGAGACGTTTCCCATAAATGGAAATGTATTATGTAATATATCACACATTATATTTTGCAGTATTTTCTCATATATTTTTGTTCTGTAAGGGAAGAGAACTTTGAAAAACTGGGGAAGGAGTCAACTAATGAGTAGTGTGTAAACCTTGAGCTTAAGACTAAAAATCAGGCCCACTCTCAGGCCTGGCACACACACAGAACTGGAAGGATAACAAGCACAACCCTACATTGTGTATGCACTGTAGTAGCCGAGAGCGCTAAAACAAACCTTGTAAAACAGGTAATGCACTACAACAAACAAGAGTTGTCCCATGTCCCAGCAGTACTTTGGGGAAGAGATATGGAGGACACAGCCAGAAGACAATACACAGAAATAATGAAAGCACAACATCACAACTTTGGCGTGGAGCTCTGCGGTCTTGTCGTGCAGCCAGACAAACCACATCTTGGGGCATCGCCGGATGGAATAGCAAACTGTACCTGCTGTGGGAAAGCAAATGTAGAGATTAAGTGCCCATACAAATACCGTGATGGTCTGACAGGGAGTAGTGAGTCAAGTCAAGT
The DNA here is from genome assembly GCF_949319135.1 of Squalius cephalus. Lineage (NCBI taxonomy): Eukaryota > Metazoa > Chordata > Actinopteri > Cypriniformes > Leuciscidae > Squalius > Squalius cephalus. Next base: position 19,967,776 of record NC_137146.1, on the reverse strand, counting down.
CAAGTCACCTTTATTTATATAGCGCTTTTTACAATACAGATTGTATCAAAGCAGCTTCACACTGATAACATGAAAATAATACAACAAAGTTTGTTTCTAGAAAGAAAATTGCGTCATCGTCCACCTTAAGTAAGGCAGATCAATAATATTGTTGAATATTAAATGTGAGTACACACAGTTCTGCTTAGACAAAGCACTACAACTAAAAAAGAATCATGAATAATACCATCAAGTTCAGCTTCACATGTTTGTATGCAACGCCCAGTACTGCGACTTCGTGGTTTGAAAAAAGCAAAATGTTACTATCAACCGCATCACCAGAGATGAAGAAATGCTGCAAGCAGTCCTGTCTAAAGCTGAAGTGTTCTTCAAACAGAGTGTTTGTTAACGCGGAGCATGTATCCACTGATGAAAGCACCTACAGTCTGCTCACACTGTCAAAGGCCAGACTTTGGGATGATGATTTACAGTGCAAAGTGCAAGAACCATTTCCACTACACTTGTGCCAGAGTAAGAATAAAGTTTTCAGGATTGATATTGTGAACAGTGCAAAAAAAAAAAAAAAAAAAAAAAAAATCATAAAGAAATGTACTTCGAGGCAAATTATTTAATATAGTACTAGTATTTTACATTAAAACACTTGAATGTTAATTTATAAATAATTTATAAAACACAAATAATGTTTATTACAACAGACCCGCTGCTCTGCACATTTTGTATGTCTCCCTTATTTAACACACCTGAATCAGATCATCAGCTCGTTAAGAGAGACTCCATGAACTGAACTGAGTGTGTCAGATACATTTTGCCTGGTTCAGATTACACGATTTTTTTGTCTGTTACGATAGTCACTGTGTCAGATTACACGATTTTGACTCCTAAAAATCTTGTCATGTCGTGGACAAGAAACATGTCAGACTACACGTTGTTTTCCGACCAGTCATCGCGAGCCGTCTCACACACTCATTCACTCGCGCATACACTCACTCACTCACACACACACACACGCTCACTCACTCGCTCGCACACACACACACACACACACACACACACACACACACACACACACACACACTCACCACTCACTCACTCGCACATACACACACACACTCACTCACTCGCACATACACACTGGCAAACCGTTTGCCAATCACGTTTCGCAATCGGCATAGCAGATCATAGCACACGCCGTTTACCAACACACGATGGATAACTCGCAAAGCAAAACGTACTCGGTTACTAACGTAACCTCGGTTCTCTCTAGAAGAGGGAACGAGTACTGCGTTTTTATCAAAACGCTACGGGAAAAGTCTCTTTTCACGAAATACTGAAGCAAAAAATTATCCTTAATTTTCATACATGTAAAGCGCGTTGCAGCAGTAGTCAGCTGTGGCGAGACGGCTTGCTCGCTCATTGGCTGCTCTGCGGCAACTGCATAAGCCTATCGAGCGAGGCCTGAGGTGACGTCAGGCCAATGCCATTTCCCGCCGAGACGGGTGTGGCTAACCTCTATAAAAGGAGCTCGAAAAGGCTGATTCACTTGATTTTCATAGCCGAAGCGAACCAGAGTGAACCGTACGCACGGCAGAGAACGCAGTACTCGTTCCCTCTTCTAGAGAGAACCGAGGTTACGTTAGTAACCGAGTACGTTCTCTTACGAGAGTCCTCTCGTACTGCGTTTTTATCAAAACGCTACGGGAACCCCTTGTAAAACGCCGTGCGTGCTGGGATAAAAACACCGATCACTGGAAGCTAAGCCAGATGTACAGTGCATAATCACCAGATAGACTCACAAAGAATCCAGGAATAAGGGATGGGGGACCTTAATTCCCTAAACTGTAACGTCCGCAGACGTAAACATGACCTCACAGAGAGAGTCTAGAGACAAGAGGGGGATTCCCTCCGTCCTTATATGGTCGCGCCAGCAGACGCGAATATGACATCACATAGACAGGGTGGGGAACCTGAACTGAATGTGGGAAATGTGGGTCTTACACAATTCTGCCCATAAGACAGTCGGTAGCGCGTTGCGCATGCGATTTCAGTGTTCTAGTTAGACAGCTGAATCGACTACACCGATAGTAGCTTAGCCTGCAAGGCGGGAACTTCTAGGTTGTAAAACCTGATAAATGTAGACGGCGAGGCCCAGCCTGCCGCCGTACATATATCCTGTAAGGAAATCCCGCTGGACCAAGCAAGCTCCAAGGCAACGCCCCTCGTGGAGTGCGCTCTGACTCCCAACGGGCACTGAATGCCCTTGACAGTATAAGCCAGCGCTATGGCGTCAACTATCCATCTGGATAAGCTCTGTTTCGAAACAGCCATTCCCTTGGAACGTCCACTGAACGAGACAAAGAGCTGCTCAGTCTGTCTGAAGACAGCAGAGTGGGACACGTAAGCTCTTAAAGCCCTAACAGGGCAAAGAAAACTTGAGTCCCCTTCCTCACTTGACCCCGGCAGGGCAGACAGGGAGATAACCTGAGCCCGAAACGGCGTGTTGAGGGACTTTGGCACATAGCCATGCTTAGGTTTGAGTATGACTTTAGAGCAGGGGTGGGCAAACTACGGCCCGCGGCCGTAAATTAGGCTGTTTAATCCGGCTGTTTAAATTAGGCTGTTTAATCCGGCCCGCTGAGTATTTAAAAATTGTCTTAAGATCGCATTAATTTAGCCTTTTTCTTGCAATACTTTGCGTTATATATATATATATTGCGCTGCATATATTTGACAATCGGAATATCAGATATTGCATGCCATAGCTAACAAATGTAAAAAAGGAAAAATTAACGTTACATAAAAGCAGATCATTCATTCAGCGCTGTTGTGGCTGCGGTGCGTGCGTCACGTAACAAGCACGCGTCACCATGGAAACCAAACAGACAGCGACTTAAGCGCATAGACTTGTTGCACGTTAATGTTTTTTCCTTTTTTGGAAACTCACAGAGAAAAAAATGTTTGTTAACCGCGTGCACACCTTAGTTTTTCCTTTTCCTTTCCTTTTTTTCATTAAATGTTCTGATCTGCCTTTGCTTTTTATGTTTTATTTTATTATTCTTAAAACAAATTTGTATATTCGTTTATTTCGTTTTTTTCCACAAATGTATGACTTTTGGAAGTGCAAATTGCCATGCAGTTTTAATAAAGTTGAATTAACATAACAAATTTACTTTTAGGCCCATTAAATAATAATAAGGATAAACAATATTTAAAAAGTATAGGCTATAATTATCTAACATCTGACTAATTAAAAATTAACATCAAGACATAACATGCTAAATGGGGGATATCTAGCATAAAAAAATGTATTGTCAGAATATCGTCTCTCAGTTGTTGAATTTCGCGCAGACGTTGCCACAACATAAATGTCTGTTTGCTCAGCCCGATCTCATGAAAGTGCGAATACCACGAATTGTATTTGTAGTGCTTATGATACGCAGTTTTCGCGTGCATATGATACGCACTTTATGGCGTGTAATAGGCACGCACTCCGCACCCCTAATCCTAACCAAGGGGTTTACAGTGCATATCATATGCACGCAAAAAAACATTTTTGGCATATAAATGGCAGAGAAATAAAATTAGTGGTATAGATACGCACTTTCAGAGATAGTGCTTCATAATCTGCTACTGGGCCGGCCCTCTGTCAAATTTTAAAACCCAGTGTGGCCCTTGAGCCAAAAAGTTTGCCCACCCCTGCTTTAGAGTCATTAGGTCCAAACTCTAAGCACGCTGGGCTCACGGAGAGCGCGTGCAGGTCGCCTATGCGCTTCACCGAAGCGAGAGCCATCAAAAACACTGTTTTGAAAGACAAATGTTTGAGGCTAATAGATTGGACAGGCTCGAAAGGGGCATCTTTCATGGCCGCCAAGACTGTAGAAAGGTCCCACATAGGAACTGAAGGAGGTCTGGGTGGATTCAGCCTCCTAGCTCCCCTGAGGAAGCGGATGACTAAATCGTTCCTTCCTAGTGACTGACCCAGCATCGATCCGGAGAACGCTGTAATAGCCGCCACGTAAACTTTGAGCGTGGAAGGGGATCTACCCTTACCCAACAGCTCCTGTAGGAAGGAGAGAACCTCCGTCACCTCACAATCGAGAGGTGATAGGCTCCGAGCTGTACACCAGCCGGAGAAAACCGACCACTTTGAGGCATAAAGCCGCCGAGTCGACGGCGCTCTGGCCTGAGTGATGGTATTTATTACTCCCTCTGCGAGGTCAACGGATATCCGTTGAGCGCCCACACATGAAGGGACCACAGCTCCGGGTGTGGGTGCCAAATCGAGCCCCCGGCCTGCGAGAGGAGATCTCTCCTCAATGGCACTGGCCATGGAGCGAAGTCTGCTAGCTGCATCAGGACTGGAAACCATGCTTGGTTCCTCCAGAACGGTGCTACAAGCAGCACTGGGCATTCTGTTTCCCTGACCCGCTCTAACACCTGTGGCAGGAGGGAGACGGGGGGGAAAGCGTATAGCGGGCAGCGCGGCCACATCTGGGACAGCGCGCTGTCGTTCTTGGAAAAGAACACGGGGCAATGAGCGTTTTCGCGGGACGCGAATAGGTCCACCTCCGCTCTGCCGAATCTCTCCCACAGCAGCCGGACTGTTTGTGGGTGTAGAGACCATTCGCCCAGGGGAATGTTGTTCCTGGACAGTCTGTCTGGGCCCACATTCTGGAGCCCAGGCACCTGCACTGCCCTCAGCGAGCGCAAATTGTGCTGAGCCCATATTAGGAGGCGTTTCGCCAGCCTGTACAGGGATGTGGATTTCAGACCGCCCTGGCGATTTATATAGGACACCACGGCCGTGTTGTCCGAACGGACTACGACGTGTTGGTCCTTGATATGGGGACAAAAACGCGTCAGCGCGTTGTGCACTGCCAGCATTTCCAGGCAGTTGATGTGTTGGAGCTTTTCTCGTTCCGACCACAGGCCGAAGAACGGTCTGCCCTCGAGCAGCGCTCCCCATCCCGAGGTGGATGCGTCTGTCGACACCATCCTCACTCTCGAGGAAGTCCCCAGGCTTACACCTGATTGGTACCAGCCTTCCGCCAACCAAGGTATCAGTGCTGTCACACAGCTTTGATTGACCTTGAGGCGTAACCGGCCGGACACCCACGCTCCGCGCGGCACTCGCGCTTTCAACCAGAACTGCAGCGGGCGCATGCGGAGCAAGCCCAGCTGGAGAACTGATGATGCTGAGGCCATGAGACCCAGCATCCTTTGAAACTTCCTGAGCGGGGTGAAAGCGCCGCGGCGGAAAAACTTCGCCGCGCGCTGAATGTGCAGCACGCGCTGTGGTGACAGCCGCGCCGTCATAGACTGCGAGTCCAGAACAATACCCAGAAATGAAATCGTTTGACTGGGGTTCAGTGAACTCTTCGCCCAATTGACCGTGATACCAAGATTCTCGAGGTGATCGAGTAAAATGGTTCTGTGCTCCACGAGCTGAGATCGTGATTGAGCTAGGATCAACCAGTCGTCCAAATAGTTCAGCACTCGCATGCCTCTGAGTCTGAGGGGAGCGAGCGCTGCGTCCATGCATTTCGTAAATGTACGAGGTGCCAGGGACAAGCCGAAGGGCAGGACTGTATACTGGTATGTCTGACCCTCGAAGGCGAATCTCAAGTATCGCCTGTGATGTGACGCTATCTGTATTTGAAAATACGCGTCCTTCAGATCTATCGACATGAACCAGTCTTCTCGGCGAACATGCGCGAGAATTTTGCTGGTCGTGAGCATTTTGAAACTGCGTTTCACTAATACTCTGTTTAGCCGTCTTAGATCCAGAATGGGTCTGATACCGCCGTCCTTTTTGGGGACTAGAAAGTATCTGCTGTATAGTCCCCCTTCGCTTTGAGCTCGGGGAACACGCTCTATCGCCCCTTTGCTTATCAGTTTTGATATTTCGGCGCGAAGTAGGTGTGCTACTTCTGAAACCACCGTAGTTTGGACACGCGCTGTGAAGCGGGGAGGGCGTCGACAAAACTGTAGCGAGAAGCCTCTCTTTATAATGCCTAGCACCCAGTCCGAAACCCCTGGAAGCACTGCCCATGCTTCTGCATGGCTGGCTAAGGGCTGGATGCGAAGCGCGCTCTGTTCGCCGTGTGACAGAGGCGCTTCGGGGGGCACTAACGTAGGCATTATGCCTGTGGCATTCGAGGCGGGGGGCGCACTTATTACAGCGGGCAGAGCGCTCGTCCTCGACCTTACTACAGCGCTTGACTGAGTGAGGGAGGGCTGAGCGGGTCCCGTGGGACTCATGTTTGCGAGTAAATGTGGGCGGGAAGCGGGCACATTCACTGCTTTGGGCGCGCTGTCTGACTGAGCAGAGCGAGCGCGCACAGGTCTCGTTTTTACAGAGAGCCTGTGGTGTGTGAGACATAGTGTTTGTGCGGGCACTTTCACTATGTTGGAAGCGCAATCGACCTGAGTCGATTTTATGTGCGCGAGCCCTAAGTGTAGGGCTGTGCTTGTGTGTAGAGATGGGCACTGAGGAGTGGGCATCGACACTACACTTATAGCACCATCGGCCGTGGCCGGGACACCAGAAAATACACTCTTTTCGGGATATATCTGGGTAGCCGTAAAAACGGCTTTTGTGTGCAGGCAAGCGGGCGGCTGAGCAGGCTTGCATCTTGCAGAAAACGCTGGAACAGTCGCAAGTCTTGGGACTGAAACAGCGGCGCGCTTGGGTGAGAGACCGGCCGCAGCGGGACTCACACACCTGCGCTTTCCTAGGCGTGCTAGGACTTCTTCGGGGCTTCCGGCTTCACCACAATCCTCGATCGCGGCCCGCGCGGAGCGGGGCGTTGGCTGGTAGAGCGAGAGCGGGGCCTGGAGCTGCGCTGCTGTCGCTGCTGTGAGGATGCGGCCGAAGGCGGGGGCTGAGGCTGAGAGCTCCGCGGAGTCTGTTTTCCACGACTCGCTGCAGAACCGGAGCGCTTCGGGAGGAAGTGCTTGAAGGCTTGAGACGCTTTCTGGGCTTCAGTAAATCTCTCCACGAACTCGGAGAGAGAAGAACCGAAAAGGCCAGCGGAAGACAGCGGGGCGTCGAGAAACGCGTTGCGCTCGGAATCAGCCATCTCCGTGAGCGTCAGCCATAGATGCCTCTCAGCAACAGTGGCGGAAGCCATACACTTTCCCATGGCTTGTGCAGCAGACTTGGTAGCGCGGAGGGTTAGATCTGAAGCGCTCCTCAAATCCGCGATGCAGATAGCCTCAGGTCCCATCTCGTCCAACTTACGGAGGAGATCACCCTGAAATATCTGTAGTGTAGCCATGGTGTGTAGCGCTGACGCGGCCTGCCCAGCGGCGGAGAAAATTTGCGCGAGCAGCGTGGACGTCATGCGGCAGGCTTTTGAAGGCAACACCGGTTTAGTCCGCCGTCCAGCAGAGGGCGGGCAAAGGTGGGTTGCTATCGCCTGTTCCACCGGCGGAAGTGAAAGGTAGCCTCGGTCTTTCGCATTATCCAAGGAGGAAAATGCTGGTGACACAGACGAGCGCGTTCGCGCAGAGAAGGGCGCATTCCAGGCCTTCGCAACTTCTTCATGCAGCTCAGGAAGAAAAGGAGCGGGCTTTGAATCCGGAGAAGTGCGCTCACCAGGGAGGAAGCTACCATCCAGCCGGGTGCGAGAGGGGAGCTCCGGTGCAGACCACTCGAGGCCGAGGCTCGCCGCGGCCAGCGCGAGTACTCGCATGAGCTCTCTCTCGATGTTGGCTCTCGTAGTGGGCTTGCGGGCAGCAGGCGCGAGATCCTCGGAGCTCGCCCAGTCCTCGCTGCCTGAAGCCAGCAGAGAGCAGGAATCCTTTTCCCCCGACGCGGCCTCGGAACCGACTTCCTCTGATGAAGCGGCGGCAGACTGCGGGCGCTGAGCATCAGGAAGTGATTCGGGAGAAGCCGGTGAAGCAGGCGGGCGAACCGGCGAGCTTAGTCGGGCTGGAGCGGGTTCCGGGACCCGCTGCGAGCAGCGCTTCTTACGGCGCGGCAGCGCGGCGGGGAATGCAGGCTCTGAGAAGAATGCCAGGCGAGTCCGCAGAGTCACCATCGGCAAAAGCTCGCAGTGAGGGCAGCCGCCGTCAGCGAGCGCGAGCGCTGCATGGTCCTCACCCAGACAGGAGACGCAGACGACATGGTGGTCTCCCTCGGTGAGTGGGGCTCGGCACGAGCCGCATGAAGGCATCTTTAAAAAGACGCAGCTCTTTTAGGGGGTGAGTGTCGCAAGGCGAACACACACACACACACACACAAGAACAGTAAAAGGTAATGAAAGGATATGCGTCGGAAAGCGCAGCAGGTACGGCAGTAGAAGGCGGCGTTGGCCAGCGGCTTCAAGTGGCTCGTCCCGCTGAAGTGCTTGCCTCAGACGACGCTTGCTTCCTCGTGATCCAGCGATGCGTGCGCTTCGCTGAAGAGATGAAAATCAAGTGAATCAGCCTTTTCGAGCTCCTTTTATAGAGGTTAGCCACACCCGTCTCGGCGGGAAATGGCAAGGAGGGCGCGAAGCGCCCTCATTGGCCTGACGTCACCTCAGGCCTCGCTCGATAGGCTTATGCAGTTGCCGCAGAGCAGCCAATGAGCGAGCAAGCCGTCTCGCCACAGCTGACTACTGCTGCAACGCGCTTTACATGTATGAAAATTAAGGATAATTTTTTGCTTCAGTATTTCGTGAAAAGAGACTTTTCCCGTAGCGTTTTGATAAAAACGCAGTACGAGAGGACTCTCGTAAGAGAACGTTCCTGCCTGTTTTCCCAGCACATCACTATCAATACACATAGAAAGCAAGAGGCTCGAGACGTAAGAGGCGGGGCAATCGTTTAAAATTTTCAAATTAAAAGTTTGTTTAAATGCAACATTTAGCCTACTGTAAGCATAATTAAAGTCGTGCGCATTTGCGTCCATTTTTCCTTTTTTATCAAAAAGATTGTTGTATTTTTAAACACTATTGAATTCCAAACTTTAAATTAAACAAAATACAATATTAGATAGAAAATAAAATATTGATTTTTGCTCATTAAGTTTTAAAATTAAAAAAGGGCAGATTAAAGTCGAAAAAAGGCCATTTACAAGTCAATATGGCCAGGCTATATTTAGGCGATATCTAGCTTATAGTGACTTGTACACCTAAATAATTTCTCAATATAGGCTAAACACCTAATTTAGATGCTCTTTTTGCCATTATTCATAAAACGGAGTGTACAGTTAAAGGGTTACTTCAGGATTTAGCATTAAGCTTTGTATTAGTAGAAAACCTGTAGTATTTTCGAATTACCATGCTTTCCACCCTCATATCCCCCTGAGACAAGAGATTTATGTATTTTTTGTCTGGAAAAAATCCTCCGATGATGCAAAAATCGTCATTTTGCGTCATCGGAGGATTTTCTGGCCAGAGGCTAAAGACTACAGCCAGTAGATGGCGTTGTTCCGCATGTTTTCAGCCCGCCCATAGAGGGTGGGATCTCACTCACAGAATGTACACAGTGTCAGCCGTCTTTCTTTGGAAGCTAAGCTAGCAGGCTCTTATTCTGTGGAGAAAGCTGAGTAGTAGGAGAAAGCTGAGTAAGTAACCATCCTCCTTTTCCCGGACTTGTCCGGCTTGTCCGGCCCGATCGTTCAACATGTACGGGATTCAGCTTTTGCTTTCTGCGGTCGCTATTCCTTGTTTACATGCACACCTTTTGTTTCAATCTAACTGAATTCATTCCGATTGGTGAATTTGAATGTAGTGTTTACATGAACGCTAAACAAGTGATCGGTTGATGTGCGTTTTACCATTGCTAAGAAAAATTCCCGCTCCTCCGTGAGAGATACGAGACCCGGCGCGTCTCAGTAATGACACCACCGGCCTCGCGCCGTTCTCCCGCGGCCGTCAGCCTCGTCCTGCTCGCCACAGTAAACATGATGAATGAATGGCGACTGTAGAACGCAAAAGCCGAATCCCGGACATTTTGGACGATCTCTAAATCCCTTGCAAACGCATCACGTAGGCTAGCTTTGTTGTTTTAAACTGCGCACTCTTACCGGTAGGCGTGGCCTCCTGAGACAGCGAAGCAAGTGCATTCTGGGAGTTGTTGTCTTTCATCCACATAAGCCAAAAATACATTTTCTGGCTTTTCTCAGTCTAGAAAGCTCCAAATTCAAAAATTTCTTCACATTTCTTCTACTTAAATGACCTATTTTAAATACACATTCATCTTCCCAGAGGTGAAGTATCCCTTTAAGAGATGGGATCGAGACAAGTATGTGTCGGTGTGCAACATAAGAGGCTATTGTTTAGAAATGGTTAAATTTAAATTGTAAAAGCAATCATTTATTAGAATGCATTTCATCAATCTCATTTTTACTTTTTATCATCTGCTTACATTTTAAAAACTTTGCCTCTTTATTTCCAAACTTTACACACAATTCAAGAATTGCATGCACAAAATGCAAAATGCCTCACATCTCTTGCAAAATGAAGCACTGCATTCAAAATAACAAACACATCTCAAAAACAAACATTTGTCTTGTGTTGCAAACACCTTTGCCATAATATTGTATTTTTTGGACATATCACACAGTTATTTAAATGTTAAAGGACAAGTTCGGTATTTTACACTTAAAGCATGTTTACAGATCGTTTCTGATGAAATAGAACGGTTGAGATAAAAATGTGGACACATGCTGCTGTCCCGAGAATTTTAGGTTTATTTCGCTTCCCCCCCCCACCTACACAATGGCAGCCTATGGGCACTGGAACAATCCTTCATAAAACGCATTAAACTTTCGTTTACAAAGACGTGAAACTCACCGAGTGGTCAGGGGTGTTCAATGATATGCTCACAAAAAAATCGCTGAAAAAGATGGGTAACACTTTATATTACGACCCGCAAACAACTGCGTAAGTAAACCGAAATTACGGTGTACGTTTCTGTAATTATAGTGTACTTCCGTGTAGGTATAAGGGAACAATATGTTAAGTTTTGGGTAATAAAGGGGTAACAAGCAGATATACAACCTGCAAAGAACTTCGTAAGTAAACCGAAATTACGGTGTACGTTTCTGTAATTATAGTGTACCTCCGTGTAGGTATAAGGGAACAATATGTTAAGTTTTGGGTAATAAAGGGGTACAACCAGATATACAAGCAAATTATTTATAATGTAATTATTTTAAAACTAACAGGTACCTATTCTGTTAATATATCCCAGGCAAAAATTGTACGTCTGTTGTATATAAAAGTTTTTATCACATTTCTGGAAAAATATGTCTTTGTGCAATGTAGTTACAGGGTAATTTTGACATCTGTGGGTTGTAAATTATATATATATATATATATATATATATATATATATATATATGGCTGTATGTAAGCACAGTATGATAAAAATTTAATCTGAAACAATTTTATAAACAGCTGATTTCGAAAAACATTGGCAATGCTATTTATTGGCTTTTCTTACTAAACTACTTAACATTTAGCCAAAAAAAATAATAATTCTGCTATGACTTTAATTTAGAACGTACCATGTAGTACTTATACTTACCTTATCACATTGTATTGCAATGCCACTTAAATGTCAGGGCAAATATACTGTGTAATTAAAAGTTTTTTTTATTTTTTTTATAAGAGTAGCTTACCTTTCTCTGTAATTACTGTGCAAATAGTGTTGTTTCGTATTGTTACATAGTAAGTAGTGATTGTTACCCGTTTCAACTGTGTATTTACAGGGTAAGTGTAACTCATGCGGGCTGTAAATTAAAGTGGCGCTTGTTACCCCCTTGTTCTGTGTAGTTACAGGGTAAGTGTAACTCCTGCGGGCTGTAAATTAAAGTGGCGCTTGTTACCCCCTTGTTCTGTGTAGTTACAGGGTAAGTGTAACTCCTACGGGCTGTAAATTAAAGTGGCGCTTGTTACCCCCTTGTTCTGTGTAGTTACAGGGCAAGTGTAACTCCTGCGGGCTGTAAATTAAAGTGGCGCTTGTTACCCCCTTGTTCTGTGTAGTTACAGGGTAAGTGCAGTAAATATACAATAAAGGATCCAATTTAATTTCTGACTTTTATTTTACAAAAACATTTCAAAACACTTTTTCATCTTAATAAAACATTGTCTTTTCTACAGTATACTCAAACAACAAAGTAACACATTATACCCCCCAACCCCTTTATTTGCTTCTCTTGCTTTTCTTCTTCTTTCTTTTCTTGCTCTTCTTTTTCTTAACTTCCACAGGGGACTCTGAAGTTGAGGAGTTGATGGAGTCCCATTGGTCTTGCTGCACTGCAAAAATATGAATATATATACATGCTCTTAGCAAGCTACACCTTCAATTTTAAGTTGTCGAACAATCCTCCACTCTAAACATTTTGTGCCACCTGATATTACTGTAGTAACTGTAATTTTGAAGAAAACACATTTTGGTGAAGTTTGAGGCAGATCATGGGGGGGTTGTGACATTTTATAGTGATAATGACTGTAGTGCAGCAGAAAATGTTTTTAAAAAAGGCATAGTTGTTCTGACAGCAACAAAAAAAAAAAAAAAAAGCATGAAACACAAACATGAGGGCTGTGGCACTATAGGAACAGCATATCTTTGTGTCATTGCAGATGGGACAGCAGACTTCATCTTTTCAATTTCCTTTTTCAAAAAATCACACTCATCTTTGAGCAAGGTGATCTCTGCTTTAAGAGTGATAATCTTATCTTTGAAAGAAAGAAAGAAAGAAAGAAAGGTTAGACGTTTAAATTTTACTCCTGCCCTACTCCAGGGCTTATACTTGTGACCACTTTCCTATTTTTTAAAACATCAAATTGAAGAACTAAACATCACTGGTACTGTACATTATAAATGCACTTGTTAAAGGATTAGTTCACCCCAAAATGAAAATTTACAACGGACAACGGTAACAAACATTGGTCACCATCGTTAAGTCCAAATCCATGCAGTTTCAAAAGTCTTTTAAGTGTTTAAACGGGCTGTACGTGATCACAGCTGAAGAAGAGGTTGTTATCTAGCGAAACGATAGGTCATTTAAAAAAAAGGAATATATAATTTATAGACTTTTTACCTTCAATAGTTCGGATTGAGCTGATCAACAAACGGACAGGGAACTACGTCATCACGTTGAAAGGTCACGCCTGCGCCGGCTATTTGAACTACTATTCATATTCATCAGAATGTTATTCATATACTATTCATATTCATATTCACTGAATACTATTTCTATATATATAATCGCAAACAATACTATTTGAATTATCCTCCTACGTACGGTCGCATTGTAAACAGTGGGGCGGTACTTCGGCCGGCGCAGGCGTGACCTTTCAACGTGATGACGTAGTTCCCTGTCCGTTTGTTGATCAGCTCAATCCGAACTATTGAACTATTGAACTATTGCCACTGCCCTCAGGTTTGTGTTTCATGCTTTTTTGTTTTTTTGTTGCTGTCAGAACAACTATGCCTTTTTAAAAAACATTTTCTGCTGCACTACAGTCATTATCACTATAAAATATCACAACCCCCCCATGATCTGACTCAAACTTCACCAAAATGTGTTTTCTTCAAAATTACAGTTACTACAGTAATATCAGGTGGCACAAAATGTTTAGAGTGGAGGATTGTTCGACAACGTAAAATTGAAGGTGTAGCTTGCTAAGAGCATGTATATACTGTATATTCATATTTTTGCAGTGCAGCAAGACCAATGGGACTCCATCAACTCCTCAACTTCAGAGTCCCCTGTGGAAGTTAAGAAAAAGAAGAGCAAGAAAAGAAAGAAGAAGAAAAGCAAGGGACGCAAATAAAGGGGGGGGGGGGTATAATGTGTTACTTTGTTGTTTGAGTATACTGTAGAAAAGACAATGTTTTATTAAGATTTTAAGATGAAAAAATGTTTTGACATTTTTTTTGTAAAATAAAAGTCAGAAATTAAATTGGATCCTTTATTGTATATTTACTGCACTTACCCTGTAACTACACAGAACAAGGGGGTAACAAGCGCCACTTTAATTTACAGCCCGCAGGAGTTACACTTACCCTGTAACTACACAGAACAAGGGGGTAACAAGCGCCACTTTAATTTACAGCCCGCAGGAGTTACACTTACCCTGTAACTACACAGAACAAGGGGGTAACAAGCGCCACTTTAATTTACAGCCCGCAGGAGTTACACTTACCCTGTAACTACACAGAACAAGGGGGTAACAAGCGCCACTTTAATTTACAGCCCGCAGGAGTTACACTTACCCTGTAAATACACAGAACAAGGGGGTAACAAGCGCCACTTTAATTTACAGCCCGCAGGAGTTACACTTACCCTGTAACTACACAGTTGAAACGGGTAACAAACACTACTTACTATGTAACAATACGAAACAACACTATTTGCACAGTAATTACAGAGAAAGGTACTCTTATTAAAAAAACTAAACAAAAAACTTTTAATTACACAGTATATTTGCCCTGACATTTAAGTGTTATTGCAATACAATGTGATAAGGTAAGTATAAGTACATGGTACGTTCTAAATTAAAATCATAGCAAAAACTATTTTTTTTGGCTTAACGTTAAGTAGTTTAGTAAGAAAAGCCAATAAATAGCATTGCCAAAAAGTTTAATTTACAACCCACAGATGTCAAAATTACCCTGTAACTACATTGCACAAAGACATATTTTGCCAGAAATGTGATAAAAACTTTTATATACAACAGACATACAATTTTTGCCTGGAATATATTAACAGAATAGGTACCTGTTAGTTTTAAAATAATTACATTATAAATAATTTGCTTGTATATCTGGTTGTACCCCTTTATTACCCAAAACTTAACATATTGTTCCCTTATACCTACACGGAGGTACACTATAATTACAGAAACGTACACCGTAATTTCGGTTTACTTACGAAGTTCTTTGCAGGTTGTATATCTGCTTGTTACCCCTTTATTACCCAAAACTTAACATATTGTTCCCTTATACCTACACGGAAGTACACTATAATTACAGAAACGTACACCGTAATTTCGGTTTACTTACGCAGTTGTTTGCGGGTCGTAATATAAAGTGTTACCAAAAGATGCTTTCCAACAGGTGTTTTACCATTCGTTGTAAAACTGTGGACCTATTTTTCCAAACGTCTCACACCCGTAGATTCTTCCGTTGAGAGCTTGAATAATAAACACTCCAGCCCAGTTGGTGGCGATAATGCACCTTTGCCAATTACAAGCAAACCACTGGCATTTCATTGAATACACAGAAGAAGCAGAAGAAGAAGCGGCGGAGTAATACCGTACCGCACACAGCCCATCCAATTCAAGTCAATGGAGGAGACAAAAACTACGATAAAACCTGTTGGAAAGCATCTTTTGCAGCGATTTTTGTGTGAGCATATCAGTGAACACCCCTGACCACTCGGTGAGTTTCACGTCTTTGTAATCGAAAGTTTAATGCGTTTTAGGAAGGATTGTTCCAGTGCCCATAGGCTGCCATTGTGTAGGTGGGGGGGAGAAGCGAAATAAACCTAAAATTCTCGGGACAGCAGCATGTGTCCACATTTTTATCTCAACCGTTCTATTTCATCAGAAACGATCTGTAAACAGGGCTTTAAGTGTAAAATACCGAACTTGTCCTTTAAGCTCTTTTTTTTATGATGCATCTCTTATGTACAGTTTTTGAACAGTAAGATTTTTACGTTTTTTTCGATTCCTTAGGCAGAGATTTTAAAAACAAGGCTCATTTTGTCAAAACACTACACATAATTCACACATCTATGTTGTGACACAAGTGGCAAAACATCTCAGATAGCTTTTGCATAACTAAACACTTTACAATAATTTGGCTCACACATGGTTCATTCAGTCGGATTCTGTTTGAACCACTTCTTAAATCTTCTCAACCATCTTAAACATTTGTAACATTTCTACCTTTCTAATGATACAGTCTGGGTTTGATTTTTTAAGATAGTGTTATACTATATAAACCAAACATAATTTTGAAAAAGGTGATTATTCCAAAGCCTATATATTCTATATTCTAAAGCCATGATTGGATGGTGTAAAGCAATGAATGTTTGCACAGGTGAGGAGTTAGTGTGAAGCACTAATGAATGTGGCTTTGAAGTGGGCGAGTGAAGGCATGCCATTGTGGGATGAGGCATGAGGTTGTGGGTTTGTGCACTCATTTCGAAAGGATATAAAACAAATCTAGCCTAGGGTTAGATTTATTTAGCAATTTCCATTATTTTATACGATCCCACGAGTCCTGAAGAATGCAACTTCAACTGCACTTTGTGGCGTGCATACTGAACACTCCCCCCCCCCCCACCCCCATACCCACACCACTAATCTTAAACAAGAGTTGTTTGCATATAACATGCATGTAACAAGTAATTTATGTGTATAAATAACACGCCAATTAAACATAAATTAGTGAGACTGATACACAGTAGGCCGGGGTCAACAAATATAGAACCACCGCAATGAACAGCACCTGCTAACGTGGTAAGTATACATTTTATGCACCCTCCTATATCATGCCCGTAGCCAGGGGGGTCGGGTGGTTCGAACGACCCAGCCCATACTGCCAAAGGTCCAGAATTTAGGAAGGTTATTGTTAAATAAACAAGTGTTGTTATTTTAAATAACAACGAGATTTAAGGCCATAAAAAGTATTACATACCTTAATTAGTCTAAAAAAAGTCTTAATTATAATTTCAAGGGGTCTTAAATTTTGGGAAGGAAAGAGAAGAATCGCGTTATGGATTAAATGCGCTAGTCATTTAAAGCGCGTCACACGGACCGTTTATCCGTTACTCAGCGCTGTGAGACCCAGAGTGAAGCACTTTAATTCAGTAAAGAGCACAAGTGACTCGGAGATTTAAACAGATGAAACAAGGCTGACAATCAGGAGAAACACTGCGCAACGATACAGTCAGAATAATTTTCCATAGATTTATTTTACTGTAACTCAAACTGCTTGGTATTGCGACAGAAATGTACGATATATCTAATTGTATTATATTATTAATACAATACAATTAATAATATAATACAATTAGATATATCGTACATTGTATTATATTATTATATTATTAATGGAGACATGTATTAAATGTAGGATAAATGTAATATAATTACAGTATTTTGTGATAGCTTTTGTGCATTTACACTAAAACCACTGTTAGTTAATTGTTATTCAGTGGGATTGAGGTGCATACGCATAGGCGTATGTGTGTTTACTGTTGTTATTAATATGTATGCTACTGTGGAAGATCAAGGGTTAATTTTAATAAATCAAACAGTCGAAATTTCACCATATAAAAATTAGGTTGTTAAATTTTTTACAGATGTTATTTTGATTAACATTATCTGAGCTGTAAATCATGATCGGTTTAGACATTGACCTATCCCGCTCGTGGGAGGCCAGAAAATTTAGTGGAGGGGTGTAGCATGAGGAAGAACACATTCTGACCAGGGGCGGTTCTAGACCCTTTTTAGATTTTTTTTTGTTTTGTTTGTTTGTTCAATTTGCACACTGAACATGGATTGAAGCTCTTATTTTCGAACTCTCAAAGTGCATCAAATTAATTAATTTACTTTAAAAATGTTTACAGTTTTCTCCTAAATTCAGTTTTCTAGCCTACATAGCTGTTTCAGTGATGCAAATTATCATTCCTTGTTGATGTGCAAAAGTCCAAAGATATCTTTATTGCTAAATCCTATGTTAATTTTTGTATGTAAATTTTACTTTGTTCTCAAATTATTCTGGGTTTAATCTAGATTTTCAAGGTTTGCTCTCGTAAAAATGATTTAATCCTAGAACGTAAAAATAAACTTTTTTTTAGACTAAATTCAGTACAAAAACTCTTCAGATTCTTCCGATGAAGCTTCATTTTACAATTGGTAATGTTTTGTAAGTGTTAAATATACATTTAGCCTGAATGTTAAGTTATATCGAGCCTAAATATAAAGTTACATTAACAACGCAAAAGCACAACCTGCCTCATGGCCCATGTCAGAAACCAAACCTGCAGTCATATAAACCTGAAAAATTAAGGCTGGGCGATTTTTTTTTTATTATTAATTAGAATTTATTGTTTTGGCAGGTTTTTATAATTAATCAAGAAAATCGAGCGTTTTTCAGTAAAACATTAGCAACCGTTAAAGCTGCACTATGCAAGAATTGTACCTTAATATAACAGCTTCAAAGTCATTTCGGTGGTAAACAAACTCCAAGTAGGGCGAATAATCCTGGTAGTAAAGCTCGGGGGGGACGCCTCTGGAAAAACCAGCAATGCAAGTTTGAGAGAGGCGCCCCCGACAAATCTCGCGAGAACACGACTTGCTTTACGGCAACGATGTCACACACATCAACAACAACATGAAGCACGAAGACACTTGCGCGCATCTCAGACGTGATTCTTGGAAGACTCGACGATGGAAAAAAACAAAGAAAGCGCAGTCGGAAGAGTGTAGGAAAAGGAAGAGAGAATCTGACTGTGTGAGGAACCGGACAAGAGTCCCATAGTCCCACTCGGTCAGGCTTTCACTCGTTGGCGCGAGCTAAAAAGCAGCACTGGATGCAACAGCGATGCTGACCTGGCGATCTTGTTGATGGACTAGTAGCCTAAGTAAATCTCTTTTTTGGAAACGACGCTGTTGAAGTTGATTCCTGCGATTATCATGAGAACAGTTGTCAATATCTCACACAATTATCAGGACATAAATAAGCCTAGAGGTTGTAAATAGTGTAAACGAGCACAATTTACAAACTATCACAAACAGGACAAGCGGTCAGTGGACGCGGCGAGAGCGCGCAAGTGATTTTTCTAAATACACCAGTTCTGCTGTTATTCAGTGTTTCATTTGACTCAAGGTAAGCCTATCTTCGATTCTCTGCTTATTTTTAATTTTTACCTTCTCACAAATCCGTATTTTATCTAGACGCGTTATAACTTAAATAACAGCCGCGAGTGAAAATTATTATTGCAGTTTAATTGCACTGAAATATTGCCTGCTAGCAGCTAGTTTCGATTTGGGCCATTTTCGCTGTATTTGCTTAATTGCTCGCCGAGACAGCAACTGTAGAAAGATATAAATTCTAGGAGATTCAGATCACAAACAGGACAAGCGGTCAGTTAGTGGACGCGGCGAGAGCGCGCAAGTGGTTTTTCTAAATACACCAGTTCTGCTGTTATTCAGTGTTATTTTTGACTCAAGGTAATTAGCCTATCTTGGATTCTATGCTTATTTTTCATTTTCTTTCAGTCTTCAACTCTCTAGTCTACCAGCTGAAAACCCATCTCTTCCGTGAGCACTTGAAACGCAAGTGAAAGCGCTCTGAAAGCGCATAAGACTTTCAAACTTTCACAGAGACCTCAAAACAGAAAGCACAAAGCCTTTCTTTAAAACGAATTTCGTTTTGTATTAATTGTATCTTAATTTTAATAAATTAACCAATTTCCTGGATTTACATAAAAAGTATAGGCTAGCAATCACTGAACTGGAGATCATCATGAACCGAACCGTAGCCTCGCCTCACACAGGCCTAAAAAATGTGAAATATATTTACAGAAAGCTGATTCTAAACAAAACCATCCAAAACAAAATAAAACTATGTAGCCTAATAAATGTGCATTTCTCCGGTGCGTTCACTAGCCTACTGCGAAGATCACGAGTCAATCGTCAACTTCATCTTTGCAGCCGACACAGAAATTAATAAACAACTAAAATGTCTTATTTCAATATTTTACATATTCATAATTATTACTTTTGCTGGTTCTCTGAGGCAGCTTTTTATGTTTATTGCGTTTTGGAAAAGACCTCTTCACATACAAACACGTTTCACCAAGGCACAGCGGCCCTTCAGCACATAAGAAAAAAAGCACGGACTTACTAATTACGAAACTTTGATGTGGTTGAACAGGTGAAACAGTCACAAATTCCACGGCAACTCAAACCTTCTCAGTATGAGTTATGAAGGAAGAGAACAGCATTACAGTTTTCAGCGCGTCTTCCTCTGATTGCTGTGTTGTGACTGAATTTACGACAGTGCAAGTATTCCACAGCGACTCTAGGGGTCGTTGTTTGACAAAAACACAATTCCTGCATAGTACAGCTTTAACATGCTCAAAAACTCTTGAAATTTTGCACACGGATCAGAACCAGCGGCCATCAGGGCCGGACTGAAGCTGGTACCCGGGCGTGGCAGGGGGGCTCGACAGCGCCCCCTGGAATGGTGTCCGAAAACTTGGTCCATAAATCAAACACGCTTGCATATAATAATATGAAACTCAGTACACATATAGATCTCATCGGGCCGAACAACTTTCGTGCTCTAAGTTTTACAAAAGCCCAACAGGAAGTCAACTATTATGGGTTGTTTGAAAAACGCATCCTCTGGAATTTGAAATACTCCTCCTAGAAAATTCGTCCAATCGCAACCAAACTCAGTGTGCATGAAGACAAGACATTGAGGATGCTAAATTGCGGACGGATTTTTGATATCTCAAACGGTTTGGCCGTGGCGAGGAAACGAATTTATGGCGAATAAGGGACACAGGAAATGTGTTATAACTTCTGCATACATTGACTGATCTTGATAAAACTTCAGCAGTGTGTTCGTGGTAAGAGGCCGATCACATGGATGTAACTATTGTGAGTCAAAGTTATAGCGCCACCAACTTACAGCAGGAAGTGTGTCACTTTCAAAATGCTTTGAATTCACCCTCTTATTTTTACCCGATATGCTTCAAACTTTATGTGTATAATGTAAACACACGGCAGATGTAAACCTGTGAAAGGATTTTTGATATCTTTAATACTGTTGCCATGGCAACGCATCAAACATTAATATTCTTTTTTGATGCTTTTGAGACTCTTAGCATGCTTGAAATTGCATGAAACTCGACAGACACATAACACTTATTAGCCAGTAGACAAGTGAAAAGTTTCAGAAAGGGGCGTGGTGAAATGGTTCAGTAGCGCCACCTTTAGTCAAAAATGGGGGCTTAGTTTTTCCTAGAATCACAAAACTTGGTAGGTGTATTGTTCTCATCAAGCCGGACAACTTTCTAATTTACAGTCATAACCTCAGACCACCAGGAAGTCAGATATTTTGGTTTGAATGTGGATTTTCTGGAGAATTTTCTCTCTCTCTCTGTGTGTGTCTGTGTGTGTGTGTGTGTGTGTGTGGGGGGGGGGGGGTTGTATATTCCATTTAATCTTTGTTTTTCAAGGTTTCAGGGGCTTTTGGGGCCCTTAACTTGCTTAAAAACTCTTGAAACTTTGCACACAGGTCAGAACCAACGGCCATCAGGGCCGGGCTGAAGCTGGTACCCGGGCGTGGCAGGGGGGCTCGACAGCGCCCCCTGGAACGGGATCCGAACACGTGTCCATAAATCAAACACACTTGAATGTAATAATATGAAACTCGGTACACACATAGATCTCCTCTGGCCGAACAACTTTCGTGCTCTAAGTTTTACGCCAGCCCAACAGGAAGTTGGCTATTTAGCGTTGTTTGGAAACGCATGCTGTGGAATTTAATGTACTCCTCCTAGGAAATACATCCATTCGCCTCCAAACTCGGTCAACATGAAGTCAAGATATTGAGGATGCTAAATTGCGGACGGATTTTGAATATCTCAAACGGTTTGGCCGTGGCGAGGAAACGAATTTATAGCGAAAAAATTAAACAGGAAGTGTGTTATAACTTCAGCATACATTAACTGATCTTGATGAAACTTCAGCAGTGTGTTCGTGGTAAGAGGCCGATCAGATGGATGTAACTATTGTGAGTCAAAGTTATAGCGCCACCAACTGGCAGCAGGAAGTGTGTCACTTTCAACATGCTTTTGACAAAAGTGTGGGGGGGGGGTAGTTTTAACTAAAGTTAAAAAAAAATAATTTTTATGTTGTTCTCATCGAGCCGGACAACTTTCTAATTTACATTTATGAGCTCCGACCATCAGTAAGTCAGATATTTTGGTCTGAATGTTGATTTTTTTGCAAAATCAGCCTCTGAATTTTTAGCCACTCCTCTTAAGTGATTTATTAAATTCCCACCAAACTTTTTCAACATGATGAAAATACATTAAATATGCTAAATTGTGAAAGAATAATAAATATCTCTAACGGTTTTGCAATGGCGAGGGATTAAATTGATGTAAAAAAAAAGCAAGAAATGTCTCATTATCTGTATGGAAAATGTAATTATCACCATTTATTTTTATATAAACTTATACAAACATTAGAACTAAACCCATTTATTCTGTTTTTGCAATTCAAGAGGAATAGAAAAGTTAAAAACAGGCTATTTAGTGCTATTTGGTTAAACAAAAAAGCAAACATAGGGTTATACTGCCCTCTTGTGTCCAAAAGGACATCAAAATAGTATATAAAGCTTTTTACCAGGTAGGCCAATATTGTATTTAAATATACATTTATTATGTGTCTGAGGATATTTTCCCACCGGCATTTCCGACATTGATAATGGTCACACACAAATCACACACACATTGGAAAGAATGATGCTTTAAAACAACACTAAACCGCCTTTAGGTGTCGCCAAGTGACCGTCTTAATGAGCGAGTCATTGATTCATTCGTTCAAACGATTCGTTCGAATGAGTCGTTCATGATTAAGACAGATGTTTATGGATTGATCATTCAATCTTTGAGTCAACCGATTCGTTCAAAATGCTGAATCATTCAGTTATGAGAAAAGACGTTCCTGTGAGATGCGTTCTGCTGTGCCTGTGATCTTTGTTTAACTATTTTCGCTGCTGAAACAGAACAAACACAGTCAATATTGCATCTAAAATGTAAGTGACTTAATTTTAACTGTTTATTAACCTGTTGTATGAAATTAATGTCACAGTTTCAATTGTGATTGTATTCAGGAAAGGTTAGGTGCGGAGAGCGAGCGATTTCAATGAATTCCTATGGAAATACGAATGAACTAAAAAAACGATCGCTCTGTTCTGTTTGTTCCTCGCTGTGGACGCGCACCGTTATGAATGCCTGTTTAGCCGTGAGCTTTTACTTTCATTTTAAAGTTAGCGCCATTTGGTGGGGCAGATTGCTTGAATTTATTATACAAAAGCACAATGTTTGTGTTTTATTGCGAGTGTACATACATATAAGTAAACACTTTGCAGTTTGAATGATGTCCTGTATGAACAAAATAAGGGAGTATGTTTTTACGTGTCCACTGTTCAATCGCGCCCGCGCCACACACACACACACACACACACACACAGACATCGCAGCCTGTCCAGTATAGCCTTAATAAAATATAGAAATAAAATCTCAAACGGTTTTGCCAAAAAAGGAAACACTAAAAACCTTATATCTTCTATATTTTCTAAAAATGTAATTATACACCATTTATTTCTATATAAAATTATACAAATATCAGAACTAAACCCATTTTATTATTATTATTATTATTATTATCTTTTTTTTTCAATTTCAGAATTATGTTTGAGTTTAAAAACAGCCAGAATGTTTTAGTCCAAAAAATAAGTAAATTATGCCATGGATTGCTTGAATTTATTTAATTTTTTTTGTAAATATTTTTTCGTTTTGGCTTGTTTATAGTTTTTTTATTATTATTCTTGTTCCGTTCTGAATATCATTACATTTAAAGGATTTGTTGTGGAATATTTTGAGTGTATCATAAAATCTGAATAATTCTCGATTTAGTGATCCTAGTTATTATTTTATTTTATTTTTTTCGTTGTTCTAATCAGGTCAGGCAAGTAAAATTATCTGTGTCTTGTCCCTTAAATTTATATATATATATATATATATATATATATATACACTCTAAAATTGGCTGGGTTAAAAACAACCCAATTGGCAACCCAGTGCTGGGTAAATATTGGACAGAACACATGCTGGGTTAAATTAACCCAGTGACATTTTAACCCAGCAGGCTGGGTTGTCTAGAAACCCAAGATGTAGTAAAAATTTTTACCATTAATGGATTTGTTATTCTGGGTTATTTTGCTGGGTTATTTTTCTTTTTCTTATAATTTCACCTGTGCTTTACTGTAAAACTTTGAATTAAGAAACAATGACGAACATGTTTAGACTGTTAAAATAATTTTTAATGCTTGTCAACTGACATTCACAAATGTGTTACAATTGGCAACAATGACAACAAACTGCACCTTAAATTTAAATGCAAAAATATAGTGCTGACATCAAAGTAGTTCAATATTGTCAGTTTTAATAAATAAATAAAGATTAGTTCTAAAACTATTACATGTTTAACGGTTTAAATGCAGTGACATTGACAATTATATTTTAAATTCAGCAAATGCAAAATCATTTAAAAATACATCAAGTATTAAATAGTCAAATACAATTAAAGAAAGAAAGAAGATTAGTTCTGAACAATGACATTTATATGTTTAAGTATTACATGTGTAATGGTCTAAATACGCAGTGAAATCAACAGACCATTCATTTTAAAGTCAGCGAATGCAAAATCTTTTTTAAAATATGCAAAAATGTACACAAGTATAGTTAAATAAAGTCAAATACAGTTAAGAACGAAAGAAAATTAGTTGTGAACAATGTAATTTACACCATTTAATTCTTAGGAAATTAAAGTGAAATTCACAGATGTGCAAAATTGTAGGCCTATTTTACAGTATGTACACAGTGAAATTTACTTTTTTTTGACTCCGAAGAAGAAGACGACTCTTAGACGCGGGTTATGTAGACTCTGCCCGGTTTAGAAAATCCACCATGTGCGTTCCGACCTATAAAAGAAAATAAACACAAAAATACAGATTGTTTAAATGGCAACGGTTTCATTATTCAGTCGAAGTCAGTTCAGTGTTGATTCAATTCAGTTCAATAACTGTGTGAAGTTTATCATGAAATGGAGTTTAACATTTACATTTACATTTACATTTAGTCATTTAGCAGACGCTTTTATCCAAAGCGACTTACAAAGTAGGACTAGATTAAGCGAGTCATCATGAAGAGGCAAAAAACAAGAAGCAGCGCAAGAAGTGCTCAAGATACAACGTTCAGGCATTATTCAGAGTAGCATAAGCCCGATAAGTGAGGGTTAGAGGGTTTTTTTTTTTTTATGAGGTTAAGTGCTCCCGGAAGAGATGGGTTTTCAGATGTTTTTTGAAGGTTGTCAGGGATTCTGCATTCCGGATGAGGGTGGGGAGAGCGTTCCACCAGCATGGAACTGTGAATGAGAATGTTCTGGAAAGTGATTTTGTGGCTTTCTGGGATGGAACCACGAGACGTCGCTCGTTGGCCGATCGTAGGCTTCTGGCAGGGATGTAGACTCGTAGGAGTGAGTGAAAGTAGGAGGGAGCTGAGCCTGTGATAGATCTGTAAGCAAGCGTCAATGCCTTGAACTTGATGCGAGCAGCGAGAGGTAGCCAGTGCAGTGAGCTGAACAGAGGAGTGACGTGGGCCCTCTTTGGCTCGTTGAAGACAAGACGGGCTGCAGCATTTTGGATCATCTGTAGAGGTTTAGTTGCACATGCTGGAAGTCCGGCCAGAAGAGCATTACAGTAGTCAAGCCTAGAAATGACCAGGGCCTGGACGAGAAGTTGTGTTGCATGCTCAGTTAGGAAAGGTCTGATCTTCCTGATGTTGTGCAGTGCAAACCTGCATGATCGAGCTGTCTTTGAAATGTGATCTGTGAAGGTCAGCTGGTCATCAAACGTTACTCCAAGATTTCTCACCGACTTTGATGGGGTGATTGATGATGACTCTAGCTGGATAGTGAAGTTGTGCTGTAGAGACGGATTGGCAGGGAGGACGAGAAGCTCAGTCTTTGCCAAGTTGAGCTGCAGGTGATGTTCCTTCATCCACGTCGAGATGTCTGCCAGGCAGCTTGAGATCCGTGCAGCTACTGTGGGATCATCTGGTTGAAACGAGAGGAAGAGCTGTGTGTCATCAGCATAGCAGTGGTAGGAGAAGCCGTGTGCTTGTATGATGTGTCCCAGTGATGTGGTGTAGATGGAGAAGAGGAGGGGACCAAGAACTGAACCCTGGGGAACCCCTGTGGTCAGTTGATGTGCTCTGGATACCTCGCCTCTCCATGCGACCTTGAAGGACCTACCTGTGAGATAGGACTCAAACCAGTGGAGTGAAGTTCCTGTGATGCCCAGTGCTGAGAGGCTGGACAGAAGGATTTGATGATTCACAGTGTCGAAGGCAGCAGACAGATCCAGGAGGATGAGGACTGAGGATTTGGAAGCAGCTTTTGCGATCCGTAGGGCTTCTGTGACTGACAGTAGTGCAGTCTCAGTAGAATGCCCTTTCTTGAAGCCGGATTGGTTGACATCCAGCTGGTTGTTGAGAGACAGAAAGGATGTTACTTGGTTGAAAACAGCTCTTTCAAGTGTCTTCGCAATGAATGGTAGGAGAGAGATAGGTCTGTAATGTTCTACAAATGATGTGTTTAGCGTTGGTTTTTTAAGCAGTGGAGTAACCCGAGCCTACTTGAATGCTGTAGGGAAAATGCCAGTATGGAGGGATGAGTTGATGATGTGTGTGAGTGCTGGTAGAAGTGTGGGAGAGATGGCTTGTAGAAGGTGTGAGGGGATGGGGTCTAGAGGGCAGGTGGTAGGGTGACTGGAGAGGAGAAGTGTGGATACTTCTTCCTCGGTTAGTGGAGAAAAGGAGGGCAGAGGGATGTTGGCTGTGGAAGGGGTCGGTCTGGGTTCCTGTGTGTGTGGAGCTGAGAACTGACTGCTGATAGATGTTGTTTTGTTGGTGAAGAAGATCGCAAAATCGTCAGCAGTTAAGGAGGCGGCGGGTGGTGGTGGAGGTGGACAGAGGAGAGAGTTGAATGTCTTGAAGAGTAATCGTGTGTTGGAGGAGTTGTTGATCTTGTTGTGGAAGTATGAAGATTTTGCAGCATGAACATCAACAGAAAAGGAAGAGAGGAGAGATTGATACGTACTCAGGTCAGATGCGTCTTTTGATTTGTGCCATTTCCTCTCCGCTGCCCTGAGTTCGGTCCGGTGTTCCCTAAGAACCTCAGATAACCAGGGGTTAGAGGGAGTGGCGCGTGCTGGCCTGGAGGAGAGAGGGCAGATAATGTCTAGAGAAGAGGTTAGAGTGGAACATAGGGTATCCGTTGCGGTATTCACATCCAGAGATGAGAATTGTGAGGGTGGGGGAAGAGAAGATGAGACGGCAGAGGAAAGATGGGAGGGGGAAAG
Source organism: Squalius cephalus (assembly GCF_949319135.1). Taxonomy (NCBI): domain Eukaryota; kingdom Metazoa; phylum Chordata; class Actinopteri; order Cypriniformes; family Leuciscidae; genus Squalius; species Squalius cephalus. The sequence continues at coordinate 19,940,596 of NC_137146.1, read as the reverse complement.
TGAGCGCAGGTTTCGCCTGAAAGTGACTGGTGGTGGGGTTGGTGGTGCAGGGGTAGAGAGTTGTAGACTGAAGGTAATGAGGAAATGATCTGAGACATGGAGAGGTCTCACCAAGATGTTGTCTGTGGTGCAGTTGCGTGTGTAAACAAGGTCCAGTTGGTTGCCTGATTTGTGAGTACCTGTGGTGATGAGTTGTGTGAGATCGAAAGAGGCTAGGAGAGAGATGAAGTCTGCTGCATACGGCTTGTCGAGATGGATGTTGAAGTCACCAAAGACTAGAAGTGGGGTGCCGTCCTCAGGGAAGGAGGACAGCAGCACATCCAGCTCATCCACAAAATTACCCAGCTGACCTGGGGGACGATAAATGACTACAATATGGATCTTAATGGGAGTTGTGAGTGTAATAGCATGATATTCAAATGAGTTGTTGTTGCATATAGAAGAGAGCGCAGAGTATTTGTAATTGTTAGAAACGAGGAGCCCTGTACCCCCGCCTCTCCCAGACTGGCGAGGGGAGTGAGAGAAGGAGAAATTGCTAGAGAGAGCAGCGGGGGTTGCTGAGTCTTCTGGACGAATCCAGGTCTCAGTCAGGCCTAAGATATTTAGAGTAGAATGAGATGCAAAGGCTGGAATGAAGTCAGCTTTATTGACTGCTGACTGGCAATTCCATAGACCCACGGAAAGAGAGAGAGGAGTGTGTGGGGATGAGAGAATGGGACGCAGATTGGCAGTATTGCGCTGCCTTTTGAGCGTGATGAAAGGGCGTTGCCGAGTGATAACAGTAATGTGTTGAAAGCACATGTTGTTTAAGGTGAACAATAAGATAAAAGAGTGAAGGAAAAGGGAAAAGGAGATACTTAAGTGCCTTTCTGGTGTCCTTGCTCGGTGGAGTCGCGCAGGTAGAGTCGATGGTCTTTACCCGAGTCGGTCTTCACACGATGAGGCTGAACACGAGAGCTGAACGCTTCCGCTGACGCTTCCGCGACAGCGCGCAAATTACACAGATATACAGATAATGCTTTCGCCGCTTGAGTGAGTACAGCTGTTTCGGTCGGGCAATTAAGTCTGAATAACGCGAAAATGTGCCAAGACGAAAGTGCAATAAGAGCAACGGCTTAAGTGCAAATTAGACTGCAATAATAATTAATATCACTCGCGGCTTTGTGTTAAATAAAGCAGCGCGTCTAACGAAAATACAGAATTATGTGAAGTTAAAAATACAAAGTAAGCAGAGAATCGAAGATGGCCTTACCTCGATTAAAATACAGCACTGAAATAACAGGAGAACAGAGTATTCTAGAAAAAACCACTTGCGCGCTCTTGTTGTGTCTCTTGCGTGCTGCTCGCTGGTCCTTATGGAGTTGTCTGAGACTTCACTATTTAAATCTATTCTTACATAAGCTGTTTCGGTCGGGCAATTAAGTCTGAATAACGCGAAAATGTGCCAAGACGAAACTGCAATAAGAGCAACGGCTTAAGTGCAAATTAGACTGCAATAATAATTAATATCACTCGCGGCTTTGTGTTAAATAAAGCAGCGCGTCTAACGAAAATACAGAATTATGTGAAGTTAAAAATACAAAGTAAGCAGAGAATCGAAGATGGCCTTACCTCGATTAAAATACAGCACTGAAATAACAGGAGAACAGAGTATTCTAGAAAAAACCACTTGCGCGCTCTTGTTGTGTCTCTTGCGTGCTGCTCGCTGGTCCTTCAACAATCAATGATTTCAACAATCAATATTTTTATTAGGCGAAAAGCCATATAATAAGTGGTATGCTTTACATTATGTCTTGTTCGATCTAGTTTTTTTGTCTAGGATCAAAGTTGCTTAACAGGAATTGTTTTGAGGTAATGTACATCCAGTCAGTTTTCATCACAAAATAAACTCCTTCAGGGTGATACGAGATCCCTCCACTTTGTGTTGATTACCCTGTTGAAGTTTATTCTGCAATATCAACTGGCTGGATGTACAGTATCCCTTGCGTAATGCACAGGCAGTTCCAGTCAGGTTACAATGCAATTTAAATAGCAGTTATGCGGTTTTATACTCACTAGTTGAAGATCAATGAAAGCCTTTCTAGCTTCGTCAATAGATGGCCGATTTACCTTCTGACCAATACACTGTGGCAGGAAGAAGAAGGGGAAGGACCAAAAGAGCAAAATCACCTCTATTCTCTGCAGAAAAGAGACATAACATCTCAGAAACAGGACCAGCTACAACAAATATACTAAAGTTTGTGCAATAAGCTACAGACATAAAAAATAAATATGCAATAATGATACTAAATACCTTGCCTTTTATGTTGTATTGAAGATTTAAAACAACAAACATCACCTTGTGGAATATTTTCCAAAGAAGACTGATTCAATTTTTCTCTCGACCAGATTGACCATCTCCCTTTGGAGTGACTGATTTTTGTAACCTTACAGATCTTTTTTATGCAAACAGCAACACAAGTTCAACACACTAACTAAAGTTGAAAAAATTTAAAAGAATAGTAGGGCCATACTATAGTATAGTAGGTTTGAATAGTAGGTTCATTAAAAAATGAACATGTAGCTAACGTTACTGATATTTATCCAAATGAATCGACATTGAATCAAGATCGGAATCGAACCACAAGCTTAGGTATAAATTGCTAAATTCAGAAGTTGGCAGCCTTGTGAGGTACCTTTAAGCACGGATCAAATTTATGCGTTAAGTTCCGCGAGGTTGAGTTGATTATCACAGGCAGTCAATTATAGATGTAAAAGCAGCAAAAGTGTATAATAAACATGAACTTACCGTTAAACTTGTCGATAAGACTGGGTAACTGCTGTAAGGCCCGTGAAATTGGTCCAATCTGCCGGTTTGCCAATACACGGGGAAGGTATCACGTGTTCTGTCCTTACTCGTGCAGAGTATTGGTTGGTTAAATTTACAATACATTTAGTTATGTATTCTCTCGTTAATTCATCTGACTCCATAAATGAAAGGTTTTAATAATATCTGTGCCTCACTAAAAGTGAGTGAACGTTTGACTATTCCGTTTAACTCTTCAATGAAAATAATATCAAAGTCAGTTAGAATAATCAACAATGTAACAATTTATTATGTCAGGTAAATGTATCATGCCAATTCCATAATCAATTCAAAGATAATCGATACAAAACATCAAATTCTCCGGAATAAAGAAAAGATGCAAACCCAACTTTAAGAAATACATGAGGCTGAGAGATCTCGGTCTCTCAGCCTCACGGGCCATCTGAAGTACAGAAAAAGGCCCCGATCTCCCTGCTGCAATTCCTTAAATAGCCAAACCTTTTACCTGGAACAATAGAAATTTGCATGCAGTGGTCACATCTTCATGGGGGTGTGGGACCATTTGCTTAGAGACCACCTTCCTTTGTAAATCAGTTATCCATAAGCTCTTAAAAACCTTATTACCTTTTGTTTTATCTATCTGGATATGAGATATCTGTACCAGTCGCACTGTGACATTTTAAATGATACCAAACATGAAAATACTCTGTGATAATCATTCACATTAAACTATACATTTTCTTGGGTGATTTCAGCTGTTCATTTGAGCATGAGAGACAGGGGTGAGGGGAGAGGGAAAGAGATGTAGATTAGATGACTCGGAGGTGAGACTTTCGTCTCGATGGTGCATGAGAGCCAGTTCAAATGCTAATCTCCAGAGAGGTCCTTTTGTCCTCTCAGGGCCTGGTCACCCCCAAAACAGACTGTTTGGAATTTCCTAATTTATCAATTCTTACAGTTTTCCCTCCTTGACTCCGTGGGTCAAATTCAAATGAGCTCCTATGGAGTCACTGATAAACGTCTGTTGTCATTCTTGAGATGTCACCCAAAAATTGTCTTTTCAATGTTAGCATCTGTAGAAGCTTGCAGAGGGCTGTGTTCACCAGCAGAACACCTGGTCTCACCAAGTGTATGTTGCTTGAGTCCAGCAGGTGGATGAATGCATTCAGGTTCTCTTCCTGTGATGCGAGCAAAGTTCGTAGAGTCAATCTGGACCTTTGTTACTTGTTCAGTTGATGTGTCATTCCTCCATGGAGAAACTTCTGCTTCTCTGGCACCTTCTCCACGATGATGATCTGACCCTTCTTGACCAATCCTGTCACCTCCAGTGGTGCGGTTGTCTGGGCAGACCTCAGTGGATGAAGGGCTTCTCCTTAGTTCACACTGCTTTGTGTGAAAAGCTTGAGACACCTGAAAAGCATCTTAAATGTCCACTTCACGATTGAGCACTTATGAACTTGAAGTCGTATGGAAATGCATGGGAACACATAATGCAACAAAACAAAATCATGTCATGTCTAATATAAAATATCATGTTCATGTCAGCAAGTGCGAATGGTACATCTGGTCTCAAATGTTTCTCAGGGTCATCTAGAAGGGTCTCATTTTTAAATATCCAATTCTTCACTACCACTGTGATGTTAAATGGTAGTGGATTTTAATTATTCTTGATCTGAATTATTCAAAGGAAATGCAGCAAGAGGTCGGTGTAACCTAAATAAATAACAGCAATAATGGAGAAATCAAAATAAGTTTCAGAAATGTTTTTCTGAACTACTCAAAGGAAATCAAAATAAGTTTCAGAAATTAAAATAAACATAAGTTTCAGAAATTAAAATCAAAATAAGTTTCAGAAATGTTTTTCTGAATTACTCAAAGGAAAAAAAATGCAGAAATCAAAATAAGTTTCAGAAATGCAGAAAGAGGTCGGTGTAAACCAATCAATGGTTTTGTGTGTTTGTGTGAGAGTATTTTTTAGAATGTCAGAGTGTGTTTTTGTCTGTGTGTGTGTGTGTGTGTCTGTGACAGAGAGTGTGTTTGAGAGTGTGTGTTGATCTGGCTAAGTCACAGTCGATGAGTTGAATTGTGAATTTTGTAATGATCCATTTTAATTATGTTTCTGTTATTAGTAGGTATGTTGAGAAATCAGGGGCCCTCTGATTTTCCAACCCCCACCAACAATCATAGAGTTTGAAATTTAATGGCAGGTCTGCCTTAGAATTTGTCTTGATTTGTGACTGTAGCCATTCAGTTGTCCATGTGTGTTGCATTAGTTGGCAGTTTGTTGTGAATAGCGTATGCTATGTGTGTCTCTTTTAGACTGTCATGACCATCCTATGTGTGTGAAGCTATCTGGATCTGTTTGTGTGAAAATGACACATCTTCGTATGATGTGTAGTGTTCAGTGTTCATGTCTAGGAGATGGGTGGAATATAATCTATAACAATTGTGTTGCAAATTTCGATCCAGTTCTAAACTGGGAGGCCATATTTATGCAGTAATGTGATGGTGTGACGTGTGAAAAGGCCTTTTGTAATATCTTTTCACCCATCTCCCGAGTCTCAGGTTATGTTCTAACAATTCCGCTGTCCTGGATTTGCTCCAGGTGTGCTCCTGGCATCCATCTTCTGAGGAATTTGCGGAAGTAAGCCTGAGACAGAAAACAGAGGAGAGCGAACCACAGACAATTCCAATATTTAAAAAACATTAAATTCAGACGTGTGGAATTCTTTTACTTGTTCCATTATCATGTCAGTTGGAATTTTTAATTCCAGATGTCACATGAAACCGAGTTTCATTGACCAAGTCTGAATTGTTGCTGTTGTCTCAGTGTGTTGTGACACCTGAAGCTGCTCTTTCAGTTCAGCCTTCAGTCTGCTGCATGTGCAATGCTCATTGCTTTCTCTCATTACAGGCAGATCTCTGGGTTGTCTGGTTAGCATTTTGCTGTTTATGGTGTCGTTCACACATTTTGGTTAGTGCAGATATTTTTTGACCTGCAAAAAAACTGTGGTACTTCTGTCTACTGTTTAGCATTTCACACCCTCCTTGTAAATTTACTTCTCTGATTAGATTACATTTTAGTTGTTGCACAATTTGGTTTGCTATTACCTGTGCCACAATTCTAGCCGTGTTTTCTAACGGTGAAAAATAAAGGCATACCCCGCCCCTTTTGGCACTGGGTAGCACACAAATGAAATTCTGTTTCAGAAATTCAGTTTTAATGACGAAAGTCACACTTCTCCAATTATTATCCTACTCTGTGAGTGTAATATAATGTTTATTATAATTCAAGTTATAATATAATTATATTCTTTAACAATACAAGTCAAATTATATTGTTTTCAGTCTCTGAAGAGTCTCTGGAACAACTTACCGCATGGTCAAATCTCTACTTGTTCTCATGTCAATACATTTGAATATGTAAAAGGCTTTTCTGGCTCAGGGCTGATAAGATGTACATTTGCTGTTTCTCTTTTTTCTTTGCTGGGTTTCAAATACCTTTTCTTCTCATTTAGTCTTTTTAAATGGCCATTTTAATGTTTGATTATTCTATTTGCTCTTACTTTATATTTTTCCGTTTATAGATAAGGAAACTATATCGCTTTGCAGTCCTTCTCCTAAGGATGCACGACACAATCTCGCCAGTCTGACTTACCAAAACAGAGGTAATTGGCTAAATATCTGGAATCTGCCGTATTCACACGTACAAAATAACAGACACTTAAATAGCCCCCTTGAATGCCACCTCAGGAACTTAATTCAATCGTTTCAATTAGTAGAGGTCAAGACCACCATTAAAAGATGTTAGCCGATCAACTTACTTTTCTTAAAATGGCTTTGGTTTAGTCAAGCCCGTGGGATATCCACGTACACTTATCTAAAAGAACATTAAATTAGAACAGAGGTTATGGAACGCACCCGAATCCAGGTCGATCAAACAGCATTAGCTGATTCTGGACGGAAATTAACTCGTCCCCCTCATTCAAGTACACTTGAATCTGATATTCAGTATTAGTCGTCACTAATGTCTGGCGCAAACTTGTGGAAATATACGAATCCGGTAATCTATTTGGGAAAAATAATTGCAGAGCAATCCAGAATGAGTTCAAACGTGACAATATTTAGTTCTCTGAAGCCTTAAATCTGAAAAGGTTTTTGTTTCAGGATTAATGAGATGCGTTCACTGTTTCTGATTTTCAGATTTGTTTGTCTTATGATTTACATCGTAGCCACCAAATTTAGCATAGACACACGTGTTTAATTCAGTTTTACACAGGACACACGGCCTAGAATACAACATCTACAACCCTTTTACCTAAGTGTTCCAAATACACTCACAGCAAAGCAATAGAATACAACATCTATATCACCTTTGCCTAAGTATTTCAAATACACTTACAGTAAAGCAATCCTGTGATAAAGAATAAACTTTAAATTAGCCTATGTGCATCTAGCACAAACAACTATAAAGTGTGTTCTAGCACAACGTGTTAAGCACGACTACAAATTTGAAAATCCAAACAGAATATGCATTGCTCAGAGTAGTATTCTCAAATATTTGAACAGCTTGACATCAAAATCAGGATGCGTGCGATCATAGCTAGTTATAACGGCGCCTTTTTATACTTGTATTATCCCAGCGTGTTACAATGTTTTAGAGTTTATTCTGCCATCGTTTTTACAGACTCGCCACATTTAACAGCTCCTGTCAGTTGTGTTGGATATATTTTAGAGATTACTCTGCCATCGTTTTTACAGTCTCGCCATATCCCCAACCACCTAACAGTGATAACCAAGCAAAATTTTCTAATTTTCCCGAATTTTTGACTAGATAGCATATCAAATACTTTAGAGGTTTACTTTTCAGAGGAACTGAAATAAGCCAAATTAAATTGAATATCTTAATTTAATTCCATCAATGTTAAAGTTTTAGCATTTAGCATTAGCCTTGAATGCAGCATGGACAATAGCATTTAGCATTAGCCTTGAGCGCAGCATGGCTTTAGCATTTAGCGTAGCCTTGAGCGTTTTGAAAGCAACATGGACAATAGCATTTAGCATTAGCCTTGAGCGCAGCATGGCTTTAGCATTTAGCGTAGCCTTGAGCGTTTTGAAAGCAACATGGACAATAGCATTTAGCATTATCCTTGATATTTGAGTTTTAGCCTGTACATCATATCATCCTGTTTTCCCAAAATTTTCTTTCCATAAACAATGCATCGATCTGCCTTTTTATTTATAAAATCACGTGTTTTCCGATTGTTTACAAACGTAGATTTTTCTTTCTCTGTTTCTTGTTAGTTTGCTCATTCTCTTCACGTGTTGCTGGTTTGTTTAACAAGCCCAGATACAACAATGGCCGGAAAACATGCGGCTGGTTTTAAAACTTTTTAGGCTTTACTTTTTTCAGCTCTTCATCGAGTTATTAATTATTTGGAAGATGTTATTCTTATTTTAGGTTTTGCTTCCTGTTGCTTAGGCAAAACAAGGAGATCTTTAAAATCTAATTAATCTTCATCTGGCTGCCGCATCAAACATTCCTTCAACACTTCTAAAAATGCAAAGAAAATTGACTTACCACAACCGCAGAAGAAAGAGAAGATGTTCTCAACCTCTTGTTGATTTTAAAGTCCCAATACTTGCCGGAAAGGACGTTTCTCGTGAATCTGTTTTGATCTGTTTTGAGATCACGGCTCGAGGTCACCATTTTGTAAGGCCCGTGAAATTGGTCCAATCTGCCGGTTTGCCAATACACGGGGAAGGTATCACGTGTTCTGTCCTTACTCGTGCAGAGTATTGGTTGGTTAAATTTACAATACATTTAGTTATGTATTCTCTCGTTAATTCATCTGACTCCATAAATGAAAGGTTTTAATAATATCTGTGCCTCACTAAAAGTGAGTGAACGTTTGACTATTCCGTTTAACTCTTCAATGAAAATAATATCAAAGTCAGTTAGAATAATCAACAATGTAACAATTTATTATGTCAGGTAAATGTATCATGCCAATTCCATAATCAATTCAAAGATAATCGATACAAAACATCAAATTCTCCGGAATAAAGAAAAGATGCAAACCCAACTTTAAGAAATACATGAGGCTGAGAGATCTCGGTCTCTCAGCCTCACGGGCCATCTGAAGTACAGAAAAAGGCCCCGATCTCCCTGCTGCAATTCCTTAAATAGCCAAACCTTTTACCTGGAACAATAGAAATTTGCATGCAGTGGTCACATCTTCATGGGGGTGTGGGACCATTTGCTTAGAGACCACCTTCCTTTGTAAATCAGTTATCCATAAGCTCTTAAAAACCTTATTACCTTTTGTTTTATCTATCTGGATATGAGATATCTGTACCAGTCGCACTGTGACATTTTAAATGATACCAAACATGAAAATACTCTGTGATAATCATTCACATTAAACTATACATTTTCTTGGGTGATTTCAGCTGTTCATTTGAGCATGAGAGACAGGGGTGAGGGGAGAGGGAAAGAGATGTAGATTAGATGACTCGGAGGTGAGACTTTCGTCTCGATGGTGCATGAGAGCCAGTTCAAATGCTAATCTCCAGAGAGGTCCTTTTGTCCTCTCAGGGCCTGGTCACCCCCAAAACAGACTGTTTGGAATTTCCTAATTTATCAATTCTTACACTGCCACTCGAGGAGAAGAGTTCATATCCATATGGTTTTCTAACTAGAAAAAAAAAACACGAAATTTTAAATTACATCACTTACCAAAAACGAATTTATGTAGCCTATGTAAAACATACTTTTTACCACACCAAATCACCTCACTGGTCCAACCCACGGCACTGATGCACGCACGCACGCACTTTGAAAGTGTTCGCGGTGCTGATAAGCCGATTCATTTCCGGGAATCATTTTGTTTCAAACTTGCAAGTGTGAACCGGTTTATTTGAACCGGATGGTAGTTTCTTTTATACCTGCGGTCCCACGACATTTACGTAGGCTACTTTTTATGCCTTTTACATGTCGGTAAGGACAATTGCAGGCGTTTTACCTAAGGGCAGCGAGTCATATTACTCAATTAATTGTTTTGTTTTGAGTGACTCGACTCACTTTGTTCAATTCGCTTGTCAGTGACAGAAACGATTCTTTCCTCTGTTTTCACAGATATTCACATATTTCATAGTTCCGTGTGATACAGAATCATTAACTGTATTAATCTGTCGTCTCACATTAAAATGACTATGCGAGTCAATATCTGATTCTGAGGTAATAACTGTTTGTCGTACAAGTTGCATCACCAATTTTAGTCTGACTATATAAGTTTAAGAATTATTGGTGCGAAAAAAGTTATAATTGTGCTAATTCAAACTAATTATTAATAAAAAAATAAAATAAAACATTGTATAAACTTACCTTAAAACAGTTGCACCCAGCTGCTTTGCCCCTTTGTCCTCTCAAAATGACAGCTTGGGAGCGAATTTAAACATCTCCAAGGCGGGAAGCTCGTGAAACAACCCAGCGTTGCGACCCAGCAGGTTTAACCCAAAAACTGGAAAATTAAAACTACCCAAAGGTGTTTAAAATGTGATAAAATAACCCAACAAAATTACCCAACAGACTTGACCCAGCATTCTGGGTTAAAAAACAACCCAGCATTTTTTAGAGTGTATATATATATATATATATATATATATATATATATATATATATATATATATATATATATACACACGACAAGTATATTGTATTGAACCGAACCGTGAATTTTGTGAACCATTACACCTCTAATATATATATATATACAGTATATATATATATATATATAGCTGCGAGCAGCGATGGAGGGCCAAAGCTGGCGCCTTTAGGTTGCGATGCCACCGGCTTGGGCCCGTAATCGCTATTTATATAGTAATATATTTAGGGCCCAAGCCCTGAAAGGGCGAAGGCCCTATTGTTTTCGGTAGGATTATTATTATTAGGGCCCAAGCCCTGAAAGGGCGAAGGCCCTATTGTTTTCGGTAGGATTATTATTATTATTATTATTATTAGGGCCCAAGCCCTGAAAGGGCGAAGGCCCTATTGTTTCCGGTAGGATTATTTATTAGGGCCCAAGCCCTGAAAGGGCGAAGGCCCTATTGTTTTCGTAAGGATTATTATTAGGGCCCAAGCCCTGAAAGGGCGAAGGCCCTATTGTTTTCGGTAGGATTATTTATTATTAGGGCCCAAGCCCTGAAAGGGCGAAGGCCCTATTGTTTTCGGTAGGATTATTTATTATTAGGGCCCAAGCCCTGAAAGGGCGAAGGCCCTATTGTTTTCGGTAGGATTATTAGGGCCCGAGCACCGATGGTGTGAGGACCCTCTTGGAATTGCTCTGTTTATTATTAGGGCCCGAGCACCGATGGTGTGAGGACCCTCTTGGAATTGCTCTGTTTATTATTATTATTATTATTCTTCTCCGCATTGAATTGCATTTTTGAGGGCCTAAACATGCGCGAAAACTCACGAAACTTTGCACACGCGTCAGAACTGGCGAAAATTTACATCTGATATAGGTTTCAGAATTGGACGGGGCAAAATGGCTCGATAGCGCCACCTATAAAAGTTCAACGGAGTGCGCCTCCTGCAACGTTCCACGTACGTGCACGAAATTCGGTACATACGTGTAATGACCTAATACCTACAAAAAAGTCTCTTGGAGCATAGCCCTAAACACAACAGGAAGTCAGCCATTTTGAACTTCCTCTCAGATTTTTGTGCAGTTTTTGCCATTTTCAGGCCTCGTACTTTAACGAACTCCTCCTACAGTTTTAATCTGATCATCTTCAAATTTGGTGAGTGTAATCTTAAGGCCTTTGCGACGTTAAATTGCGAAGATCTTGAGTTTTCGTCGAAGGGCGGGTCCTCGGCGGCCTTACAAATTTCGATGTTTCGCCATGAAACAGGAAGTTGCTGTAACTCAGGCATGGAATGTCCAATCTCCCCCAAACTTCACACGTTTGATAAAAGTTCTGTCCTGAACACATGGCCATGCTCATATTCAGTTATAGTCATAGCGCCACCTGCTGGCAACAGGAAGTGACATGTTTAACACTGTTATGGACTCCTAATAACATATAAAAAAGTGCCAGCAAGTGCGAAACATGCTAACAACATACTAGAAGCATGCTAAAACATGCTAGCAAACTCTTAGCTAAGTGCTAAAGCATGCTATTATTGCAATTAAATAGGAATTTGCTGTAACTCAGGCATGGAATGTCCAATCTGCCCCAAACTTCACACTTTTGATAAGCGTTCTGTCCTGAACACATCTACATGATAATATTCAGTTATAGTAATAGCGCCACCTACTGGCAACAGGAAGTGTCATGTTTAACACGTTGATGCCATTCTAGCAACATGTTAAAAATGCCATTGAGTTCTAAACATGCTAGAAACATATTAAAACATGCTAGCAATACTTAGCTAAGTGCTAAAGCATGCTAATTCAATGAAACAGGATGTTGTTGTTACTCAAGAAGGCAATGTCCAATATGCGCCAAACTTCACACTTTTAATAAACGTTCTGTCCTGAACACATGACCATGCTCATATTCAGTTACAGTCATAGTGCCACCTGCTGGCAACAGGAAGTGACATGTTAAACACTGTTGTGGACATATAAAAACATATAAAAAAAGTGCCAGCAAGTGCTAAACATGCTAACAACATACTAGAAACATGCTAAAACATGCTAGCAAACACTTAGCTAAGTGCTAAAGCATGCTATTGCTGCAATTAAATAGGAATTTGCTGTAACACAGGCATGGAATGTCCAATCTGCCCCAAACTTCACACGTTTGATAAGAGTCATGGCCTGAACACATCTACATGAGAATATTCAGTTATAGTAATAGCGCCACCTGCTGTCAACAGGAAGTGACATGTTTAACACTGTTGTGGTCTCCTAATAACATATATAAAAGAGCCAGCAAGTGCTAAACAGGTTAGCAACATACTAGAAACATGCTAGCAAACACTTAGCTAAGTGATAAAGCATGCTATTACTGCAATTAAATAGGAATTTGCTGTAACTCAGGCATGGAACGTCCAATCTGCCCCAAACTTCACATGTTTGATAAGAATCATGGCCTGAACGCATGCCTATGCTCAAATTCAGTTATAGTAATAGCGCCACCTACTGGCAACAGGAAGTGACATGTTTAACACGTTGATGCCGTTCTAGCAACATGTTAAAAATGCCATTGAGTTCTAAACATGCTAGAAACATATTAAAACATGCTAGCAATACTTAGCTAAGTGCTAAAGCATGCTAATTCAATGAAACAGGACTTTGTTGTTACTCAAGAAGGCAATGTACAATCTACCCCAAACGTCACACGTTTGATAAGAGTTATCTCTTGAACACATGTCCATGCTCATATTTAGTTATAGTCATAGCGCCACCTGCTGGCAACAGGAAGTGACGTTTAACACTGTTCTTGACTCCTAATAACATATAAAAAAATGCCAGTAGGTGCTAAACATCCTACCAACATACTAGAGACATGCTAAAACATAATAGCAAACACTTAGCTAAGTGCTAAAGAATGATATTACTGCAATTAAATATGAATTTGCTGTAACTCAGGCATGGAATGTCCAATCTGCCCCAAACTTCACACTTTTGATAAGCGTTCTGTCCTGAACACATGACCATGCTTATATTCAGTTACAGTCATAGCGCCACCTGCTGGCAACAGGAAGTGACATGTTTAACACTGTTGTGGACTCCTAATAACATATAAAAAAGTGCCAGCAAGTGTTAAACATGCTAACAACATACTAGAAACATGCTAAAACATTCTAGCAAACTCTTAGCCAAGTGCTAAAGCATGCTATTATTGCAATTAAATAGGAATTTGCTGTAACTCAGGCATGGAATGTCCAATCTGCCCCAAACTTCACACTTTTGATAAGAGTCATGGCCTGAACACATCTACATGAGAATGTTCAGTTATAGTAATAGCGCCACCAACTGGTAACAGGAAGTGACATGTTTAACACGTTGATGCCGTTCTAGCAACATGTTAAAACATGCTAACAATGCTTAGCTAAGTTCTAAAGAATGCTAATTCAATGAAACATGACTTTGTTGTTACTCAAGAAGGCAATGTCCAATTTGCACCAAACTTCACATGTTTGATAAGAGTTCTGTCCTGAACACACATCCATGCTCATATTCAGTTATAGTCATAACGCCACCTACTGGCAACAGAAACTGACATGGTTAACACAGTAATGCAGTACTAACCACATAATTATTGTGTACTAAGCATGCTAGAAACAGACTGAACATGAAAGCAACACTTAGCTGAGTCATGAAGCATGCTATTATCACCATTATACAAAACATTTTGTAACTGACTTTGACATACTCTTACTATATATACCTCCTTAAATGTACATTTCCCAACCATGCTCTGCCTTCCTAAAGCCACCGAGTGTTGATGGCACGGGTGCGAGGGCCCTTTCATCGCTGCTTGCAGCTTTAATTATTATTATTATTCTTCTCCGCATTTAATTGCATTTTTGAGGGCCTAAACATGCTCGAAAACTCACGAAACTTTGCACACGCGTCAAAACTGACGAAAATTGACATCTGATATAGGTTTCAGAATTGGACGGGGCAAAATGGCTCGATAGCGCCACCTATAAAAGTTCAACGGAGTGCGCCTCCCGCAACGTTCCACGTACGTGCACGAAATTCGGTACATACATGTAATGACCTAATACCTACAAAAAAGTCTCTTGGAGCATAGCCCTAAACACAACAGGAAGTCAGCCATTTTGAACTTCCTCCCAGATTTTTGTGCAGTTTTTGCCATTTTCAGGCCTCGTACTTTAACGAACTCCTCCTACAGTTTTAATCTGATCATCTTCAAATTTGGTGAGTGTAATCTTAAGGCCTTTGCGACGTTAAATTGCGAAGATCTTGAGTTTTCGTCGAAGGGCGGGTCCTCGGCGGCCTGACAAATTTTGATGTTTCGCCATGAAACAGGAAGTTGCTGTAACTCAGGCATGGAATGTCCAATCTGCCCCAAACTTCACACATTTGATAAGAGTTCTGTCCTGAACACATGACCATGCTCATATTCAGTTATAGTCATAGCGCCACCTGCTGGCAACAGGAAGTGACATGTTTAACACTGTTATGGACTCCTAATAACATATAAAAAAGTGCCAGCAAGTGCTAAACATGCTAACAACATACTAGAAGCATGCTAAAACATGCTAGCAAACTCTTAGCTAAGTGCTAAAGCATGCTATTATTGCAATTAAATAGGAATTTGCTGTAACTCAGGCATGGAATGTCCAATCTGCCCCAAACTTCACACTTTTGATAAGCGTTCTGTCCTGAACATATCTACATGAGAATATTCAGTTATAGTAATAGCGCCACCTACTGGTAACAGGAAGTGTCATGTTTAACACGTTGATGCCATTCTAGCAACATGTTAAAAATGCCATTGACTTCTAAACATGCTAGAAACATGTTAAAACATGCTAGCAATACTTAGCTAAGTGCTAAAGCATGCTAATTCAATGAAACAGGATGTTGTTGTTACTCAAGAAGGCAATGTCCAATCTGCGCCAAACTTCACACTTTTAATAAACGTTCTGTCCTGAACACATGACCATGCTCATATTCAGTTACAGTCATAGTGCCACCTGCTGGCAACAGGAAATGACATGTTAAACACTGTTGTGGACATATAAAAACATATAAAAAAAGTGCCAGAAAGTGCTAAACATGCTAACAACATACTAGAAACATGCTAAAACATGCTAGCAAACACTTAGCTAAGTGTTAAAGCATGCTATTGCTGCAATTAAATAGGAATTTGCTGTAACACAGGCATGGAATGTCCAATCTGCCCCAAACTTCACACGTTTGATAAGAGTCATGGCCTGAACACATCTACATGAGAATATTCAGTTATAGTAATAGCGCCACCTGCTGTCAACAGGAAGTGACATGTTTAACACTGTTGTGGTCTCCTAATAACATATATAAAAGAGCCAGCAAGTGCTAAACAGGTTAGCAACATACTAGAAACATGCTAGCAAACACTTAGCTAAGTGCTAAAGCATGCTATTACTGCAATTAAATAGGAATTTGCTGTAACTCAGGCATGGAATGTCCAATCTGCCCCAAACTTCACATGTTTGATAAGAATCATGGCCTGAACACATGTCTATGCTCAAATTCAGTTATAGTAATAGCGCCACCTACTGGCAACAGGAAGTGACATGTTTAACACGTTGATGCCGTTCTAGCAACATGTTAAAAATGCCATTGAGTTCTAAACATGCTAGAAACATATTAAAACATGCTAGCAATACTTAGCTAAGTGCTAAAGCATGCTAATTCAATGAAACAGGACTTTGTTGTTACTCAAGAAGGCAATGTACAATCTACCCCAAACGTCACACGTTTGATAAGAGTTATCTCTTGAACACATGTCCATGCTCATATTTAGTTATAGTCATAGCGCCACCTGCTGGCAACAGGAAGTGACGTTTAACACTGTTCTTGACTCCTAATAACATATAAAAAAATGCCAGTAGGTGCTAAACATCCTACCAACATACTAGAGACATGCTAAAACATACTAGCAAACACTTAGCTAAGTGCTAAAGAATGATATTACTGCAATTAAATATGAATTTGCTGTAACTCAGGCATGGAATGTCCAATCTGCCCCAAACTTCACACTTTTGATAAGCGTTCTGTCCTGAACACATGACCATGCTTATATTCAGTTACAGTCATAGCGCCACCTGCTGGCAACAGGAAGTGACATGTTTAACACTGTTATGGACTCCTAATAACATATAAAAAAGTGCCAGCAAGTGTTAAACATGCTAACAACATACTAGAAACATGCTAAAACATGCTAGCAAACTCTTAGCCAAGTGCTAAAGCATGCTATTATTGCAATTAAATAGGAATTTGCTGTAACTCAGGCATGGAATGTCCAATCTGCCCCAAACTTCACACTTTTGATAAGAGTCATGGCCTGAACACATCTACATGAGAATGTTCAGTTATAGTAATAGCGCCACCAACTGGCAACAGGAAGTGACATGTTTAACACGTTGATGCCGTTCTAGCAACATGTTAAAAATGCCATTGAGTTCTAAACATGCTAGAAACATGTTAAAACATGCTTAAATGCTTAGCTAAGTTCTAAAGAATGCTAATTCAATGAAACATGACTTTGTTGTTACTCAAGAAGGCAATGTCCAATTTGCACCAAACTTCACACGTTTGATAAGAGTTCTGTCCTGAACACACATCCATGCTCATATTCAGTTATAGTCATAACGCCACCTACTGGCAACAGAAACTGACATGGTTAACACAGTAATGCAGTACTAACCACATAATTATTGTGTACTGAGCATGCTAGAAACAGACTAAACATGCTAGCAACACTTAGCTGAGTCATGAAGCATGCTATTATCACCATTATACAAAACATTTTGTAACTGACTTTGACATACTCTTACTATATATCCCTCCTTAAATGTACATTTCCCAACCATGCTCTGCCTTCCTAAAGCCACCGAGTGTTGATGGCACGGGTGCGAGGGCCCTTTCATCGCTGCTTGCAGCTTTAATTATTATTATTATTATTATTATTATTATTATTATTTTGTCAAACTTTCGGGCACTTTTGGGGCCCTTAACATGCTCGAAAACTCTTGAAATTTTGCACACAGGTCAGAACCCGCGGCCATCAGGGCCGGGCTGAAGCTGGTACCCGGGCGTGGCAGGGGGCCTCGACAGCGCCCCCTGGAACGGGATCCGAACACTTGTCCATAAATCAGACACGCTTGCATGTAATAATATGAAACTCGGTACACATATAGACCTCATCGGGCCGAACAGCTTTCGTGCTCTAAGTTTTACGCCAGACCAACAGGAAGTCGGCTATTATGGGTTGTTTGGAAACGCATGCTGTGGAATTTGATGTACTCCTCCTAGGAAATTCATCCATTCGCCTCCAAACTCGGTCGGCATGAAGTCAAGACATTGAGGATGCTAAATTGCGGACGGATTTTTGATATCTCGAACGGTTTGGCCGTGGCAAGGAAACGAATTTATGGCGAATAATTCAAACAGGAAGTGTGTTATAACTTCTGCATACATTAACTGATCTTGATGAAACTTCAGCAGTGTGTTAGTTGTAAGAGGCCGATCACATGGATGTGACATTTGTGAGTCAAAGTTATAGCGCCACCAACTGGCAACAGGAAGTGTGTCACTTTCAAAATGCTTTGAAATCACCCTCTTATTTTTACCCGATTTGCTTCAAACTTTATGTGTATAATGTAAACACACGGCAGATGTAGACCTGTGAAAGGATTATTGATATCTTAGATACTGTTGCCGTGGCAACGCATCAAACTTTACTATTCTTTTCGGATGCTTTTGAGACTCTTCACATGCTTGAAAATGCATGAAACTCGACAGACACATCACATTTATTATCCAGTAGACATGTGCAAAGTTTCAGAAACGGGCGTGGTGAAATGGCTCAGTAGCGCCACCTTTAGTCAAAAGTGGGGGGGTTAGTTTTATCAACAGCAACAAAACTTGGTATGTGTATTGTTCTCATCAAGACGGACAACTTTCTAATTTACAGTAACTAGCTCGGACCAAGAGGAAGAGAGATATTTTGGTTTGAATGTGGATTTTCTGGAGAATTTTCTCTCCCTCTCTCTGTGTCTCTGTGTGTGTGAGGGGAGGGGGGGATTTGACTATTGCTTTTATATTGTTAATCAAGGTTTCAGGGGCTTTTGGGGTCCTTAACGTGCTCAAAAACTCTTGAAACTTTGCACACAAGTCAGAACCCCCTGGCATCAGGGCCGGGCTGAAGCTGGTACCCGGGCGTGGCAGGGGGGCTCAACAGCGCCCCCTTGAACTGGGTCTGAAAACTTGGTCCATAGATCAAACACGCTTGCATGAATTAATATGAAACTCGGTACACATATAGATCTCATCGGGCCGAACAACTTTTCCCCGGTCAAGTTTTACGCCAGCCCAACAGGAAGTCGGCTATTATGGGTTGTTTGGAAAACGCTTGCTGTGGAATGCGAAGTACTCCTCCTAGAGAATTCATCCAATCCCTACCAAACTCGGTGTGCATGAAGTCAAGTCATTGAGGATGCTAAATTGCGGAAGGATTTTTGATATCTAGAACGGTTTGGCCGTGGCGAGGAAACGAATTTATGGCAAGAAAAGAGAAACACGAAGCGGTATAACTTCTGCATACATTAACTGATCTTGATGAAACTTCACCAGTGTGTTCGTGGTAAGAGGCCGATCAGATGGATGTAACTATTGTGAGTCAAAGTTATAGCGCCACCAACTGGCAACAGGAAATGTGTCACTTTCAAAATGCTTTTGACAAAATGGGGGGGTTACTTTTACCCACAGTTACAAAAATCAGTATATATATTGGTCTCATCGAGCCGGACAAGTTTCTAATTTACAGTCATTAGCTCTGACCAACAGGAAGTCAGATATTTTGAATGTGGATTTATTTGCAAAATCGGCCTCTGAATTTTATATATATATATATATATATATATATATATATATATTTATATTTAAAGTGACAAGACAGAGAATATTACTTGTCCTATATATATATATATATATATAGGGCTGCACGATTAATCGAAAAAAAATCACGATCTCGATTCAGACATAAATGCGATCTCATTTCTTAATGATGCCGATTCACTTCCGGCAAGGGCGTAGATTTGGTTTGAACATTGGGGGGGTTGAAAAATTATTCTGCATATTTTTCATGTGATCATGGTATAAATATTGGGGGGGTTGTAATGCAAAGATTTAAATATTGGGGGGGTTATCTCCCCCCTAACCCCCCCACAAACTACGCCCCTGACTTCCGGGTATGGCCTGCATTCAGATCATGCTGCATTCACGCGTTATTATTGGTCACGCTCACACAATAACAAAATAGGGTTGTGATGGCTGACCGACGATTCGTGTACACTAGTGGTTGGGAACGGAACCTATGGCTCGCGAGCCATACCTGGCTCTTTGACAAAAATCATGTGGCTCGAAAGCTCTCTCACCCTTTTACCAACAAACTAAAAAAAATAAATTAAGACACATCAACAAAGATCGGCTCTCTGCAGAAAAAGCAGCCAATTACAATTCCCTTGTTGTACAGCCTACCGAAGTTAATGAAAAGTGTATGATAATAATAATAATATTCAAGTTGTAGGCCTACCGGCAAAAGTGCGTGTTCAGTGCTGTTCGCGAGCGTCACGAGTCACCACAGCAATCAACTAACCGCTTACGTTTCTGTGGTAAATTGTAACCTACAGCTCCTGCACTGGATTCAAGCAGCTGCAGCTTGTTTAAGGTAATGGCGAAAACCATTTTAGAACATCAGCGAAAATGTAAAAGTAGGCTATATAAACTTTAATATATTCTTATTGAAACGCGTGCTTTGCTGTGCTTTTACTTTCACTTTTGCCGCAGAGACTCTTTTATGTCCTATAAATGTGTCGTATTTTTGATCATCCGTGCAGATTTCAGTTGATGATCCTGCAAGTTATTTAAAACAAAACGTGAATGAATGAGAAAGAAAAGAGCAGGATGTGCATTATATTGAAATTAAATATAAAAAGCGCGATAAGTCGCGAAAGAGAGCTGAATTATACTGACAGGATGCAGTGCGCGCGCTCCGAGCGCAACATGGACAAGCAGTCTTTGTCTCCGGTTGCGCGCCTAAACGCCCAAATAAACACAGAAATATTTCAAAATGCCAAGTCGAGTATTCCCATAAACACAGTAGATGTAAGTACTATGTACATTCTGTGCCAAATGGAGCAAAAATCACAGGTTCTATTTAGTTATTTGTATTTATTATTGTATATGTTAATGTTCTCTTATGTTCAACAACATAAAGCTTTAAAATTATTCACTTTAAGGGGTCTAAAATAAAGAAAAGAGACAATTTTTTGTTACTCCTGCACTTTATTATACTGAATGTCCTATGTTTTTTTTTTTGTTGTTGTTGTTGTTGTTGTTGTTGTTGTTGTTTTGTACTTAAGTGCAATACATTTTGGTTGAAAAAATGAGAATCGTGTAAGAGAATCGTGATCTCAATTCCCATGGAGAAAAATCGTGATTCACATTTTAGCAAGAATCGTGCAGCCCTAATATATATATATATATATATATATATATATATATATAAATATATATAGCTGCGAGCAGCGATGGAGGGCTCAAGCTGGTGACACCGCCACCCCGGTGCCTTTAGTGTAACTAAAGGCACCAGGGTGGCGGTGCCACCGGCTTGGGCCCGCAATCGCTGCTCGCAGCTATATTTATTATTATTATTATTATTAGGGCCCAAGCCCTGAAAGGGCGAAGGCCCTATTGTTTCCGGTAGGATTATTATTATTATTAGGGCCCAAGCCCTGAAAGGGCGAAGGCCCTATTGTTTTCGGTAGGATTATTATTATTATTATTATTATTATTATTATTATTATTATTATTTTGTCAACCTTTCGGCCACTTTTGGGGCCCTTAACATGCTCGAAAACTCTTGAAATTTTGCACACAGGTCAGAACCCGCGGCCATCAGGGCCGGGCTGAAGCTGGTACCCGGGCGTGGCAGGGGGGCTCGACAGCGCCCCCTGGAACGGGATCCGAACACTTGTCCATAAATCAGACACGCTTGCATGTAATAATATGAAACTCGGTACACATATAGAACTCATCGGGCCGAACAACTTTCGTGCTCTAAGTTTTACGCCAGCCCAACAGGAAGTCGGCTATTTAGGGTTGTTTGGAAACGCATGCTGTGGAATTTAATGTACTCCTCCTAGGGAATTCATCGATTCGCCTCCAAACTCGGTGTGCATGAAGTCAAGACATTGAGGATGCTAAATTGCGGACGGATTTTTGATATCTCGAACGGTTTGGCCGTGGCGAGGAAACGAATTTATGGCGAAAAAATGAAACAGGAAGTGTGTTATAACTTCTGCATACATTAACTGATCTTGATGAAACTTCAGCAGTGTGTTCGTTGTAAGAGGCCGATCGCACAGATGTGACTATTGTGAGTCAAAGTTATAGCGCCACCAACAGGCAGCAGGAAGTACATCACTATTAAAATGCTTTGAAATCACTGTCTTATTTTTACCAGATTTGCTTCAAACTTTATGTGTACAATGTAGACACACGGCAGATGTAAACCTGTGAAAGGATTATTGATATCTTAGATACTGTTGCCGTGGCAACGCATCAAACTTTAATATTCTTTTTTTATGCTTTTGAGACTCTTAACATACTTGAAATTGCATGAAACTCGACAGACACATCACATTTATTATCCAGTTGACATGTGCAAAGTTTCAGAAACGGGCGTGGTGAGGGGCTCAGTAGCGCCACCTTTAGTCATAAGTGGGGGTGTTAGTTTTATCAACAGCAACAAAACTTGGTATGTGTATTGTTCTCATCAAGACGGACAACTTTCTAATTTACATGAACCATCTCTGACCAACAGGAAGAGAGATATTTTGGTTTGAATGTGGATTTTCTGAAGAATTTTCTCTCCCTCTCTGTGTCTGTGTGTGTGTGAGGGGAGGGGGGGATTTGACTATTGCTTTTATATTGTTAATCAAGGTTTCAGGGGCTTTTGGGGTCCTTAACGTGCTCAAAAACTCTTGAAACTTTGCACACAGGTCAGAACCCACGGCCATCAGGGCCGGGCTGAAGCTGGGACCCGGGCGTGGCTGGGGGGCTCAACAGCGCCCCCTTGAACGGGGTTCTAAAACTTGATCCATATATCAAACACGCTCGCATGAATTAATATGAAACTCGGTACACATATAGATCTCATCGGGCCGAACAACTTTACCCCGGTCAAGTTTTACGCCAGCCCAACAGGAAGTCGGCTATTATGGGTTGTTTGGAAAACGCTTGCTGTGGAATGTGAAATACTCCTCCTAGAAAATTCACCGTGCCCCCTTCAAACTCGGTGTGCATGTAGTCAAGACATTGAGGATGCTAAATTGCGGACGGATTTTTGATATCTCGAACGGTTTGGCTGTGGCGAGGAATCGAATTTATGGCGAGAAAAGAGAAACATGGAAGTGGAATAACTTCTGCATACATTAACTGATCTTGATGAAACTTCAGCAGTGTGTTCGTGGTAAGAGGCTGATCAGATGGATGTAGCTATTGTGAGTCAAAGTTATAGCGCCACCAACTGGCAGCAGGAAGTGTGTCACTTTCAACATGCTTTTGACAAAAGTGGGGGGGTTAGTTTTAACTACAGTAAAGAAAAAATAGTTTGTATATTGTTCTCATCAAGCCGGACAACTTTCTAATTTACATTCAATAGCTCTGGCCATCAGGAAGTCAGATATTTTGGTCTGAATGTGGATTTTTTTGCAAAATCAGCCTCTGAATTTTTAGCCACTCCTCTTAAACTATTTATTTTATTCGTACCAAACTTTTTCAACATGATGAAACTACATTAAATATGCTAAATTGTGAATGGATAATAAATATCTCAAACGGTTTTGCTATGGCGAGGGATTAAATAATGTCCAAAAAGGAAACACTAAAAATCTTCTAAAAATGTAATTATATACCATTTATTTCTATATAAAAGTATACAAATATCACAACTAAACCCATTTTATTCTGTTTTTGCAATTCAAGAAGAATGAAAAAGTTAAAACAGGCTATTTAGTGCTATTTGGTTCAACAAAAAAGCAAACATAGGGCTATACTGCCCTCTTGTGTCCAAAAGGACATCAAAATAGTATATAAAACTTTTTACCAGGTAGGCCAATATTGTATTTAAATATACATGTATTAGGTATGTGTCTGAGGATATTTTCCCACCGGTTAATCGACGTGTGACACTAGTGGGTGCTTTTAAATCGCTAATATAATAGTGTAAGAAAAATAATGATAATGTTGCACACACAAATCACACACGTGGGAAAGAATGATGCTTTTAAACAACACTAAACCGCCATTAGGTGTCGCCAGGCATCCATCTTAATAAGCGAGTCATTGATTCATTCGTTCAAACGATTCGTTCGAATGAGTCGATCATGATTAAGACAGATGTTTATGGATTGATCATTCAATCTTTGAGTCAACCGATTCGTTAAAAATGCTGAATCGTTCAGTTATGAGAAAACACGTGATGCGTGATGGTTCTGCCGTGATCTTTGTTTAACTATTTTCGCTGCTGAAACAGAACAAAAACAGTCAACATTGCATCTAAAATGTAAGTGACTTAATTGTAACTGTTTATTAACCTGTTGTATGAAATCTAGGGGTGGGAGAAAAAATGTATTCTTAGATGCATCGCGATGCGGACGTGGACGATTCTGAATCGATTCACAAATGTCAAAAAATCGATTCTCTAAAAAAATATTTTTCTAATAACGTAATATTGACGGAAGGCAAAAGGCGGAACTCTAAGCGGACGTGTGTGCAGTCTGTGGCGCGCACATAACAGAGAAGTTTCTTCTGCTCACCAAGGCTGCATTTATTTGATTAAAAATACAAACAAAAACAGTAATATTGTAAAATATTATTCCAATTTAAAACAGCTGCTTTCTATTTTAATATATTTTAAACTGTTATTTATTCCTGTGATCAAAGCTGAGTTTTCAGCATCATTACTCCAGTCGTCACTATCACATGATCCTTCAGAAATTATTCTAATATGATGATTGATACTCAAGAAACATTCATTATTATTTTAAATGTCGAAAACAGTTGTGTACAGTCTTTGATGAATAGAAAGTTCAAAAGAACAGCATTTATCTGAAATCTAAAGCTTTTGTAACGTTAAACACTACCGCTCAAAAGTTTTGGCTTAGTAATAATTAAAATTTTATTTTTTGGGGAAATAAATAAAATAAATCAGTACTTTTATTTATGAAGGATGAGTTAAACTGATCAACAGTTACAGTAAAGACATTTATAATGTTAAAAATATATATATTTGAAATATATGCTGTTCTTTTGAACTTTACATTCATCAAAGCATTTTGAAAAAAAAAAAATCTGTACACAACTGTTTTCAACATTGAAAATAATAAAGAATATTTATTGAGCATCAATCATCATATTAGTATGATTTCTGAAGGATCATGTGACACTGAAGACTGGAGTAATGATGCTGAAAACTCAATTTTGATCACAGAAATGAATTACTATGTAAAATATTTAAAAATTGAAAACAGCTGTTTTAAATTGGAATAATATTTCACAATATTACTGTTTTTGTTTGTATTTTTAATCAATAAATGCAGCCTTGGTGAGCAGAAGAGACTTCTCCTAAAAACATTAAAAATCTTACTGACCCCAAACTTTTGAACAATAATATATATATATATATATATATATATATATATATATATATATATATATATTAGGGCTGTGTATTGGCAAGAATCTGGCGATACGATACGTATCACGATACATGGGTCACGATTCAATATATTGCAATATATTTCGATACTGTGCATAAGGCGATATATTGGGATTTTTTTAAAGTAAAATATATTTAAAATATTTTACAAAAGACATGATGTGCATAAAAGTCAAAGAAGTTTACTTTAGGTAAACAATTCAGTACACAGAAAATCAAACTGCCAGTTTGGGATTGTGGTTCACAGGTTCTTAGTGAGCAAATTTTTATATGCTCAAGTAGGCCATAATAAAAGAAAATAGGTACATAGCCCCTGTCACAATACAAAACAACAAAGTGAACTGGACGAAAATGAATGAAAGTGGATGAAAGTGAACAAAATGAATGTGTCATATATTGAAATCAAGTTTTATGTGATAAAAGATTTTAAAAGAACTGGACGCGCGAATGAGGCGAACCGCGCCGCGCTAAACGCCTCGTGCCGCAGGACCTCCAGAGGCGCGTAAACGCGTCTTTGCATTGACTTAACATTGAAATCACTCGCGCCAGATGCTCTATTCGCATTTGGTGTGAACGATGCACGCGATTACATTTAGAAATAGACAAGCTTTGTTTCCAAATGCACCAAGCAAAGATATCCTTTCAATTGTATAAACTTTTATAAAACCAGCCAATATAATCACAATAAACACATCCAAAATGAAATATTTAACATATATATAACAACTGCACAATGTCTAATTTGTAAACAAAATGATTTACGCACTAAATCCAGCATAAACTCCGGCACAATTTGCATATGTTTAAACTCTCAAGACAGACGTCACATCCCGAACCTCACAGCAATTGGCTGCCGACTGCGTTTTTCGCTTGATATTTGTATAAAGGAACTGCCCAACTTTTTGACGCTCTCGGTCGCTCTCAACGCTTTCTCCGGTCCGCTGTCAATCCTAAAATGTCCAGTGGACACGCACCGTTATAGGCGAGCCTGGCGAGGGCACTAGTGGTGCGTCTCAGCATAGCTATCTAGTGGTAGGGATTTAAACAACATAAGCGCGAACCACTGTCTTACGGTCTTACCATGAATATTTTTGGACGTAAAAAAAAAAAAAAAAATCGATATTGCGTTTTTGAAAATCGATACAGTATTGCAAAATAAAATATCGCGATACTCAAGTGTATCGATTTTTTCTTACACCCCTAATATATATATATATATATATATATATATATATATATATATATATATATATATACATATATATGTATGTGTGTGTATGTATGTATGTATATATATATATATATATATATATATATATATATATATATATATATATAAATATAGCTGCGAGCAGCGATGGAGGGCCAAAGCCGGCGGTACCGCCACCCCGGTGCCTTTAGGTAACTAAAGGCACCGGGGTTGCGGTGCCACCGGCTTGGGCCCGTAATCGCTGCTCGCAGCTATATTTATTATTATTATTATTATTTTGTCAACCTTTCGGGCACTTTTGGGGCCCTTAACATGCTCGAAAACTCTTGAAATTTTGCACACACGTCAGAACCCGCGGCCATCAGGGCCGGACTGAAGCTGGTACCCGGGCGTGGCAGGGGGGCTCGACAGCGCCCCCTGGAACGGGATCCAAACACATGTCCATAAATCAAACACGCTTGCATGTAATAATATGAAACTCGGTACACATATAGATCTCATCGGGTCGAACAACTTTCGTGCTCTAAGTTTTACGCCAGCCAAACAGGAAGTTGGCTATTTAGCGTTGTTTGGAAACGCATGCTGTGGAATTTAATGTACTCCTCCTAGGGAATTCATCGATTCGCCTCCAAACTCGGTGTGCATGAAGTCAAGACATTGAGGATGCTAAATTGCGGACGGATTTTTGATATCTCGAACGGTTTGGCCGTGGCGAGGAAACAAATTTATGGCGAAAAAATGAAACAGGAAGTGTGTTATAACTTCTGCATACATTAACTGATCTTGATGAAACTTCAGCAGTGTGTTCGTTGTAAGAGGCCGATCACATGGATGTGACTATTGTGAGTCAAAGTTATAGCGCCACCAACAGGCAGCAGGAAGTACATCACTTTCAAAATGCTTTGAAATCAGTGTCTTATTTTTACCCGATTTGCTTCAAACTTTATGTGTACAATGTAGACACACGGCAGATGTAAACCTGTGAAAGGATTATTGATATCTTAGATACTGTTGCCGTGGCAACGCATCAAACTTTAATATTATTTTTTGATGCTTTTGAGACTCTTAACATACTTGAAATTGCATGAAACTCAACAGACACATCACATTTATTAGCCCGTAGACATGTGCAAAGTTTCAGAAACGGGCATGGTGGAATGGCTCAGTAGCGCCACCTTTAGTCAAAAATGGGGGCTTAGTTTTTCCTAGAATCACAAAACTTGGTATGTGTATTGTTCTCATCAAGACGGACAACTTTCTAATTTACATGAACCATCTCCGACCAACAGGAAGAGAGATATTTTGGTTTGAATGTGGATTTTCTGAAGAATTTTCTCTCCCTCTCTCTGTGTCTGTGTGTGTGTGAGGGGAGGGGGGGATTTGACTATTGCTTTTATATTGTTAATCAAGGTTTCAGGGGCTTTTGGGGTCCTTAACGTGCTCAAAAACTCTTGAAACTTTGCACACAGGTCAGAACCCACGGCCATCAGGGCCGGGCTGAAGCTGGTACCCGGGCGTGGCTGGGGGGCTCAACAGCGCCCCCTTGAACGGGGTTCTAAAACTTGATCCATATATCAAACACGCTCGCATGAATTAATATGAAACTCGGTACACATATAGATCTCATCGGGCCGAACAACTTTACCCCAGTCAAGTTTTACGCCAGCCCAACAGGAAGTCGGCTATTATGGGTTGTTTGGAAAACGCTTGCTGTGGAATGTGAAATTCTCCTCCTAGAAAATTCACCGTGTCCCCTTCAAACTCGGTGTGCATGTAGTCAAGACTTTGAGGATGCTAAATTGCGGACGGATTTTTGATATCTCGAACGGTTTGGCTGTGGCGAGGAATCGAATTTATGGCGAGAAAAGAGAAACACGGAAGTGGAATAACTTCTGCATACATTAACTGATCTTGATGAAACTTCAGCAGTGTGTTCGTGGTAAGAGGCCGATCAGATGGATGTAGCTATTGTGAGTCAAAGTTATAGCGCCACCAACTGGCAGCAGGAAGTGTGTCACTTTCAACATGCTTTTGACAAAAGTGGGGGGGTTAGTTTTAACTACAGTAAAGAAAAAACTGTTTGTATATTGTTCTCATCAAGCCGGACAACTTTCTAATTTACATTCAATAGCTCTGGCCATCAGGAAGTCAGATATTTTGGTCTGAATGTGAATTTTTTTGCAAAATCAGCCTCTGAATTTTTAGCCACTCCTCTTAAACTATTTATTTTATTTGTACCAAACTTTTTCAACATGATGAAACTACATTAAATATGCTAAATTGTGAATGGATAATAAATATCTCAAACGGTTTTGCTATGGCGAGGGATTAAAGTAATGTCCAAAAAGGAAACACTAAAAATCTTCTAAAAATGTAATTATATACCATTTATTTCTATATAAAAGAATACAAATATCACAACTAAACCCATTTTATTCTGTTTTTGCAATTCAAGAAGAATGAAAAAGTTAAAACAGGCTATTTAGTGCTATTTGGTTCAACAAAAAAGCAAACATAGGGCTATACTGCCCTCTTGTGTCCAAAAGGACATCAAAATAGTATATAAAACTTTTTACCAGGTAGGCCAATATTGTATTTAAATATACATTTATTAGGTATGTGTCTGAGGATATTTTCCCACCGGTTAATCGACGTGTGACACGAGTGGGTGCTTTTAAATCGCTAATATAATAGTGAAAGAAAAATAATGATAATGTTGCACACACAAATCACACACATGTGGGAAAGAATGATGCTTTTAAACAACACTAAACCGCCATTAGGTGTCGCCAGGCATCCATCTTAATAAGCGAGTCATTGATTCATTCGTTCAAACGATTCGTTCGAATGAGTCGATCATGATTAAGACAGATGTTTATGGATTGATCATTCAATCTTTGAGTCAACCGATTCGTTAAAAATGCTGAATCGTTCAGTTATGAGAAAACACGTGATGCGTGATGGTTCTGCCGTGATCTTTGTTTAACTATTTTCGCTGCTGAAACAGAACAAAAACAGTCAACATTGCATCTAAAATGTAAGTGACTAAATTGTAACTGTTTATTAACCTGTTGTATGAAATCTAGGGGTGGGAGAAAAAATGTATTCTTAGATGCATCGCGATGCGGACGTGGACGATTCTGAATCGATTCACAAATGTCAAAAAATCGATTCTCTAAAAAAATATTTTTCTAATAACGTAATATTGACGGAAGGCAAAAGGCGGAACTCTAAGCGGACGTGCGTGCAGTCTGTGGCGCGCACATAACAGAGAAGTTTCTTCTGCTCACCAAGGCTGCATTTATTTGATTAAAAATACAAACAAAAACAGTAATATTGTAAAATATTATTCCAATTTAAAACAGCTGCTTTCTATTTTAATATATTTTAAACTGTTATTTATTCCTGTGATCAAAGCTGAGTTTTCAGCATCATTACTCCAGTCATCACTGTCACATGATCCTTCAGAAATTATTCTAATATGATGATTGATACTCAAGAAACATTCATTATTATTTTAAATGTCGAAAACAGTTGTGTACAGTCTTTGATGAATAGAAAGTTCAAAAGAACAGCATTTATCTGAAATCTAAAGCTTTTGTAACGTTAAACACTACCGCTCAAAAGTTTTGGGTTAGTAATAATTAAAATTTTATTTTTGGGGGAAATAAATAAAATAAATCAGTACTTTTATTTATGAAGGATGAGTTAAACTGATCAACAGTTACAGTAAAGACATTTATAATGTTAAAAATATATATATTTGAAATATATGCTGTTCTTTTGAACTTTACATTCATCAAAGCATTTTGAAAAAAAAAATCTGTACACTGTTTTCAACATTGAAAATAATAATGAATATTTATTGAGCATCAATCATCATATTAGTATGATTTCTGAAGGATCATGTGACACTGAAGACTGGAGTAATGATGCTGAAAACTCAACTTTGATCACAGAAATGAATTACTATGTAAAATATTTAAAAATTGAAAACAGCTGTTTTAAATTGGAATAATATTTCACAATATTACTGTTTTTGTTTGTATTTTTAATCAATAAATGCAGCCTTGGTGAGCAGAAGAGACTTCTCCTAAAAACATTAAAAATCTTACTGACCCCAAACTTTTGAACAATAATATATATATATATATATATACATATATATGTATGTGTGTGTATGTATGTATGTATGTATATATATATATATATATATATATATATATATAAATATAGCTGCGAGCAGCGATGGAGGGCCCAAGCCGGCGGTACCGCCACCCCGGTGCCTTTAGGTAACTAAAGGCACCGGGGTTGCGGTGCCACCGGCTTGGGCCCGTAATCGCTGCTCGCAGCTATATTTATTATTATTATTTTTTTTCTGTCAACCTTTCAGGCACTTTTGAGACCCTTAACGTGCTCGAAAACTCTTGAAACTTTGCACACGGGTCAGAACCCGTGGCCATCAGGGCTGGGCTGAAGCTGGTACCCGGGCGTGGCAGGGTGGCTCGACAGCGCCCCCTTGAACGGGTTCCGAAAACTTGGTCCATAAATCAGACACGCTTGCATGTAATAATATGAAACTCGGTACACATATAGATCTCATCGGGCCGAACAACTTTCGTACTTTTACTTTTTACGCCAGCCCAACAGGAAGTCGGCTATTATGGGTTGTTTTGAAACGCATGCTGTGGAATTTAATGTACTCCTCCTAGAGAATTCATCCAATCGCCTCCAAACTCGGTCAGCATGAAGTCAAGACATTGAGGATGCTAAATTGCGGACGGATTTTTGATATCTCGAACGGTTTGGCCGTGGCAAGGAAACGAATTTATGGCGAATAAGGGACACAGGAAGTGTGTTATAACTTCAGCATACATTATCTGATCTTGATGAAACTTCAGCAGTGTGTTCGTTTTCAGAGGCCGAACACAAGGATGTGATTATTGTGAGTCAAAGTTATAGCGCCACCAACTGGCAGCAGGAAGTGTGTCACTTTCAAAATGCTTTGAAATCACTCTCTTATTTTTACCTGATTTGCTTCAAACTTTATGTGTATGATGTAGACACACGGCAGATGTAGACCTGTGAAAGGATTATTGATATCTTAGATACTGTTGCCATGGCAACGCATCAAACTTTAATATTTTTTTTGATGCTTTTGAGACTCTTAACATACTTGAAATTGCATGAAACTCGACAGACACATCACACTTATTATCCAGTAGACATGGGCAAAGTTTCAGAAACGGGCGTGGTGAGGGGCTCAGTAGCGCCACCTTTAGTCAAAAATGGGGGCTTAGTTTTACCTAGAATCACAAAACTTGGTATGTATATTGTTCTTATCGAGCCGGACAACTTTCTAATTTACACTTATTAGCTCAAAGCAACAGAAAGTCAGATATTTTGGTTTGAATGTGATTTTTTGGAGAAATTTCTCTCTCTCTCTGTCTGAGTGTGTGAGGGGTGGGGGTGATTTGTCAGTTGAGTGAGATTTACTGTTTCATTTGTTTTTCAAGGTTTCTGGGGCTTTTGGGTCCCTAAACGTGCTCGAAAACTCTTGAAACTTTGCACACAGGTCAGAACCCGCGGCCATCAGGGCGGGGCTGAATCTGGTAGCCGGGCGTGGCAGGGGGGCTCAACAGCGCCCCCTTGAACGGGGTTCTAAAACTTGGTCCATATATCAAACACGCTTGCATGAATTAATTTGAAACTCGGTACACATATAGATCTCATCGGGCCGAACAACTTTCGTGCTCTAAGTTTTACGCCAGCCCAACAGGAAGTCGGCTATTTAGGGTTGTTTGGAAACGCTTGCTGTGGAATTTAATGTACTCCTCCTAGGAAATACATCGATTCGCCTCCAAACTCGGTCAGCGTGAAGTCAAGACATTGATGATGCTAAATTGCGGACGGATTTTTGATATCTCGAACGGTTTGGCTGTGGCGAGGAAACGAATTAATGGCGAGAAAAGAGAAAAACGAAGTGTTATAACTAATGCATACATTAACTGATCTTGATGAAACTTCAGCAGTTTGTTCATGGTAAGAGGCCGATCAGATGGATGTAACTATTGTGTGTCAAAGTTATAGCGCCACCAACTGGCAGCAGGAAATGTGTCACTTTCAAAATGCTTTTGACAAAAGTTGGGGGGGTTGTTTTACCTACAGTAGCACAACTCAGTACGTATGTTGATCTCATCGACCCGGACAACTTTCTAATTTAAAGTCATTAGCTCCGACCATCAGGAAGTCAGATATTTTGGTTTGAATGTGGATTTTTTGCAAAATCAGCCTCCAAAAGGCACTAAAAGCCTCAAATCTTCTAAAAATGTAATTTTATACCATTTATTTCTATATAAAAGTATACAAATATCACAACTAAACCCATTTTATTCTGTTTTTAAAAAGAATTTTATTCTAATTTTATTCTAAATTTTAAAACAGTAAAGTAAAAAAAAAATTCAAGTCATACATAGGGCTATACTGCCCTCTTGTGTCCAAAAGGACATCAAAATAATATATAAAACTTTTTACCAGCTAGGCCAATAATGTATTTAAATATACATTTATTAGGTATGTGTCTGAGGATATTTTCCCACCGGTTAATCGACGTGTGTGACACGAGCGGGTGCTTTTGTATCGCTAATATAAAAGTGAAAGAAAAATACGGACGTCCGCACGGACATTTATAATGGTGCACACACAAATCACACACACGTTGGAAAGAATTATGCTTTTAAACAACACTAAACCGCCATTAGATGTCGCCAAGTGACCGTCTTAATGAGCGAGTCATTGATTCATTCGTTCAAATGATTCGTAATCCATAACATACAGATCCATAAACATGGATCCATAAACATCCAATCCATAAACATAAACAGATGTTTATGGATTGATCATTCAATCTTTGAGTCAACCAATTCGTTCAAAATGCTGAATCATTCAGTTATGAGAAAACACGTTCCTGTGAGATGCGTTCTTCTGTGATCTTTGTTTAACTATTTCCGCTGCTGAAACAGAACAAAAACAGTCAATATTGCATCTAAAATGTAAATGACTTCATTTTAACTGTTAATAACCTGTTGTATGAAATCAATGTCACAGTTTCAATAGTGATTGTATTCAGGAAAAGTTAGGTACGGAGAGCGAGCGATTTCAACGAAATCAGAACTAAACCCATTTTATTCTTTTATTATTATTATTATTCAATTTAAGAATTATGTTTGAGTTTAAAAAAAGCCAGAATGTTTTAGTCCAAAAAATAAATAAATCATGCCATGGATTGCTTGAAATAAATTTTTTTTATTATATTTATTTTTTCGTTTTGGCTTTGTTTATAGTTTATTTTTTATTTTTTATTCTTGTTCGGTTCTGAATATCATTACATTTAAAGGATTTGTTGTGGAATATTTTGAGTGTATCATAAAATCAGAATAATTCTCTTGATTTAGTGATCCCCTACTTATTATTTTATTTTTATTTTTTTCTTTGTTCTAATTAGGTCAGGCAAGTAAAATTATCTGTGTCTTGTCCCTTAAATTTATTTATATATATATATATATATATATATATATATATATATATATATATATATATATGTATGTGTGTGTGTGTGTATATATATATATATATATATATATATATATATAAATATAAATATAGCTGCGAGCAGCGATGGAGGGCCAAAGCCGCCGGCACCGCCACCCTGGCACCAGGATTGCGGTGCCACCGGCTTGGGCCCGTAATCGCTGCTCGCAGCTATATTTATTATTATTATTATTGTTGTTCAAGGGTTCGGGGGCTTTTGGGACCCTTAACAGACTCAAAAACTCATGAAACTTTGCACACAGGTCAGAACCCGTGGCCATTAGGGCCGGGCTGAAGCTGGTACTCGGGCGTGGCAGGGGGGCTCGACAGCGCCCCCTAGAACACAATCTTAAATCTTGGACACATACAAGAACGTATTAGTATGAAACTCGGTACACATATAGATCTCATCGGGCCGAACAACTTTCGCACTCTAAGTTATTAGCTCTGCCCAACAGGAAGTCAGCTATTATGGGTTGTTTGAAAAACGCATGCTGTGGAATTTAATGTACTCCTCCTAGGGAATTGATCCGATCCCCACCAAACTCGGTCAGCATGAAGTCAAGACATTGAGGATGCTAAATTGCGGACGGATTTTTGATATCTCGAACGGTTTGGCCGTGGCGATGAAACGAATTTATAGCGAGAAAAGATAAACAGGAAGTGTGTTATAACTTCTGCATACATTAACTGATCTTGATGAAACTTCCGCAGTGTGTTCGTTGTAAGAGGCCGATCACATTGATGTGACTATTGTGAGTCAAAGTTATAGCGCCACCAACTGGCAGCAGGAAGTGTGTCACTTTCAAAATGCTTTGAAATCACCCTCTTATTTTTACCCGATTTGCTTCAAACTTTATGTGTATAATGTAGACACACGGCAGATGTAGACCTGTGAAAGTTTTATTGATATCTTAAATACTGTTGCCGTGTCAACGCATCAAACTTTAATATTCTTTTCAGATGCTTTTGAGACTCTTAACATACTTGAAATTGGATGAAACTCGACAGACACATCACATTTATTATCCAGTAGACATGTGCAAAGTTTCAGAAACGGGCGTGGTGAGGGGCTCAGTAGCGCCACCTTTAGTCAAAAATGGGGGCTTAGTTTTAAGTAGAGTCACAAAAATCGTTATGTATATTGTTCTCATCAAGCCGGACAACTTTCTAATTTATAGTCATAAGCTGTGACCAACAGGAAGTGAGATATTTTGGTTTGAATGTGATTTTTTGGAGAATTCTCTCCCTCTCTCTCTCTGCCTCTGCGTCTCTGTGTGTGTGAGGGGTGGGGGGATTTGTCTTTTGAGTGAGATTTGTTTAAAATTCCTGTTTTTCAAGGTTTCAGGGGCTTTTGGGGCCTTTAACGTGCTCGAAAACTCTTGAAACTTTGCACACAGGTCAGAACCCGCGGCCATCAGGGCCGGGCTGAAGCTGGTACCCGGGCGTGGCAGGGGGGCTCAACAGCGCCCCCTGGAACGGGATCCGAACACTTGTCCATAAATCAAACACACTTGCATGTAATGATATGAAACTCGGTACACATATAGATCTCATCGGGCCGAACAACTTTCGTGCTCTAAATTTTACGCCAGCCCAACAGGAAGTCGGCAATTATGGGTTGTTTGGAGAACGCTTGCTGTGGAATTTGAAACACTTCTCCTAGAGAATTAATTAAATCGCCACCAAACTCGGTGTGCATGAAGTCAAGACATTGAGGATGCTAAATTGCGGACGGATTTTTGATATCTCAAACGGTTTGGCTGTGGCGAGGAAACGAATTTATGGCGAGAAAAGAGAAACACGAAGTGTTATAACTTCTGCACACATTAACTGATCTTGATGAAACTTCAGCAGTGTGTTCGTGGTAAGAGGCCGATCAGATGGATGTGACTATTGTGAGTCAAAGTTATAGCGCCACCAACTGGCAGCAGGAAGTGTGTCACTTTCAAAATGTTTTTGACAAAAGTGGGGGGGTTAGTTTTACCCACAATTACAAAAATCAGTACGTATATTGGTCTCATCGAGCCGGACAACTTTCTAATTTACAGGCATTAGCTGCAACCAACAGGAAGTCAGATATTTTGGTCTGAATATGGATTTTTTGTTAAATCAGCCTCTGAGTTTTCAGTTACTCCTCCTAAAAGGTTTATTTTATTCCCACCAAACTTTTTCAACATGATAAAAATATATTAATGATGCTAAATTGTAAACGGATATTGAATATCTCAAACGGTTTTGCTATGGCGAGGGATTAAATTAATGTCAAAAAGGAAGCAGGAAACATCTCATAACTTCTAAAAAATGTAATTATACACCATTTATTTTTATATGAAATTATACAAATATTAGAACTAAACCTATTTTATTCTGTTTTTGCAATTCAAGAAGTATGAAAAAGTTAAAAACAGGCTATTTAGTGCTATTTGGTTCAACAAAAAAGCAAACATAGGGCTATACTGCCCTCTTGTGTCCAAAAGGATATCAAAATAGTATATAAAACGTTTTACTAGGTAGGCCTATTGTATTTAAATATAAATGTATTAGGTATATGACTGTGAGGATATTTTCCCATCGGTTAATCGACGTGTGACACGAGCGGGTGCTTTTAAATCGCTAATATAAAAGTGAAAGTAAAAAACGGACGTCCGCACGGACATTGATAATGGTGCACGTTGGAAAAAATGACACTTTTAAACATAACACTAAACCGCCATTAGGTGTCGCCAGGCGACCATCTTAATGAGCGAGTCATTGATTAATTCGTTCAAACGATTCGTTCCAATGACTGAGTCATTCATGATTGAGACAGATGTTTATGGATTGACCATTGAATCTTTAAGTCAACCGATTCGTTTCAAAATGCTGAATCATTCAGTAATGAGAAAACAAGTTGCTGTGAGATGCGCAATGGTTCTGCTGTGATCTTTGTTTACATTTACATTTACATTCACATTTATTCATTTAGCTGACGCTTTTATCCAAAGCGACTTACAATTGCTATATATGTCAGAGGTCGCACGCCTCTGGAGCAACTAGGGGTTAAGTGTCTTGCTCAGGGACACATTGGTGTCTCACAGTGGATTCGAACCCGGGTCTCTCACACCAAAGGCATGTGTCTTATCCATTGCGCCACACCACCCCTTAACTATTTTTTAACTATTTTTAACTATTTTTGCTGCTGAAACAGAACAAAAACAGTCAATATTGCATCTAAAATGTAAGTGACTTAATTGTAACTGTTTATTAACCTGTTGTATGAAATCAATGTCACAGTTTCAATCGTGATTGTATTCAGGAAATAGTTGCCTACTCGTCAAGTGAGGTTGCTTAACTCTATCATATGTTATAAAATATATAAAAACTCCATATTTGTAATTTTTATAGTCAGTATGTTGTTAACTGGTTTGCTTTTTTGTGTGCTGCGCTCATTTGTTTACAATTCTCCTGGAGAAGCAGCATGAGCCTCAGCAGTGCAACCTTGTTACCATTGATCAGTAATACATTCATTTTTAACTGCTGATTGCAACTTAAAATGAATGTTATGAAATTAGAATAATCTCTCGTTTTAGTGACTCCCAAGTTATTTTTTTGTTATTGACGTTCTAATCAGGCTATACTCTGGTCGGGCAAGTAAAATTCTCTTTCAGGTAGGCCTATTGTATTTATATATAAATATATTAGGGATGTGACTGTGATAAAATTTTCCCACCGGTTAATCGACGTGTGACACCGCTGAGGGCTTTTAAATCGCTAACTATAGTATACTATATACTAGTAAAATACAGACGTCCGCACAGACATTGATAATGGTGCGGAGTAGAGCGAGCATTTTCAATGTATTCCTATGGATGTAGGAATTAACTAAAACATTTTATTTATGTTTTTGTGTCCACTGTTCAACCGCAACCACGTCACACACACACACACACACATTCCAGAATTGCAATCTTGACATCGCAGCCTGTTCATTATAGCCCTAATACAATATAATAATAAAAATAGTCAACCTAACATAAACGAATTACACTGCTCTGTTTAAATAGTCAGTAGTACAATTTGTACCATTCACAGAAAGCAGAGCTCCACTGTGATGTTTCCATGCACATTTTTGCGCGTGTGAAGAGGATGATTTTTTCCATCGATATTGGAACACGAGTGAAGTACAAAGCCTATAATAAAGAATAGTTTAGCATCCAAATACATCGCAAATATTGAAACATTTTGATTCTAATGAGAGGGTTACGTGAGACCAACACTGCTTACTTTCGTTTTTATTTTTACATTAAATTTAAAGGATTTGTTGTGGAATATTTTGAGTGTATCATAAAATCAGAATAAGGTAAGACAAGTCATATTTTCTGTCTTTTATATATATATATATATACACACACACACATACATATACATATATATATATATATATATATATAATGTATATGTATGTGTGTGTGTGTGTGTGTATATATATATATATATATATATATAAATATAGCTGCGAGCAGCGATGGAGGGCCAAAGCCAGCGGCACCGTAACTAAAGTAACTAAAGTAACACCGTAACTTTTAGGTAACTAAAGGCTCCGGGGTTGCGGTGCCACCGGCTTGGGCCCGTAATCGCTGCTCGCAGCTATATTTAGGGCCCAAGCCCTGAAAGGGCGAAGGCCCTATTGTTTTCGGTAGGATTATTTATTATTATTAGGGCCCAAGCCCTGAAAGGGCGAAGGCCCTATTGTTTTCGGTAGGATTATTTATTATTATTATTATTAGGGCCCAAGCCCTGAAAGGGCGAAGGCCCTATTGTTTTCGGTAGGATTATTTATTATTATTATTATTATTATTCTTATTTTTCTGTCAACCTTTCGGGCACTTTTGAGACCCTTAACATGCTCGAAAACTCTTGAAACTTTGCACACGGGTCAGAACCCGCGGCCATCAGGGCCGGGCTGAAGCTGGTACCCGGGCGTGGCAGGGGGGCTCGACAGCGCCCCCTTGAACGGGGTCCGAAAACTTGGTCCATAAATCAGACACGCTTGCATGTAATAATATGAAACTCGGTACACATATAGATCTCATCGGGCCGAACAACTTTCGTACTTTTACTTTTTACGCCAGCCCAACAGGAAGTCAGCTATTATGGGTTGTTTTGAAACGCATGCTGTGGAATTTAATGTACTCCTCCTAGAGAATTCATCCAATCGCCTCCAAACTCGGTCAGCATGAAGTCAATACATTGAGGATGC
The DNA here is from genome assembly GCF_949319135.1 of Squalius cephalus. Classification (NCBI taxonomy): domain Eukaryota; kingdom Metazoa; phylum Chordata; class Actinopteri; order Cypriniformes; family Leuciscidae; genus Squalius; species Squalius cephalus. Next base: position 19,901,272 of record NC_137146.1, on the reverse strand, counting down.
TAAATTGCGGACGGATTTTTGATATCTCGAACGGTTTGGCCGTGGCAAGGAAACGAATTTATGGCGAATAAGGGACACAGGAAGTGTGTTATAACTTCAGCATACATTATCTGATCTTGATGAAACTTCAGCAGTGTGTCTGTTGTAAGAGGCCGAACACAAGGATGTGACTATTGTGAGTCAAAGTTATAGCGCCACCAACTGGCAGCAGGAAGTGTGTCACTTTCAAAATGCTTTGAAATCACTCTCTTATTTTTACCTGATTTGCTTCAAACTTTATGTGTATGATGTAGACACACGGCAGATGTAGACCTGTGAAAGGATTATTGATATCTTAGATACTGTTGCCATGGCAACGCATCAAACTTTAATATTCTTTTTTGATGCTTTTGAGACTCTTAACATACTTGAAATTGCATGAAACTCGACAGACACATCACACTTATTATCCAGTAGACATGGGCAAAGTTTCAGAAACGGGCGTGGTGAGGGGCTCAGTAGCGCCACCTTTAGTCAAAAATGGGGGCTTAGTTTTACCTAGAATCACAAAACTTGGTATGTATATTGTTCTTATCGAGCCGGACAACTTTCTAATTTACACTTATTAGCTCAAAGCAACAGAAAGTCAGATATTTTGGTTTGAATGTGATTTTTTTGAGAATTTTCTCTCTCTCTCTGTCTCTGAGTGTGTGAGGGGTGGGGGTGATTTGTCAGTTGAGTGAGATTTTCTTTTTCATTTTTATTTCAAGGTTTCTGGGGCTTTTGGGTCCCTAAACGTGCTCGAAAACTCTTGAAACTTTGCACACAGGTCAGAACCCGCGGCCATCAGGGCGGGGCTGAATCTGGTAGCCGGGCGTGGCAGGGGGGCTCAACAGCGCCCCCTTGAACGGGGTTCTAAAACTTGGTCCATATATCAAACACGCTTGCATGAATTAATTTGAAACTCGGTACACATATAGATCTCATCGGGCCGAACAACTTTCGTGCTCTAAGTTTTACGCCAGCCCAACAGGAAGTCGGCTATTTAGGGTTGTTTTGAAACGCTTGCTGTGGAATTTAATGTACTCCTCCTAGGAAATACATCGATTCGCCTCCAAACTCGGTCAGCGTGAAGTCAAGACATTGAGGATGCTAAATTGCGGACGGATTTTTGATATCTCGAACGGTTTGGCTGTGGCGAGGAAACGAATTAATGGCGAGAAAAGAGAAACACGAAGTGTTATAACTAATGCATACATTAACTGATCTTGATGAAACTTCAGCAGTTTGTTCATGGTAAGAGGCCGATCAGATGGATGTAACTATTGTGTGTCAAAGTTAAAGCGCCACCAACTGGCAGCAGGAAATGTGTCACTTTCAAAATGCTTTTGACAAAAGTGGGGGGGGTCGTTTTACCTACAGTAGCACAACTCAGTACGTATGTTGATCTCATCGACCCGGACAACTTTCTAATTTAAAGTCATTAGCTCCGACCATCAGGAAGTCAGATATTTTGGTTTGAATGTGGATTTTTTGCAAAATCAGCCTCCAAAAGGCACTAAAAGCCTCAAATCTTCTAAAAATGTAATTTTATACCATTTATTTCTATATAAAAGTATACAAATATCACAACTAAACCCATTTTATTCTGATTTTAAAAAGAATTTTATTCTAATTTTATTCTAAATTTTAAAACAGTAAAGTAAAAAAAAAATTCAAGTCATACATAGGGCTATACTGCCCTCTTGTGTCCAAAAGGACATCAAAATAATATATAAAACTTTTTACCAGCTAGGCCAATAATGTATTTAAATATACATTTATTAGGTATGTGTCTGAGGATTTTCCCACCGGTTAATCGACGTGTGTGACACGAGCGGGTGCTTTTAAATCGCTAATATAAAAGTGAAAGAAAAATACGGACGTCCGCACGGACATTTATAATGGTGCACACACAAATCACACACACGTTGGAAAGAATTATGCTTTTAAACAACACTAAACCGCCATTAGATGTCGCCAAGTGACCGTCTTAATGAGCGAGTCATTGATTCATTCGTTCAAACGATTCGTAATCCATAAACATATACAGATCCATAAACATGGATCCATAAACATCCAATCCATAAACATAAACAGATGTTTATGGATTGATCATTCAATCTTTGAGTCAACCAATTCGTTCAAAATGCTGAATCATTCAGTTATGAGAAAACACGTTCCTGTGAGATGCGTTCTTCTGTGATCTTTGTTTAACTATTTTCGCTGCTGAAACAGAACAAAAACAGTCAATATTGTATCTAAAATGTAAATGACTTCATTTTAACTGTTAATATCCTGTTGTATGAAATCAATGTCACAGTTTCAATTGTGATTGTATTCAGGAAAAGTTAGGTACGGAGAGCGAGCGATTTCAACGAAATCAGAACTAAACCCATTTTGTTCTTTTATTATTATTATTATTCAATTTAAGAATTATGTTTGAGTTTAAAAAAAGCCAGAATGTTTTAGTCCAAAAAATAAATAAATCATGCCATGGATTGCTTGAAATTAATTTTTTTTATTATATTTATTTTTTCGTTTTGGCTTTGTTTATAGTTTATTTTTTATTTTTTATTCTTGTTCCGTTCTGAATATCATTACATTTAAAGGATTTGTTGTGGAATATTTTGAGTGTATCATAAAATCAGAATATTCTCTCGATTTAGTGATCCCCTACTTATTATTTTATTTTATTTTTTTCTTTGTTCTAATCAGGTCAGGCAAGTAAAATTATCTGTGTCTTGTCCCTTAAATTTATTTATATATATATATGTATGTGTGTGTGTGTGTATATATATATATATATATATGTATGTATGTGTGTGTGTGTGTGTGTGTATATATATATATAAATATAAATATAGCTGCGAGCAGCGATGGAGGGCCAAAGCCGGCGGTACCGCCACCCTGGCACCAGGATTGCGGTGCCACCGGCTTGGGCCCGTAATCGCTGCTCGCAGCTATATTTATTATTAGGGCCCGAGCACCGATGGTGTGAGGACCCTCTTGGAATTGCTCTGTTTATTAGGGCCCGAGCACCGATGGTGTGAGGACCCTCTTGGAATTGCTCTGTTTATTATTATTATTATTATTCTTCTCCGCATTGAATTGCATTTTTGAGGGCCTAAACATGCGCGAAAACTCACGAAACTTTGCACACGCGTCAGAACTGGCGAAAATTTACATCTGATATAGGTTTCAGAATTGGACGGGGCAAAATGGCTCGATAGCGCCACCTATAAAAGTTCAACGGAGTGCGCCTCCTGCAACGTTCCACGTACGTGCACGAAATTCGGTACATACGTGTAATGACCTAATACCTACAAAAAAGTCTCTTGGAGCATAGCCCTAAACACAACAGGAAGTCAGCCATTTTGAACTTCCTCTCAGATTTTTGTGCAGTTTTTGCCATTTTCAGGCCTCGTACTTTAACGAACTCCTCCTACAGTTTTAATCTGATCATCTTCAAATTTGGTGAGTGTAATCTTAAGGCCTTTGCGACGTTAAATTGCGAAGATCTTGAGTTTTCGTCGAAGGGCGGGTCCTCGGCGGCCTTACAAATTTCGATGTTTCGCCATGAAACAGGAAGTTGCTGTAACTCAGGCATGGAATGTCCAATCTCCCCCAAACTTCACACGTTTGATAAGAGTTCTGTCCTGAACACATGGCCATGCTCATATTCAGTTATAGTCATAGCGCCACCTGCTGGCAACAGGAAGTGACATGTTTAACACTGTTATGGACTCCTAATAACATATAAAAAAGTGCCAGCAAGTGCGAAACATGCTAACAACATACTAGAAGCATGCTAAAACATGCTAGCAAACTCTTAGCTAAGTGCTAAAGCATGCTATTATTGCAATTAAATAGGAATTTGCTGTAACTCAGGCATGGAATGTCCAATCTGCCCCAAACTTCACACTTTTGATAAGCGTTCTGTCCTGAACACATCTACATGATAATATTCAGTTATAGTAATAGCGCCACCTACTGGCAACAGGAAGTGTCATGTTTAACACGTTGATGCCATTCTAGCAACATGTTAAAAATGCCATTGAGGTCTAAACATGCTAGAAACATGTTAAAACATGCTAGCAATACTTAGCTAAGTGCTAAAGCATGCTAATTCAATGAAACAGGATGTTGTTGTTACTCAAGAAGGCAATGTCCAATATGCGCCAAACTTCACACTTTTAATAAACGTTCTGTCCTGAACACATGACCATGCTCATATTCAGTTACAGTCATAGTGCCACCTGCTGGCAACAGGAAGTGACATGTTAAACACTGTTGTGGACATATAAAAACATATAAAAAAAGTGCCAGCAAGTGCTAAACATGCTAACAACATACTAGAAACATGCTAAAACATGCTAGCAAACACTTAGCTAAGTGCTAAAGCATGCTATTGCTGCAATTAAATAGGAATTTGCTGTAACACAGGCATGGAATGTCCAATCTGCCCCAAACTTCACACGTTTGATAAGAGTCATGGCCTGAACACATCTACATGAGAATATTCAGTTATAGTAATAGCGCCACCTGCTGTCAACAGGAAGTGACATGTTTAACACTGTTGTGGTCTCCTAATAACATATATAAAAGAGCCAGCAAGTGCTAAACAGGTTAGCAACATACTAGAAACATGCTAGCAAACACTTAGCTAAGTGATAAAGCATGCTATTACTGCAATTAAATAGGAATTTGCTGTAACTCAGGCATGGAACGTCCAATCTGCCCCAAACTTCACATGTTTGATAAGAATCATGGCCTGAACGCATGCCTATGCTCAAATTCAGTTATAGTAATAGCGCCACCTACTGGCAACAGGAAGTGACATGTTTAACACGTTGATGCCGTTCTAGCAACATGTTAAAAATGCCATTGAGTTCTAAACATGCTAGAAACATATTAAAACATGCTAGCAATACTTAGCTAAGTGCTAAAGCATGCTAATTCAATGAAACAGGACTTTGTTGTTACTCAAGAAGGCAATGTACAATCTACCCCAAACGTCACACGTTTGATAAGAGTTATCTCTTGAACACATGTCCATGCTCATATTTAGTTATAGTCATAGCGCCACCTGCTGGCAACAGGAAGTGACGTTTAACACTGTTCTTGACTCCTAATAACATATAAAAAAATGCCAGTAGGTGCTAAACATCCTACCAACATACTAGAGACATGCTAAAACATAATAGCAAACACTTAGCTAAGTGCTAAAGAATGATATTACTGCAATTAAATATGAATTTGCTGTAACTCAGGCATGGAATGTCCAATCTGCCCCAAACTTCACACTTTTGATAAGCGTTCTGTCCTGAACACATGACCATGCTTATATTCAGTTACAGTCATAGCGCCACCTGCTGGCAACAGGAAGTGACATGTTTAACACTGTTGTGGACTCCTAATAACATATAAAAAAGTGCCAGCAAGTGTTAAACATGCTAACAACATACTAGAAACATGCTAAAACATGCTAGCAAACTCTTAGCCAAGTGCTAAAGCATGCTATTATTGCAATTAAATAGGAATTTGCTGTAACTCAGGCATGGAATGTCCAATCTGCCCCAAACTTCACACTTTTGATAAGAGTCATGGCCTGAACACATCTACATGAGAATGTTCAGTTATAGTAATAGCGCCACCAACTGGCAACAGGAAGTGACATGTTTAACACGTTGATGCCGTTCTAGCAACATGTTAAAACATGCTAACAATGCTTAGCTAAGTTCTAAAGAATGCTAATTCAATGAAACATGACTTTGTTGTTACTCAAGAAGGCAATGTCCAATTTGCACCAAACTTCACATGTTTGATAAGAGTTCTGTCCTGAACACACATCCATGCTCATATTCAGTTATAGTCATAACGCCACCTACTGGCAACAGAAACTGACATGGTTAACACAGTAATGCAGTACTAACCACATAATTATTGTGTACTAAGCATGCTAGAAACAGACTGAACATGCTAGCAACACTTAGCTGAGTCATGAAGCATGCTATTATCACCATTATACAAAACATTTTGTAACTGACTTTGACATACTCTTACTATATATACCTCCTTAAATGTACATTTCCCAACCATGCTCTGCCTTCCTAAAGCCACCGAGTGTTGATGGCACGGGTGCGAGGGCCCTTTCATCGCTGCTTGCAGCTTTAATTATTATTATTATTATTATTATTATTTTTCTGTCAACCTTTCGGGCACTTTTGAGACCCTTAACGTGCTCGAAAACTCTTGAAACTTTGCACACGGGTCAGAACCCGTGGCCATCAGGGCTGGGCTGAAGCTGGTACCCGGGCGTGGCAGGGTGGCTCGACAGCGCCCCCTTGAACGGGGTCCGAAAACTTGGTCCATAAATCAGACACGCTTGCATGTAATAATATGAAACTCGGTACACATATAGATCTCATCGGGCCGAACAACTTTCGTACTTTTACTTTTTACGCCAGCCCAACAGGAAGTCGGCTATTATGGGTTGTTTTGAAACGCATGCTGTGGAATTTAATGTACTCCTCCTAGAGAATTCATCCAATCGCCTCCAAACTCGGTCAGCATGAAGTCAAGACATTGAGGATGCTAAATTGCGGATGGATTTTTGATATCTCGAACGGTTTGGCCGTGGCAAGGAAACGAATTTATGGCGAATAAGGGACACAGGAAGTGTGTTATAACTTCAGCATACATTATCTGATCTTGATGAAACTTCAGCAGTGTGTTCATTTTCAGAGGCCGAACACAAGGATGTGATTATTGTGAGTCAAAGTTATAGCGCCACCAACTGGCAGCAGGAAGTGTGTCACTTTCAAAATGCTTTGAAATCACTCTCTTATTTTTACCTGATTTGCTTCAAACTTTATGTGTATGATGTAGACACACGGCAGATGTAGACCTGTGAAAGGATTATTGATATCTTAGATACTGTTGCCATGGCAACGCATCAAACTTTAATATTCTTTTTTGATGCTTTTGAGACTCTTAACATACTTGAAATTGCATGAAACTCGACAGACACATCACACTTATTATCCAGTAGACATGGGCAAAGTTTCAGAAACGGGCGTGGTGAGGGGCTCAGTAGCGCCACCTTTAGTCAAAAATGGGGGCTTAGTTTTACCTAGAATCACAAAACTTGGTATGTATATTGTTCTTATCGAGCCGGACAACTTTCTAATTTACACTTATTAGCTCAAAGCAACAGAAAGTCAGATATTTTGGTTTGAATGTGATTTTTTGGAGAAATTTCTCTCTCTCTCTGTCTCTGAGTGTGTGAGGGGTGGGGGTGATTTGTCAGTTGAGTGAGATTTACTTTTTCATTTGTTTTTCAAGGTTTCTGGGGCTTTTGGGTCACTAAACGTGCTCGAAAACTCTTGAAACTTTGCACACAGGTCAGAACCCGCGGCCATCAGGGCGGGGCTGAATCTGGTAGCCGGGCGTGGCAGGGGGGCTCAACAGCGCCCCCTTGAACGGGGTTCTAAAACTTGGTCCATATATCAAACACGCTTGCATGAATTAATTTGAAACTCGGTACACATATAGATCTCATCGGGCCGAACAACTTTCGTGCTCTAAGTTTTACGCCAGCCCAACAGGAAGTCGGCTATTTAGGGTTGTTTGGAAACGCTTGCTGTGGAATTTAATGTACTCCTCCTAGGAAATACATCGATTCGCCTCCAATCTCGGTCAGCGTGAAGTCAAGACATTGATGATGCTAAATTGCGGACGGATTTTTGATATCTCGAACGGTTTGGCTGTGGCGAGGAAACGAATTAATGGCGAGAAAAGAGAAAAACGAAGTGTTATAACTAATGCATACATTAACTGATCTTGATGAAACTTCAGCAGTTTGTTCATGGTAAGAGGCCGATCAGATGGATGTAACTATTGTGTGTCAAAGTTATAGCGCCACCAACTGGCAGCAGGAAATGTGTCACTTTCAAAATGCTTTTGACAAAAGTTGGGGGGGTTGTTTTACCTACAGTAGCACAACTCAGTACGTATGTTGATCTCATCGACCCGGACAACTTTCTAATTTAAAGTCATTAGCTCCGACCATCAGGAAGTCAGATATTTTGGTTTGAATGTGGATTTTTTGCAAAATCAGCCTCCAAAAGGCACTAAAAGCCTCAAATCTTCTAAAAATGTAATTTTATACCATTTATTTCTATATAAAAGTATACAAATATCACAACTAAACCCATTTTATTCTGTTTTTAAAAAGAATTTTATTCTAATTTTATTCTAAATTTTAAAACAGTAAAGTAAAAAAAAAATTCAAGTCATACATAGGGCTATACTGCCCTCTTGTGTCCAAAAGGACATCAAAATAATATATAAAACTTTTTACCAGCTAGGCCAATAATGTATTTAAATATACATTTATTAGGTATGTGTCTGAGGATATTTTCCCACCGGTTAATCGACGTGTGTGACACGAGCGGGTGCTTTTGTATCGCTAATATAAAAGTGAAAGAAAAATACGGACGTCCGCACGGACATTTATAATGGTGCACACACAAATCACACACACGTTGGAAAGAATTATGCTTTTAAACAACACTAAACCGCCATTAGATGTCGCCAAGTGACCGTCTTAATGAGCGAGTCATTGATTCATTCGTTCAAATGATTCGTAATCCATAACATACAGATCCATAAACATGGATCCATAAACATCCAATCCATAAACATAAACAGATGTTTATGGATTGATCATTCAATCTTTGAGTCAACCAATTCGTTCAAAATGCTGAATCATTCAGTTATGAGAAAACACGTTCCTGTGAGATGCGTTCTTCTGTGATCTTTGTTTAACTATTTCCGCTGCTGAAACAGAACAAAAACAGTCAATATTGCATCTAAAATGTAAATGACTTCATTTTAACTGTTAATAACCTGTTGTATGAAATCAATGTCACAGTTTCAATAGTGATTGTATTCAGGAAAAGTTAGGTACGGAGAGCGAGCGATTTCAACGAAATCAGAACTAAACCCATTTTATTCTTTTATTATTATTATTATTCAATTTAAGAATTATATTTGAGTTTAAAAAAAGCCAGAATGTTTTAGTCCAAAAAATAAATAAATCATGCCATGGATTGCTTGAAATTAATTTTTTTTTATTATATTTATTTTTTCGTTTTGGCTTTGTTTATAGTTTATTTTTAATTTTTTATTCTTGTTCCGTTCTGAATATCATTACATTTAAAGGATTTGTTGTGGAATATTTTGAGTGTATCATAAAATCAGAATAATTCTCTCGATTTAGTGATCCCCTACTTATTATTTTATTTTATTTTTTTCTTTGTTCTAATTAGGTCAGGCAAGTAAAATTATCTGTGTCTTGTCCCTTAAATTTATATATATATATATATATATATATATATATATATATATATATATGCATGTATGTGTGTGTGTGTGTGTATATATATATATATATATATATATATATAAATATAGCTGCGAGCAGCGATGGAGGGCCAAAGCCGCCGGCACCGCCACCCTGGCACCAGGATTGCGGTGCCACCGGCTTGGGCCCGTAATCGCTGCTCGCAGCTATATTTATTCTTATTTTTCTGTCAACCTTTCGGGCACTTTTGAGACCCTTAACGTGCTCGAAAACTCTTGAAACTTTGCACACGGGTCAGAACTCGTGGCCATCAGGGCTGGGCTGAAGCTGGTACCCGGGCGTGGCAGGGTGGCTCGACAGCGCCCCCTTGAACGGGGTCCGAAAACTTGGTCCATAAATCAGACACGCTTGCATGTAATAATATGAAACTCGGTACACATATAGATCTCATCGGGTCGAACAACTTTCGTACTTTTACTTTTTACGCCAGCCCAACAGGAAGTCGGCTATTATGGGTTGTTTTGAAACGCATGCTGTGGAATTTAATGTACTCCTCCTAGAGAATTCATCCAATCGCCTCCAAACTCGGTCAGCATGAAGTCAAGACATTGAGGATGCTAAATTGCGGACGGATTTTTGATATCTCGAACGGTTTGGCCGTGGCAAGGAAACGAATTTATGGCGAATAAGGGACACAGGAAGTGTGTTATAACTTCAGCATACATTATCTGATCTTGATGAAACTTCAGCAGTGTGTTCGTTTTCAGAGGCCGAACACAAGGATGTGATTATTGTGAGTCAAAGTTATAGCGCCACCAACTGGCAGCAGGAAGTGTGTCACTTTCAAAATGCTTTGAAATCACTCTCTTATTTTTACCTGATTTGCTTCAAACTTTATGTGTATGATGTAGACACACGGCAGATGTAGACCTGTGAAAGGATTATTGATATCTTAGATACTGTTGCCATGGCAACGCATCAAACTTTAATATTCTTTTTTGATGCTTTTGAGACTCTTAACATACTTGAAATTGCATGAAACTCGACAGACACATCACACTTATTATCCAGTAGACATGGGCAAAGTTTCAGAAACGGGCATGGTGAGGGGCTCAGTAGCGCCACCTTTAGTCAAAAATGGGGGCTTAGTTTTACCTAGAATCACAAAACTTGGTATGTATATTGTTCTTATCGAGCCGGACAACTTTCTAATTTACACTTATTAGCTCAAAGCAACAGAAAGTCAGATATTTTGGTTTGAATGTGATTTTTTGGAGAAATTTCTCTCTCTCTCTGTCTCTGAGTGTGTGAGGGGTGGGGGTGATTTGTCAGTTGAGTGAGATTTACTTTTTCATTTGTTTTTCAAGGTTTCTGGGGCTTTTGGGTCCCTAAACGTGCTCGAAAACTCTTGAAACTTTGCACACAGGTCAGAACCCGCGGCCATCAGGGCGGGGCTGAATCTGGTAGCCGGGCGTGGCAGGGGGGCTCAACAGCGCCCCCTTGAACGGGGTTCTAAAACTTGGTCCATATATCAAACACGCTTGCATGAATTAATTTGAAACTCGGTACACATATAGATCTCATCGGGCCGAACAACTTTCGTGCTCTAAGTTTTACGCCAGCCCAACAGGAAGTCGGCTATTTAGGGTTGTTTGGAAACGCTTGCTGTGGAATTTAATGTACTCCTCCTAGGAAATACATCGATTCGCCTCCAAACTCGGTCAGCGTGAAGTCAAGACATTGATGATGCTAAATTGCGGACGGATTTTTGATATCTCGAACGGTTTGGCCGTGGCGAGGACACGAATTTATGGCGAATAACGGAAACAGGAAGTGTGTTATAACTTCTGCATACATTAACTGATCTTGATTAAACTTCAGCAGTGTGTTCGTTGTAAGAGGCCGATCACATGGATGTGACTATTGTGAGTCAAAGTTATAGCGCCACCAACTGGCAGCAGGAAGTGTGTCCCTTTAAAAATGCTTTGAAATCACCCTCTTATTTTTACCCGATTTGCTTCAAACTTTATGTGTATAATGTAAACACACGGCAGATGTAGACCTGTGAAAGGATTTTTGATATCTTTAATACTGTTGCCATGGCAACGCTTCAAACTTTAAAGCTACACTGTGTAACTTTTTTAGTTGATTCTTAGCAAAAAACACTTAGTTCTTTCAAAAATATATGTGCTCATTAATGTATATTTACTTCTTTCAAGTAATAAAGTATTCTCTTAAGTTTATAATCTGCCATTGAAAGTACATACGGGTGAGGGGTTCGTATGCCGGTCGCCATGTTGCCCCTCCATCTTGAAACTACATTAGCCAAAGAGGGACATGCCTGTAAATTCAAGCTTCGCCTTTTGCGTTTTTCACTCAGTGACACCTGACGAATGCGAGGGGGAGATTACTCGCGAGCTCGCGAGTGCCGGCAGATTTGAAAGATAGTGTGGTGTGTGTGTGTGTGTGTGTGCGTGCGTGCGTACTCACATTTGAAAGAGAGAATTAAAACGTCAACGCGACAGACAAATCAGCAAGACCATAGTCAATATTGGAGTAACTTTTCCCAGATGGAAAGAGCTCATGAGGAGAAAATATTTTAAAACGGACGCCGAGGTTGCCTGCTTTCTTCTCGACAGGTAATTCAGCCTGTTGTAATTCATTTGTGTAAATTCGAAGTTTTATAGTTGCTTGTCTAACCATAGCATGGTTGTGCATAACGTCAGAACGACCTCTAGTATAACTTCATCCTCGCGTCAATGGTGAAAAAGTATTGTTTACCTTGTAACATAAATCTGTGCTGCGACGGATCACAGGTAATGAATAGTTTTAAAGGCGCAATTTTTTAAGCTATATAAAAAAGGACACTGTAAATTTTTGTTATTTTTAATTGCTTTTACTTTGTACACATTGTAACGTTAGCCTAATCTGATTCTGCTGGGATAGCCGATTCCAAGGGTGACGTTTACCTCCTGACATCTGTCCTGTAGTTTTATTCATTTTAGACATATTGTTTATTATTGTCATGGACGAAGTGATAACTGGAAGCCATGTTAATCTTGGAATAATACGGCCACCGTAGGAGTTAAAACGCTCTCGGAATTGAGAGGAACAGAAACTAATTTTCACTGGGTAGTCATATACAATTTCACCACTAGATGGGGGTAAAAATCACACAGTGTAGCTTTAATATACTTTTTTGATGCTTTTGAGACTCTTAACATACTTGAAATTGGATGAAACTCGACAGACACATCACATTTATTAGCCCGTAGACATGTGCAAAGTTTCAGAAACGGGCGTGGTGAGGGGCTCAGTAGCGCCACCTTTAGTCATAAGTGGGGGTGTTAGTTTTATCAACAGCAACAAAACTTGGTATGTGTATTGTTCTCATCAAGACGGACAACTTTCTAATTTAGATTAACTATCTCCGACCAACAGGAAGAGATATATTTTGGTTTGAATGTGGATTTTCTGAAGAATTTTCTCTCCCTCTCTCTGTGTCTCTGTGTGTGTGAGGGGAGGGGGGGATTTGACTATTGCTTTTATATTGTTAATCAAGGTTTCAGGGGCTTTTGGGGTCCTTAACGTGCTCAAAAACTCTTGAAACTTTGCACACAAGTCAGAACCCCCTGCCATCAGGGACGGGCTGAAGCTGGTACCCGGGCGTGGCAGGGGGGCTCAACAGCGCCCCCTTGAATGGTGTCCCAAAACTTGGTCCATAGATCAAACACGCTTGCATGAATTAATATGAAACTCGGTACACATATAGATCTCATCGGGCCGAACAACTTTCCCCCGGTCAACTTTTACACCAGCCCAACAGGAAGTCGGCTATTATGGGTTGTTTGGAAAACGCTTGCTGTGGAATGCGAAGTACTCCTCCTAGAGAATTCATCCAATCCCCACCAAACTCGGTTGTGCATGAAGTCAAGACATTGAGGATTCTAAATTGCGGACGGATTTTTGATATCTCGAACGGTTTGGCCGTGGCGAGGAAACGAATTTATGGCGAGAAAAGAGAAACACGAAGTAGAATAACTTATGCATACATTAACTGATCTTGATGAAACTTCAGCAGTGTGTTCGTGGTAAGAGGCCGATCAGATGGATGTAACTATTGTGAGTCAAAGTTATAGCGCCACCAACTGGCAGCAGGAAGTGTGTCACTTTCAACATGCTTTTGACAAAAGTGGGGGGGTTAGTTTTAACTACAGTTAAAAAAAAAAAGTTTGTATATTGTACTCATCAAGCCGGACAACTTTCTAATTTACATTCATTAGCTCCGGCCATCTGGAAGTCAGATATTTTGGTCTGAATGTGGATTTTTTGGATATTTCAGACTCTGAGTTTTTAGTTACTCCTCCTTATACATAGGGCTATACTGTCCTCTTGTGTTCAAAATCAGGTAGACCTATTGTATCTATATAAAAATATACTAGGTAATATGTGACTGAGAATATTTTACCACCGGTTAATCGACGTGTGACACCACTGGGGGCTTTTGAATCGCCAACTTAAAAACGAAAGTAAAATATGTTCGTCCGCACTGACATTGATAATGGTTGAGCAAGCATTTCAAATGAATTCCTATGGAAGTAGGAATTAACTGAAAAACATTCCTCGCTCGTTCCTCGCCGTGGACGCGCACCGTTATGAATGCCCGTGCAGCCGTGAGCATTTTAGTTTAACCCTCTGGGGTCTAAGGTGTTTTTGGGGCCCTTGGGATGTTTTGACATGCCCTGACATTTGTGCTTTTTTCAGTTATTTATAAACATGATAATGGCAAAGGTGTAAATTCACTCTATATAGCACAAACAGGGCAACCATAATATGCTAGCAACATGTATGTAGATGTTTGTATTTTTAAGAGAATAATGTTTATGCGTGGTTATTGAAAAAAATAAAAATGAAAGTTGCTGAAATAAGACCACAAAACTCATACTAAATATGTGTCCACAAGACTTTTGACTAATGGATGTTGTCGCTTCGAGTTCTGGCTTCAAAATTATGTGAAAATAGTCTTGCTTTATCGTTCACGTAAAACAATACATTGATTTAAATTGTGTAAAACAGGTTTTGCTTGGAAAGCCAATATGCGAGGGGGGCGTGAAGGAGGAGTAGTTTACACCTGAGAATACAATGTCCCACCCATTATGCGTAATGACTCTGTATAATGAACCATTCATTCAGGTGTGACACTGACTGAGCCAAGAATGAATGCAAGGACAAAAGATATATTTAGAAGAAGACTTAAATTGACCATTTAAAATTTTGCTTATACATCTATCTAGTAAATATGTTTTGCTATTTTATTAAAAAGGTTACAATTACAACAATAATTACAATTTCAACAATATTTCAAGTGTACTCTTTCTTTGTAAAAAAAAATGATTATAGGCCTACATTTTATCATATGTATTCATTAGTTTGAATATAGCCAATATTGGAACATCTAACATCTTAGTTTATGACTTTATTTTTGACAAAAATAGTATTATATATATATATATATATATATATATATATATATATATATATATATATATATATATAGAACATATGAGCAGAAATTGCTAAACAAAAGGTTATTTGATGTGGCAGTATATTCTACAGTAAAAACTGTACCCAAATCTAGTCAACAAAATGTTGTCTTTCATATTTCGCCTGACTGTAACATTGTTTTTAATGAAATATTAGGGCATATAAATGTTAATTTGCAGTTTAATACGTTGCTTATACAAAGACATTTTATTTCAACATATTTCAGTCGATTTTTACTCATCTCAGTATAGCAAAGCATTTTAGTTGATTAAAGCGGTTTATTCTTTCACACACAGACTTTTCACTAAACAGTCTTTACAAATATGTACCCTTCATTCATCTCACAGAAACGCGATTCATATTATAGAAACGCGATTCATCTGTTTGCGGTTTACATAGGCCTACACTAACGTTATTCCATAACGTTATTCCACATTAACACTTGAGAAAAGATAACTTAGCCTACCTCACTCCTCAGCGGGATCTATTGCTCCTCATATCAGCACTGTTCTGAGGAAACTTTTCTCCAGGATTATTAGGTAGGCTATATTATGCCTCACTCGCGGCGCGCTGTGTTTACAGCTGATGTGGGCGTTTCACAGGTCTGAAATGGTTCTCAGAATTTGCGTTTGAATAGCGCGCGCTCTGGGGCGTGGTCACATTACATTTGAATGAGCTCTAATGAGCTCGACTGGAATCGCTCTCTTTTAATACAGATTTCACAAGATGAGAATATTTGTTTTTTATTTAAAAGCAGTGTTGTTTTTGGCAGCCCTTTTAGTTTTAGTCTTAGTCTTAGTCTTTTGGACGAAAATGCTTTTTAGTTTTAGTCACATTTCAGTCACTTATAAACTTGATAGTTTTAGTCAAGTTTTAGTCAAGTTTTAGTCGACGAAAACACAAAAAGGTTTTAGTCAAGTTTTAGTCGACGAAAACGCAAAAAGGTTTTAGTCAAGTTTTAGTCAATTTTAGTAAAAAAAAAAAAGTAGTCTTTAACAAATTAATTTAGGTTAAAAAGTATTGGAAATGGGCTTAGGTTTGACAGGTTGTAGCAAGTGTTGCAATTCATAAAACAACAGTTAACATTAAAACCTTTGCATAATAAACTAGACTTTCTCATTGATGGAGATGCAGTGCTGCCAAGCTGTACTTCATTGTCGCATTGGGCAGAAACCTTTTATCCCCATATTTCAAGTTATATTTTTTCCATGAATTGATGCTCTTCTAAAATTTCAGCACATTGGCCATTTTCACCAGTAATCACAGTAATAAAGGAATGGTTTACAGTTTAAACAGCAAAAAACTTTGAGCTACTACAACATTACACACAGATAAAGTGGTAACAGTGGAATCACTGTTTTACTCCAAAAAAGCCAGGAATAAAAACACTTACTTTGGCAATTGTGGCTTTATTATATAATTGGTTAAATAATAATTTATGTTATAATTTATGTTATAATCTAAGTTATATAATAATTATATATTACTTTGCACCAATTAGCCTACTAAACTAATGCTCGGACACACTCGGTCTCTCTCGCGCGCAGACACACTCGGTCTCTCTCGCGCGCAGACACACTCGGTCTCTCTCGCGCGCAGACACACTCGGTCTCTCTCGCGTACACTCGGTCTCTCTCACGCGCAGACATACTCGGTCTCTCGCGCGCACTGTCGCTCGCTCGCGCAGTTCGTTTCGCTTTTGTCCAGTCCGGCGCCTCATAATATCGAAGATGTGTGGCGAGTGACTAGCCGCAGCCGCAGGTGTGTTGTTGTTGTGTGGAATCTGGTGCGCGGCATGGCGGCAGCCGGGTGGTGGGCGTACCCAAAACAAGGATAGGAAGCGGCAGCATTGCTGATACTTTTTTAGCTCAAAACAGACAGATTTCACGCAAAATAGGCAGAAATGACATGCATTGTGAACGTCAGACTTATAATCATTTTCGTTCCGTCTCGTCTCGTCTCGTCAACGAAAACTCGAAAACGTCTCGTCATGTTTTAGTCACCTTAGAGACATTTTTAGCTAGTCATCGTCGCGTTATCGTCATAAAAAAAAGGTGCGTCAACGAAATCATTTCGTTATCGTCATCGTTGACGAAAACAACATTGTTTAAAAGAAGAGAATTCAAGCTTCATGCCTGTGCGTCTGTATGCCTGTTTGACTGAGTATTCGCTGAGTTACAGTTCATTTTCGGACGCGTTTCAGAATGGACTTCACTGATAGAGAGGAGGCAGAACTCGCATCATGTTTATTTTTCTTTATTTGGCGAAAAGCACAACACTTTGTTTTTATTGTGAGTATACACAAAAAATAATACACACTTAACAGGATCGATTGATGTATAACACAAGCATATAAAATAAAAATTAATATTAGTATTTTGATTTTTTTTTTGCATTGATAAGGAAAAAAACGAGCCTATCGTGCCGGCGCGATTGCCGACCTCAGGGGGTTAATGATATGATTACAGATTATAACCTAGATGTGCTGTGTTTGACAGAAACCTGGCTAAAACCAGATGATTACATTACTTTAAATGAGTCCACCCCCTAAGATTACTGTTATAAAAACGAGCCATGTCTGAAAGGAAAAGGGGGAGGTGTTGCTGTAATCTATAGTAAAATCTTCAGAATTACTGAGAAGTCTAGTTTCAAATATAATACTTTTGAAGTGTTGGTGCTTAATGTAAACACTATCTAGTGTAAATGATAAATCCCGCTTGACATTTGTGCTAGCTACTCTATATAGGCCACCAGGCTTCAAATTCACTGAGCTTCAGGAGCATCTCTGCTCAACACCTGAGTGTGATGAAAATCGCTGAACTTGAGCAGGCGCCAAGCGACAATTAATCGCATAGCCGCTTTTTTAGAAGGCTCACTGGGGAACGCATTTCTGCGGGCCCCGGGGCCAGCTGAGAGCCAGTGTCTGTCCAAGGGTTGTCCGCTCGGACAGAAATAACACAACTGGCAGAGGAACGAATCTGGAGAGGCAAACAGATGTAACTGTGCGGCCCGAAGTGGTCCCTGCCTAGCTGGACCGCTGGACCTGGGGATGGAGTCTCCACTCTCCCTGGCCATAGGCTGTCGTGAGGCTCGTCGGCAGCATGATTGAGCAGGCTGGAAGAAATAGTGGAATGAGGTGACCTCAGAAGCTTCTGACTCCAAGGAGGAGGTGACGGGAGAGTTGTGACATGCGATGGAAGCTTAGCGCAATGGTCGCGATGCTGTCTTTTCAGACCATTTACATTTACATTTACATTTATTCATTTAGCTGACGCTTTTATCCAATGCGACTTACAATTGCTATATATGTCAGAGGTCGCACGCCTCTGGAGCAACTAGGGGTTAAGTGTCTTGCTCAGGGACACATTGGTGTCTCACAGTGGATTCGAACCAGGGTCTCTCACACCAAAGGCATGTGTCTTATCCATTGCGCCACCACCACCCCGGTGACCAGACCAGTACCAGCTCGCTGAGCAGCAGTGGCTCAAATCGAGGTGAACTGCAACAACTCGAGGCAATGAATGCCAATACAGTCTGAGGTCGCCCAGGCCTCCGTTAAAGCATGCCTTTGTACATGGCCCCTCAGACGGTGCTAATGGACCTCATTCTAGGAGCGGTTGGCTTGGAGAAACGAAAGGTCTGATCACGGGCTGAGGGTTTGACGGCAGGCCGGGGTGATCTGTTGTCACACAGGGCATGCCACTCTGCCATGATCACCTCGGGACTTGACCATGCCATACGGCTGCGTCTGCCATATGCCCCAGGAGCCTCTGAAAATTCTTTCAGTGGGACCCTTTCTCACTTCTGTATAGCACCGACCGGACACACTCTCTTCTTGAAGAGGCATGTTGGACTGAGACCATCTCCGTACCGGAAAAGAGATACTCAGCCCGTGGGCGATTACTCTCTACCAGTTGACCTGAAGACCCAACTGGCTATGGAGCACTCGAAGGGTAGGACACTATACTGATACTTCGAGCCCTCAAACGCAACACGCAGGATAGCCTGTGGTGCGGAAGGCTAGTGATCTGAAGTACATGTCATTCAGGTCAAACCCTGCAGACCAAGCTTGGGAGCGGGGCATTCTGAAAAATGCCTCTCTGTGTAGCAACTTGGAGACCACAGACGTACTGAAGGCCCGGGGGTGGCCCGAAGCGGGGTCTGAGTGTGTGGTGCAACTCTTACCTGTCTCCATGGGGCAACAGGGGATGACTCAACAGAGAAGGCGGATGACCGGGTCCTCGAACGCACCATGCTGCCAGCTGGTGAACAAGAGGGGGCTGAGGGGTGCAAGGCTGTCCTACAGGGTCGCACACCGCCAGCCTCGCCCTCTTGCGACCCAGGGACGGAGGAATTTGCTCTCTTAACAATTCGGGTACCACTGGACTCCGGAGAGCCAGTGGCGGAACAATAACCAGCTGAAGAACTCGTCCCCCCATCCCTGGGTGGCCTGTCTCAGGGACGCTACATCTGACACTTGCCCCCTGGCTTGGCAGTGACCGGGTGGCCTGCCTGCTGCTGGCTCTACACTGGAGGCTGCTGTGGGGGCCCCGCGTAACCGGAGACAGCGGCAGGGGACGCCCTCGGCAACGAGCAGGCGGAGGAACTGCCACCGGCGGCGGGGTGGAGGCAACAGCAGGCCGCCGGGGTAGGATGTGTCGGGTGGCCACCGTCTGCGCCTGGGTGGCGGAGAGCTGTGGGCGCAGCACTCCACCGCGTCGCCGAGCAACCCAACCTGGGAAATTGGGGAGTCCAGGAACCGAACCTTGTCCGCATCCGCCATCTCAACCAGGCTGAACCAACGATTGCGTTCCTGGACCACCAGGGTGGACATAGATAGACTGATCACGCACGCTGCAACGCTCGTGCCCGTGAGGGCGAGTTTAGCAGCAGTGCGGAGCTCACTCATGAGCGCACGGTCTAGACTACCCTCGTGCATGTCCATGAGTGTCTTGGCCTGATAGACCCGCAACAATGCCATGGCATGCAAAGAGGAGGCGGCTTGCCCGCAAGCTTTGTAGGCTCTGACCGTCAAACCTGACGTGAGCTCACAGGCCTGCGAGGGGAGACAAGGATCCCCCAGATGCAGCGGCCGTTGGACACAGGTATGTCGCAACAGACCGCTCCACTGGAGGGATAGCCTCATAACCCTTCACCGCTTCTCCATCAAGGGTAGCGAGGGGAGAAGAACTACTTAGGCAGTTTTTGACAGTAAAAGTATGCTACCACGACCTAGTAAGCTCTCAATGCACTTCAGGAAAGAAGGGCACTGGGGCGGCGGGCTGAGAACCAGCATGGCCCGCCCCGAGATACCAATCATCCAACCGAGACTGAGCAGGACACGGTGGAGGGTTCCACTCGAGCCCGACAGCCTCGGTGGCCCAATTCAGCATAGCTGACAGTTCTGGATCTGGCTCGGGCAACGTTACGCTCCCAGAGGGAGATAACGCAGTCGAGTCATCATCTCCAGAGGCCAGCTCCCCCTCCGATGCTGCAATCGGCGTCCTGTCCTCTGGGGGAGCCCCGGGTGAAACGTCCGGTCCACCCATTACAGATGGACCAGCACGCTCCACGGGGGACTCCACCGGCTGCGGTGGAAGGGAGGAGTGAGGAGCCCACAGGGAATGGTTACCGGGCGAGACATCCAACACTATCCTCCTATCACCCACCCCACGTGGCACCCGAAGGCGGGGCGTGGTAATGGGGACTCACGCTTCGCGGACGAAGGCGAGTCTCGACCTCAACACCACGACAGTCATATTCCCGCAATGGGAACATGAACTGTCCACAAAATCTGCTTCAGTGTGCTGTAAGCCCAAGCTCGCGATGCAACAATTGTGACTGTTTCAGAGAGAGACAGGGAACTAATACATCCAGAAAAGAATCAGCGAACTGAAACAGTGAAGCACTCACTTCTCGCCCTCTAACCAACCGTCAAAATTTGATGCTGTTAAAACTGCAGTTAAGAGCTTGAGAAGCTTGCGATCACCGCTGCACTTACGCTGTAGAAACACCAACACTGGGAGGTCTTCCCGCAAGAACACCGACACACTCGCTTGTTGTGTAAACGATAGTACTCTTCAGAGACATCCGATCTGCTCCGAAGCGAAAGGATACCCACGCTGCGGGGTGGATCGCGTAATCACGCACGCCAATGTTGAATTGGCTTGATTAAATAGTAGACAGGCTCCCTAAGCGTGATCCCCATTCAGTCGACGTCGACTACGTCTGACGTTCTCGACTGAAAGAGAACAAACTAGGGGTGACCCCGAATAGTCAAAGATTCAATGCTTCGATTGGAGGAGCCTGATTCGACTACCGATCTCACGGTTGAATCTTCGCAGAGGTGTTATGAAACGAGGATCATGCCACTTTGGCTATATGAAGGGCGCTCAATGTCTGATTTCACATAGAACTACCAGTTTTCTGTCAATACGTTAATATTCAGCCTATTATGATAATGCTGTATATAAAAATGTGCAAAGAAAGAAGCTTTTAATAAATATTTTTTAACGTGCGTGAATAAATCCAAACACCCCGTGGCCGTGACAGATTTAAGTTTCATTTTCAATCCGTGACCGACAGAGGAGCATCTTGGCGGCAAGGATTTAAATCTTTAACAATGTCTGGGATAAGAAAACCTAAAGTGTGAATGTACACCATCAGAAAGGATATTCTCCAAGGCTGGATTTAGCATCAGGAAAACCATGATCACACTTCTGCTGGCCAACGTTAACAAGTTGGTTTTCCACGGGACATTCTAAAATGCTTAACGTGAAAAAAGCTTTTAAAACGCTTAAAAGGCACTTTAACGTGGCTTAATGCATGTACACAGTACACACTTTATTAAGAAACCATACTATGTGCAGATAAGCAGATGAACCCAGAATATGAACGCAATGCGTTCCTCCTATAGTAAAGCGTTTTCTTTACATAATTTGATATTTTAATTTAACTATTTTAGGAGATTATTCACGTTAAGTGTTTTAGAATGTATTTTATCCACGCACACAAGACTCCAACGGACACAGACAGACTGGATTTTTTCTCTCGATCAGGTATAGGGTAGATCTCAAATCTACCCTTTTTGTCAAAGATACTACAAAAGGCAGTATCCTCACATCTATGCTCCTTTTTGGAAAGAAATGGAATCTGCGAGGATTTCCAGTCAGGATTTAGACCGTACCATAGTACTGAGACTACTCTCATTAGAGTTACAAATTATTTGCTCTTATCATCCGATTGTGGTTGTATCTCTCTATTAGTGTTACTCGATCTTAGTGCTGTATTTGATACCATTGACCACAACATTCTTTTAAATAGACTCGAAAATTATGTTGGCGAGATAGAGATGTCAAATCGATCACAAGTTCAGTAAGGAGTACCACAAGGCTCAGTACTAGGACCGTTGCTGTTCACTCTGTACATGTTACCCTTGGGAGATATCATTAGGAAGCATAGGATTAGTTTTCACTGTTATGCTGATGAAACTCAGCTCTATACTTCTTCATGCCCTGACAAAACGTACCAATTCACAAAATTAATGTAATGCATATTTGGATGACTAGTAATTTCCTACTACTCAATTCTAAAAAAAACAGAGTTTCTAATGATTGGACCAAAAACCTAACACTTGATGGCTGCTCTGTCAAGTATTCGTCGTCAGTTAGGAACCTAAGTGTGCTCTTTGATACCAATCTTTCATTTGAAAGCCACGTTTCTAGTATCTGTAAAACCGCATTCTTCCATCTTAAAAAAAACAGTTAGCTCATGCGTTCATGACCTCTAGGCTAGATTATTGTAATGCTATTATGGGTGGTTGCCCTGCACGCATAATAAACAAACTACAGCTGGTCCAAAACGCAGCAGCTAGAGTTCTTACTAGAACCAGGAAGTATGACCATATTAGCCCGGTTCTGTCAACACTGCATTGGCTCCCTATTAAACATAAATTTTAAAATATTGCTGATTACTTACAAAGCACTAAATGGTTTAGCTCCACAGTACTTGAGCGAGCTCTTAACGCATTATAGTCCTTCACGTCTATTGCGATCTCAAAATTCTGGCCAGTTGATAATAGAATATTACCTATTACCTACCATATAATACCTAGAATATCAAAATCAACTGCTGCCGGTAGATCCTTTTCCTATTTAGCACCAAAACTCTGGAACAGTCTTCCTAACATTGTCCGCGAAGCAGACACACTCTGTCAGTTTAAATCTAGACTAACAACACATCTCTTTAACCTGGCATACACATAGAAAATAATACATTCTTATTATTCAAATCAGTTAAATGATTAGGCTGCATAAATTAGGTCAGCTGGAACTGGGAACACTTCCTGTAACACCCGATGTACGCGTTACATCATAAGGAGAATGGCATCTATGCTAAGGTTAGTCTTTCTGTTTATTCCGAGGTTTACTGTAATCAGCTGGATCCGGGCCGTATCCAGATTAGATGGTGGACCTGCGCCTAGACACGACCACAAAGCATGATGTTGTCAGCCAGATCCAGGCCATATCCAGATCAGATGGAGGACTTGCGCCTAGACACGACCACAACTTATCCCTGAAGTGTCAGCAGAGATTGTGTCAACTAGACTCTCCCCCTGTGAAGGCCTCATCGACAGCCATAGGCACTGATCCTCAACAAACCTGTCTACACACCGCGTGATGACTCCGATCTTCAACCAGATGAAACTGAATAATATTCTGATTGTTACAATCCAATCTGACTTCAGACCTATAATGCTGCCTGAATCATAATCATAGACTGGCCCCCCGACTGAGCCTTGTTTCTCCCAAGGTTTTTTTGGTTATTTGCCAATGTCGCCTTTTTCGCCTTTGTCGCCTTTTATCACCTTTGTTGCCATTGGCTTTTGGCTTGCTTGGTTGGGGACATTTAATTTAACATTTAATTTAAAATTCAACAATAATATTGATCTGCCTGCATTGACACCATTATATGAGAACTGAGCTGGACGATGACATCACGGTTTTCTCCAGAGCGGCTATATATATAAATTAACTAAATTAATAAATTTTTTACAACAAAAATGAAACATCACTGAACTTACTTAAGCTGGACTGTGATGCTATTTTCTTCTGGAAACAAATTTTGTTGCAATATTTTCCTGTTATCTCTGTAAAGCTGCTTTGAAATTATCTGTATTGTAAAAAGCGCTATAATAAATAGATGTGACTTGACTTGACTTGACTATAACAATGTTGGCGGAATAGATCTGCTACCCTGCTGTTGTACGTTATTGCTGATTTTTCTGCTGCTGCAGAACAAGTACAGGACTTGCTACTGCCAATACATACAAGACACGCTGCTATGAGCAAGTAGCGTGCATGAATTACCCATAGCAGATCTATACTGGTGGAGCTGGGGAAGGTGGAGGGTTTCTGAAAGTGTGCTGCACTGCTAAGGCCAGTGTTGTGGCTGAATGCGTTCATTGAACGATAGTTCATGAACTCGTTCATATTTTGGGCGAACGTGAACTGAACGTACTGTATTACTGCCTGATGAACGTTATTGTGAACTCGTTCATTCTGGAGTCTGTGAACGCCACACTCTCTCAGTTTAACTTCGTTCAATAGAGTGCCAGATTTCTATAGAGCCTTCCAGGCGAAACCCCGGCTAAAAAAACACCGTAAACCGGCAAAAAACACCCAATCTGGCAACACCAGCCATCAGTGTCTACTGACTCTCTTGTTCGATCTCGTTCATCAAAATGAACAAATCTTTTTTCGAGTCATTTCGTTCATTTAAGGGGCTTTAAATGGTATTAACTGGCAAATTCCCAGAACACAACCACGAATCTTGATCATATTCTGAATTAAGAAATCATTATAATGCAGTCAAAAATCGTTTACAGGGAACATAAATAATTGCTTTACCTTCCGAGTCTTTCGTTCATTTGTCACGTGACAGACGAAATGAATGGATTGTTCATGAACGCCTCATCACTTATGTTACAAATCAAAACAAAAAGCAGCAAGGAGGCGTCGTAGGCTATGATCATTTAAACTAGTTTTATGACAAGGTCGGTGAGGATGGGAAAAATCTGACGCATAGCTTCAGTGTTAAAACTGATAAAACAATTGTCTGGGCTGTAGCAATTTTGAATAACAATCATTTTGAATAATAATATTTAGCAGCAACATGGAACAAAAGAACTATGAACTAGTTCATTTTTGGAACTGTGAACTTAGTTCAAAATTTTGAGTATGAACTATGAACAGAACTAGTTCTTTTTAAAATTTGTGAACTGAACTTTGAACTAGTTCATGTAGAAAGTGAACTTTCCCAACACTGGCTAAGGCAACCCAAGTATTTGAAGGTTGAGCAAGCAAGCTCATTGGCTACTGATACTGCAGGAACCAATCAGCTGTGCCCTATAGATGATGATGTGATTGCAATCAGGTTGAGGTAAGGACCTATTAGCGTGCGCCATCTAGAGTTTCATGACAGAACTTTGTATTTTTGAAAAGAGTTTAAGTTGATGCTGTTTCACAATCGCAGGATTTAGGCTACGCTTGAATCCAACCTAAATCAAAACTTGTAAAGGGGACACAGACGACGTATTTTTCAACAGCAAGGCATCTGTGTTATTCATATCTGTCTTTGGAAGTTTTATAGAATCCAGACTACTCTGCAACACACTAGCGAAGCAAAGTGTACCGTAAGCAAGTCCATGTGCCACAAGAACTCTCAAACCGGCTGTTGTTGGTCTGTGGTTTAGATGTAAATTTAATGAGAGTAACAGCAGAGTTAAAAAGATATATCCAGCACGCATTCTTTTTTTGTCGTTTTATATGCCGATTTTGATGATTTACTCCTTTGTGAAAAAGTCCATTATTATAGATAATAAAATGTATAATTCTTCTTTGGCGTTGATGTAAACAGCCTCTAACTCCACATAGACGGCCCCAATACATCCCGACTGGGCCACATTGTACTGTAATTATTAGTAGCACAGTGACGTAGGTTACTATGACCAACCATTTAAACTTTATCATATCTTGTTTATAAGCATTGTGCTGTTCAATTCTGTTCAATTTATACTGATTTAAGTTGATTAAGTGGCAGAAAGGGCCATCTTGAGACTCATAGCACTTGATTTTATTACATTTTATTTTGCATAGCACTTAAATTTATTACATAGTTTTGGCCAGTCAGTATCCAGGAACAGAACTATCTATAATCTAATTGATGAAGGATGAAATACATTTTCCCCAAAATTCTAACTGCTGTAATACATACTGATATTTTTTTCAAGTGTATGTTTATACATTAGAAGAGGTTGTTGAAACATCTTTGACTGGTTGCCCATCTGGGATTCTTCATACACTGCAGAATTGTCAGTGTCCTGTTTAGAAAAGATACAAGGGAAAAAAATTAATGTTAGCTATTGCTAATTGTATATAATTGCATTACCATTGATATCATGTATACATTTCATGCAGTAAATGAGAATGCAGAGCTAAGAACTTGGTTTGAATGCGCTTCATAAGCCAGCCAAGTAAGCCCTTTTTCCATATACCCCGGCCCATACTGTATGTAGCACATATTGTCAGGAAATACCATCAGGATTTGTGAGGTAGGACTAACCCACAACCCTACCCCTAATCCTAAAACAATGCAAAGTTGTGAGGTAGGCCAGATTTTCAGAGCACCAGCTTTGATTTTCCAATTAACAATGCCAAAATGGGTTTGTTTACATTGTATTGGCACACGTATGTAACACGTGTAGAAAAAAAACAAAAAAACATGGCACATCACAGTGTTTGTGTACAGCATTTAAGTATTGTTTGGCATCATTTTAAAGTACAATAACATAATTATATTATATTAATTTTGTGTAAGCCATGTAACTCGGGTTTGTATTTGTGCACCAAAGTTTACACCAGATTTAAACGGTAATGTGTCTTGGCTGACCAGTTGTGATTGGATCTCCAAAAATGCATCTTAATACCAGGTGGAAACAGGACCTCTCTCTCAGTCACTCAATTTCAGGAATATTGTATACAATTTGCAGGCGTCAGGGCGCTATCAATATACGGGAGACTCCAGGAACTTCCAGGAGAGGTAGGATATCTGGGTAGCATTGAAATAGAAGCTTCAAAATACTGCCAATTCCACTGTATTTTTTAAATGGTAGTATTGTCAGTATGGTAGTAATGTTGTATGTGTGGCAGTTACACTATTTAAAACAGTCATATGAACAATTATGTCTGCAAAAACATTACAAGAGAGTCTTTTTGAGTGCTGTTGGCTTTCTGCCATGCCCTGTGTAGTAAATACTGTGTAGAATTTGTGTCTTACTGAGTGTTCCCTTTTGAGTTTGGTCCACTCAACATTGCACCAGTAGCTGACGCTATGGGGAATTTCCTTTCTCCGAGAATACTGAAGCCTGATTGAATAACGCCATTGCAGAGCAATGACCAAAGAACAATCTCCTGAACTCCAAACTGAATGTCAGAATGGGAAAGAAAGGTGATTTAAGCCATTTTGAGCGTGGCATGGTTGTTGGTGCCAGACGGGCCGGTCTGAGTATTTCACAATCTGTTCAGTTACTGGGATTTTCACGCACAACCATTTCTAGGGTTTACAAAGAATGGTGTGAAAAGGGAAAAACATCCAGTATGCGGCAGTCCTGTGGGCGAAAATGCCTTGTTGATGCTAGAGGTCAGAGGAGAATGGGCCGACTAATTCAAGCTGATAGAAGAGCAACTTTGACTGAAATAACCACTCGTTACAACCGAGGTATGCAGCAAAGCATTTGTGAAGCCACAACACGCACAACCTTGAGGTGGATGGGCTACAACAGCAGAAGACCCCACCGCTCATCTCCACTACAAATAGGAAAAAGAGGCTACAATTTGCACAAGCTCACCAAAATTGGACAGTTGAAGACTGGAAAAATGTTGCCTGGTCTGATGAGTCTCGATTTCTGTTGAGACATTCAGATGGTAGAGTCAGAATTTGGTGTAAACAGAATGAGAACATGGATCCATCATGCCTTGTTACCACTGTGCAGGCTGGTGGTGGTGGTGTAATGGTGTGGGGGATGTTTTCTTGGCACACTTTAGGCCCCTTAGTGCCAATTGGGCATCGTTTAAATGCCACGGCCTACCTGAGCATTGTTTCTGACCATGTCCATCCCTTTATGACCACCATGTACCCATCCTCTGATGGCTACTTCCAGCAGGATAATGCACCATGTCACAAAGCTCGAATCATTTCAAATTGGTTTCTTGAACATGACAATGAGTTCACTGTACTAAAATGGCCCCCACAGTCACCAGATCTCAACTCAATAGAGCATCTTTGGGATGTGGTGGAACGGGAGCTTCGTGGCCTGGATGTGCATCCCACAAATCTCCATCAACTGCAAGATGCTATCCTATCAATATGGGCCAACATTTCTAAAGAATGCTTTCAGCACCTTGTTGAATCAATGTATCAATCAATCAATATATATATATGAATCAATCAATATATATATATATATATAATTTAAGGGACAAGACAGAGAATTTTACTTGCCTGGCCTGATTAGAACAATGAAAAAAATAAAATAAAAAGATAACTAGGGAATCACTAAAACGAGAGAATTATTCTGATTTTATGATACACTCAAAATATTCCACAACAAATCCTTTAAATTTAATGATATTCAGAACGGAACAAGAATAAAAAAATAACTATAAACAAGCCAAAACGAAATAAAATAAAAATGAAAACAAAAGTAAGCAGTGTGTCCAGGCTCACGTAACTAGCTAATCAAAATGTTTTAACATTTGCAATGTATTTGGATGCTAAACTATTCTTTATCATAGGCTTTGTACTTCACTCACGTTCCAATATCGACGGAAAAAATCATCCTCTTCACACGCGCAAAAATGTGCTTGGAAACATCACAGTGGAGCAGTGCTTACTGTGAATGGTACGAATTGTACTACTGACTATTTAAACAGAGCAGTGTAATTTTTATATGTTAGGTTGACTATTTTATTATTATATTTTATTAAGGCTATAATGAACAGGCTGCGATGTCAAGATTGCAATGCTGGAATGTGTGTGTGTGTGTGTGCGCACGTGTGTGTGTGTGGTGCGGGCGCGATTGAACAGTGGACACATAAAAACACAAGAGGGCAGCAAGAGGGCACAAGAGGGCAGCATAGCACTATGAATGACTTGATTTATTTATTTTTTGGACTAAACAACTATTCTGGCTGTTTTTAAACTTAACTTAACTTAAACATAATTCTTAAATAAAAAAAAGAATAAAATGGGTTTAGTTCTGATATTTGTATCATTTTATATAGAAATAAATGGCGTACAATTACATTTTTAGAAGATATGAGGCTTTTAGTGTTTCCTTTTTTGACATTCCTTTAATCCCTCGCCATAGCAAAACCGTTTGAGATATTTAATATCAATTCACAATTTAGCATCTTTAATGTATTTTCATCATGTTGAAAAAGTTTGGTGTGAATAAAATAAACCACTTAGGAGGAGTAGCTAAAGAGTCTGAAATATCCAAAAAATCTACATTCAAACCAAAATATCTGACTTCCAGTTGGTCGGAGCTAATGACTGTAAATTAGAAAGTTGTCCGGCTCGATGAGACCAATATACATACTGATTTTTTTAACTGTGGGTAAAAGTAACCCCCCCAATTTTGTCAAAAGCATTTTGAAAGTGACACACTTCCTGCTACCAGTTGGTGGCGCTATAACTTTGACTCACAATAGTTACATCCATCTGATTGACCTCTTACCACGAACACACTGCTGAAGTTTCATCAAGATCAGTTAATGTATGCAGAAGTTATACCACTTCGTGTTTCTCTTTTCTCGCCATAAATTTGTTTCCTCGCTACGGCCAAACCGTTTGAGATATCAAAAATCCGTCCGCAATTTAGCATCCTCAATGTCTTGACTTTATGCACACCGAGTTTGATGGGGATTTAATTAATTCTCTAGGAGGAGTAGTTCACATTCCACAGCAAGCGTTTTCCAAACAACCCATAATAGCCGACTTCCTGTTGGGCTGGCGTGAAACTTGACAGAGGGAAAGTTGTTCGGCCCGATGAGATCTATATGTGTACCGAGTTTCATATTAATTCATGCAAGCGTGTTTGATATATGGACCAAGTTTTCAGACCCCGTTCAAGGGGGCGCTGTTGAGCCCCCCTGCCACGCCCGTTTCTGAAGCTTTTCACATGTCTACTGGCTAATAAATGTGATATATCTGTCGAGTTTCATCCAATTTCAAGCATGCTAAGAGTCTCAAACGCATCCGAAAAGAATATTAAAGTTTGATGCGTTGCCACGGCAACAGTATCTAAGATATCAATAATCCTTTCACAGGTCTACATCTGCCGTGTGTCTACATTATACACATAAAGTTTGAAGCAAATCGGGTAAACATAAGAGGGTGACTTCAAAGAATTTTGAAAGTGACACACTTCCTGCTGCCAGTTGGTGGCGCTATAACTTTGACTCACAATAGTCACATCAATGTGATCGGCCTCTGAAAACGAACACACTGCTGAAGTTTTATCAAGATCAGTTAATGTATGCAGAAGTTATAACACACTTCCTGTTTCTCTTTTCTCGCCATAAATTCGTTTCCTCGCCACGGCCAAACCGTTCGAGATATCAAAAATCCGTCCGCAATTTAGCATCCTCAATGTCTTGACTTCACGCTGACCGAGTTTGGTGGGGATCGGATGAATTCTGTAGGAGGAGTACATTAAATTCCACAGCATGCGTTTTTCAAACAACCCTGAATAGCCGACTTCCTGTTGGGCTGGCATAAAACTTAGAGCATGAAAGTTGTTCGGCCCAATGAGATCTATATGTGTACCGAGTTTCATATTATTACATGCAAGCGTGTTTGATTTATGGACCAAGTTTTTGGATGCTGTTCCAGGGGGCGCTGTTGAGCTCCCCTGCCACGCCCGGGTACCAGCTTTAGCCCGGCCCTGATGGCCGCGGGTTCTGACCTGTGTGCAAAGTTTCAAGAGTTTTCGAGCATGTTAAGGGCCCCAAAAGTGCCCGAAAGGTTGACAAAAAAATAAGAATAAATATAGCTGCGAGCAGCGATTACGGGCCCAAGCCGGTGGCACCACAATCCTGGTGCCAGGGTGGCGGTACCGCCGGCTTTGGCCCTCCATCGCTGCTCACAGCTATATTTATATTTATATATATATATATACACACACACACACACACACACACATATATATATATATATATATATATATATATATATATATATATATATATACACACACACACATACATACATACATATATATAAATTTAAGGGACAAGACACAGATAATTTTACTTGCCTGACCTGATTAGAACAAAGAAAAAAATAAAATAATAAGTAGGGGATCACTAAATCGAGATAATATTCAGATTTTATGATACACTCAAAATATTCCACAACAAATCCTTTAAATGTAATGATATTCAGAAGGGAACAAGAATAAAAAATAAAAAATAAACTATAAACAAAGCCAAAACGAAAAAATAAATATAATAAAAAAAATTAATTTCAAGCAATCCATGGCATGATTTATTTATTTTTTGGACTAAAACATTCTGGCTTTTTTTAAACTCAAACATAATTCTTAAATTGAATAATAATAATAATAATAAAAGAATAAAATGGGTTTAGTTCTGATTTCGTTGAAATCGCTCGCTCTCCGTACCTAACTTTTCCTGAATACAATCACAATTGAAACTGTGACATTGATTTCATATAACAGGATATTAACAGTTAAAATGAAGTCATTTACATTTTAGATACAATATTGACTGTTTTTGTTCTGTTTCAGCAGCGAAAATAGTTAAACAAAGATCACAGAAGAACGCATCTCACAGGAACGTGTTTTCTCATAACTGAATGATTCAGCATTTTGAACGAATTGGTTGACTCAAAGATTGAATGATCAATCCATAAACATCTGTTTATGTTTATGGATTGGATGTTTATGGATCCATGTTTATGGATCTGTATATGTTTATGGATTACGAATCGTTTGAACGAATTAATCAATGACTCGCTCATTAAGACGGTCACTTGGCGACATCTAATGGCGGTTTAGTGTTGTTTAAAAGCATAATTCTTTCCAACGTGTGTGTGATTTGTGTGTGCACCATTATAAATGTCCGTGCGGACGTCCGTATTTTTCTTTCACTTTTATATTAGCGATTTAAAAGCACCCGCTCGTGTCACACACGTCGATTAACCGGTGGGAAAATATCCTCAGACACATACCTAATAAATGTATATTTAAATACATTATTGGCCTAGCTGGTAAAAAGTTTTATATATTATTTTGATGTCCTTTTGGACACAAGAGGGCAGTATAGCCCTATGTATGACTTGAATTTTTTTTTTACTTTACTGTTTTAAAATTTTGAATAAAATTAGAATAAAATAATTTTTAAAAACAGAATAAAATGGGTTTAGTTGTGATATTTGTATACTTTTATATAGAAATAAATGGTATAAAATTACATTTTTAGAAGATTTGAGGCTTTTAGTGCCTTTTGGAGGCTGATTTTGCAAAAAATCCACATTCAAACCAAAATATCTGACTTCCTGATGGTCGGAGCTAATGACTTTAAATTAGAAAGTTGTCCGGGTCGATGAGATCAACATACGTACTGAGTTGTGCTACTGTAGGTAAAACGACCCCCCCCACTTTTGTCAAAAGCATTTTGAAAGTGACACATTTCCTGCTGCCAGTTGGTGGCGCTTTAACTTTGACACACAATAGTTACATCCATCTGATCGGCCTCTTACCATGAACAAACTGCTGAAGTTTCATCAAGATCAGTTAATGTATGCATTAGTTATAACACTTCGTGTTTCTCTTTTCTCGCCATTAATTCGTTTCCTCGCCACAGCCAAACCGTTCGAGATATCAAAAATCCGTCCGCAATTTAGCATCCTCAATGTCTTGACTTCACGCTGACCGAGTTTGGAGGCGAATCGATGTATTTCCTAGGAGGAGTACATTAAATTCCACAGCAAGCGTTTCCAAACAACCCTAAATAGCCGACTTCCTGTTGGGCTGGCGTAAAACTTAGAGCACGAAAGTAGTTCGGCCCGATGAGATCTATATGTGTACCGAGTTTCAAATTAATTCATGCAAGCGTGTTTGATATATGGACCAAGTTTTAGAACCCCGTTCAAGGGGGCGCTGTTGAGCCCCCCTGCCACGCCCGGCTACCAGATTCAGCCCCGCCCTGATGGCCGCGGGTTCTGACCTGTGTGCAAAGTTTCAAGAGTTTACGAGCACGTTTAGGGACCCAAAAGCCCCAGAAACCTTGAAAAACAAATGAAAAAGTAAATCTCACTCAACTGACAAATCACCCCCACCCCTCACACACTCAGAGACAGAGAGAAAATTCTCCAGAAAATCACATTCAAACCAAAATATCTGACTTTCTGTTGCTTTGAGCTAATAAGTGTAAATTAGAAAGTTGTCCGGCTCGATAAGAACAATATACATACCAAGTTTTGTGATTCTAGGTAAAACTAAGCCCCCATTTTTGACTAAAGGTGGCGCTACTGAGCCCCTCACCACGCCCGTTTCTGAAACTTTGCCCATGTCTACTGGATAATAAGTGTGATGTGTCTGTCGAGTTTCATGCAATTTCAAGTATGTTAAGAGTCTCAAAAGCATCAAAAAAGAATATTAAAGTTTGATGTGTTGCCATGGCAACAGTATCTAAGATATCAACAATCCTTTCACAGGTCTACATCTGCCGTGTGTCTACATTATACACATAAAGTTTGAAGCAAATCGGGTAAAAATAAGAGAGTGATTTCAAAGCATTTTGAAAGTGACACACTTCCTGCTGCCAGTTGGTGGCGCTATAACTTTGACTCACAATAGTCACATCCTTGTGTTCGGCCTCTTACAACGAACACACTGCTGAAGTTTCATCAAGATCAGATAATGTATACTGAAGTTATAACACACTTCCTGTGTCCCTTACCACGCCCGTTTCTGAAACTTTGCCCATGTCTACTGGATAATAAGTGTGATGTGTCTGTCGAGTTTCATGCAATTTCAAGTATGTTAAGAGTCTCAAAAGCATCAAAAAAGAATATTAAAGTTTGATGTGTTGCCATGGCAACAGTATCTAAGATATCAACAATCCTTTCACAGGTCTACATCTGCCGTGTGTCTACATTATACACATAAAGTTTGAAGCAAATCGGGTAAAAATAAGAGAGTGATTTCAAAGCATTTTGAAAGTGACACACTTCCTGCTGCCAGTTGGTGGCGCTATAACTTTGACTCACAATAGTCACATCCTTGTGTTCGGCCTCTTACAACGAACACACTGCTGAAGTTTCATCAAGATCAGATAATGTATACTGAAGTTATAACACACTTCCTGTGTCCCTTATTCGCCATAAATTCGTTTCCTTGCCACGGCCAAACCGTTCGAGATATCAAAAATCCGTCCGCAATTTAGCATCCTCAATGTCTTGACTTCATGCTGACCGAGTTTGGAGGCGATTGGATGAATTCTCTAGGAGGAGTACATTAAATTCCACAGCATGCGTTTCAAAACAACCCATAATAGCCGACTTCCTGTTGGGCTGGCGTAAAAAGTAAAAGTACGAAAGTTGTTCGGCCCGATGAGATCTATATATGTACCGAGTTTCATATTATTACATGCAAGCGTGTCTGATTTATGGACCAAGTTTTCGGACCCCGTTCAAGGGGGCGCTGTCGAGCCCCCCTGCCACGCCCGGGTACCAGCTTCAGCCCGGCCCTGATGGCCGCGGGTTCTGACCCGTGTGCAAAGTTTCAAGAGTTTTCGAGCACGTTAAGGGTCTCAAAAGTGCCCGAAAGGTTGACAGAAAAATAAGAATAAATATATATATATATATATATATAAATATAGCTGCGAGCAGCGATTACGGGCCCAAGCCGGTGGCACCGCAACCCCGGTGCCTTTAGTTACCTAAAGGCACCGGGGTGGCAGTACCGCCGGCTTTGGCCCTTCATCGCTGCTCGCAGCTATATTTATATATATATATATATATATATATATATATATATATATATTAAAGACCAAAAATATTGCTTGACTTACCTTATTCTGATTTTATGATACACTCAAAATATTCCACAACAAATCCTTTAAATTTAATGTAAAAATAAAAATGAAAGAAAGCAGTGTTGGGCTCACGTAACCCACTCATTAGAATCAAAATGTTTCAACATTTGCGATGTATTTGGATGCTAAACTATTCTTTATTATAGGCTTTGTTCTTCACTCGTGTTCCAATATCGACGGAAAAAATCATCCTCTTCACAAGCGCAAAAATGTGCTTGGAAACACCACAGTGGAGCGGTGCTTACTGTGAATGTATGAATTGTACTACTGACTATTTAGAGCAGTGTAATTGTTATATGTTAGGTTGACTATTTTATTATTATATTTTATGAGGGCCATAATGAACAGGCTGCGAAGTCAAGATTACAATGCTGGAATGTGTGTGTGTGTGTGTGTGTGTGTGTGTGTTCATGTTTTTCTATCCCGGTGGGGACTTCAACCTGAATGCATACAGACTCATGGGGACTCGTGTCACAGTGGGGACCTAAATAGAGGTCCCCATGGGTAAACAAGCTTATAAATCATACAGAATGAGTTTTTTTGGAAATGTAAAAATGCAGAAAGTTTTCTGTGATAGGTAGGTTTAGGGGTAGGGTTAGTGTGAGGAGATAGCATATACAGTTTATACAGTATAAAAAAAATTAAGGCTATGGAGAGTCCCCACAAAGATAGTAAACCGTGTGTGTGTGTGTGTGTGTGTGGCGTGGGCGCGTTTGAACAGTGGACACATAAAAACATACTCCGTCATTATACAGGACGACATTCAAACTGCAAAGTGTTAACTTATATTTGTGTACAGTCGCAATAAAACACAACATTGTGCTTTTGTAAAATAATTTCAAGCAATCCACCCCCCGAAAGGCGGTAATTTTAAAATTAAACTAAAATGCTCACGGCTGCACGGGCATTCATAACGGTGCGCGTCCACGGCGAGGAACGAGCGAGGAATGTTTTTCAGTTAATTCCTACTTCCATAGGAATTCATTTGAAATGCTTGCTCAACCACTATCAATGTCAGTGCGGACGAACATATTTTACTTTCATTTTTAAGTTGGTGATTCAAAAGCCGCCACTGGTGTCACACGTCGATTAACCGGTGGTAAAATATTCTCAAAGTCACATATTACCTAGTATATTTTTATATAGATACAATAGGCCTACCTGATTTTGAACACAAGAGGGCAGTATAGCCCTATGTATAAGGAGGAGTAACTAAAAACTCAGAGTCTGAAATATCCAAAAAATCCACATTCAGACCAAAATATCTGACTTCCAGATGGCCGGAATTAATGAATGTAAATTAGAAAGTTGTCCGGCTTGATGAGTACAATATACAAACTTTTTTTTTTTTACTGTAGTTAAAACTAACCCGCCCACTTTTGTCAAAAGCATGTTGAAAGTGACACACTTCCTGCTGCCAGTTGGTGGCGCTGTAACTTTG
Source organism: Squalius cephalus (assembly GCF_949319135.1). NCBI lineage: Eukaryota > Metazoa > Chordata > Actinopteri > Cypriniformes > Leuciscidae > Squalius > Squalius cephalus. Next base: position 19,864,716 of record NC_137146.1, on the reverse strand, counting down.
ACTCACAATAGTTACATCCATCTGATCTGCCTCTTACCACGAACACACTGCTGAAGTTTCATCAAGATCAGTTAATGTATGCATAAGTTATTCCACTTCGTGTTTCTCTTTTCTCGCCATAAATTCGTTTCCTCGCCACGGCCAAACCGTTCGAGATATCAAAAATCCGTCCGCAATTTAGAATCCTCAATGTCTTGACTTCATGCACACCGAGTTTGGTGGGGATTGGATGAATTCTCTAGGAGGAGTACTTCGCATTCCACAGCAAGCGTTTTCCAAACAACCCATAATAGCCGACTTCCTGTTGGGCTGGCGTAAAACTTGACCGGGGGAAAGTTGTTCGGCCCGATGAGATCTATATGTGTACCAAGTTTCATATTAATTCATGCAAGCGTGTTTGATCTATGGACCAAGTTTTGGGACACCATTCAAGGGGGCGCTGTTGAGCCCCCCTGCCACGCCCGGGTACCAGCTTCAGCCTGTCCCTGATGGCAGGGGTTTCTGACTTGTGTGCAAAGTTTCAAGAGTTTTTGAGCACGTTAACCCCCTGAGGTCGGCTATCGCGCCGGCGCGATAGGCTCGTTTTTTTCCGTATGAGTGCAAAAAAAAAATAAAAATAAAAAATTAATTTTTATCTTATATGCTTGTGTTATACATCAATCGATCCTGTTTAGTGTGTATTTTTTTTGTGTATGCTCATAATAAAAACAAAGTGTTGTGCTTTTCGCCAAATAAAGAAAAATAAACATGATGCGAGTTCTGCCTACTCTCCGTCAGTGAAGTCAATTCTGAAACGCGTCCGAAAATGAACTGTAACTCAGCGAATACTCAGTCAAACAGGCATACAGTCACACAGGCATGAAGCTTGAATTATCTTCTTTCAAATGAAGTAATTTTTATAAAAAACAAATATTCACAGTTTATATAATATGTATGTAAAGAGAGAGATGTCAGTCGTTCTCATCTCAGCTAATTAAGTTTTAATGTGACTCCGCCTACGGAGACCGCGCGCTATTCAAACGCAAATGTAAGTGATCCATACAAACCTGTGAAACGCCCACATCCGCTGGATAAGGCCGGTGAAACACTGGATGCGTGGCGTAAGCGTCTCAGCTGCGTGGCGTGTCCGTTTTTATTTCGGCTCCCATCCATGTTAACAGTTTAGAGTTTGCATACTGCCTGTGTGAGACGCGCGTCTCAGGCGCGGCACGAGCCGCGTGGAAAACGCGTGCATTCTAGAAATAGAACCGACGCCTATTTTTCACGCGACACGCAAGCGTCTTGGAAGCGTTTCCATGCAAAATTGAATAGGAAAATCTGTTTATTTGTCATTTTGACACGAATACATATTAATAAATGTCCTTTTGATGTTTAAAAGTGTCTAGGTTTTGACATAAATGCAAATATAAATGTAATTTTACAAAATATGATCGATTTTCAAATACTGCTGTATTGAATGAACAGCTTTTAGCAAACTCTATTGCTATACTGAGATGAGGAATATATACTGTATGTGTTTTGTCAAAAATAAAGTCATCAACTAACTAATGAATCCTTTACTTTGAAATACGTATGATAAAATGTATACTTTAGTTTTGAAAGACGTTGACTAGTTTTGAAAAGATTATAAAGTATGTATGTGCATGCATATATATATGTGTGTGTGTGTATATTTGAAGAGTTCAGATGCAAAAGCCTCTAAATGCCATCTGAAATTTTCTCCTAGAATGATCATTTTTATGAAGCTTGTATATTTAAGTTAGCTATAGGTGACACGTCACCTGAATGAATGGCTCATTAAGTATGCAGGGACGTAGTCTCACCAGGTGTGAACTACTACATATGCATGATGCTGTTGGAGCGTTTACGCCCCATCCGCATATTGGCTTTCCAAACTAAAAGTGTTTCACAAAACTAAAATCAATGTATCGTTTTTTTGTGGATGATTAGGCAGGATGATTTTCATATCATTTTGAAGAAAAAACACTAGGCGATGACATCCATTAGTCAAAAGTCTTATTGCCACATATTTAGTATGTGTTTTGTGGCCTTATTTCAGAAACTTTAGTTTTTAGTTTTTTCAATAACCACGCATAAACATTATTCTCTCAAAAATGCAGACATGTACATTCTTGTTGTTCACATATTATGGTAGCCCTGTTTGTGCTAAATAGTGTGTAATTTTTTTTTGCCATTAATATGTTTATAAGCAACTGAAAAAAGCACAAATGTCAGGGCATGTCAGAACATCTCAAGGACCCCAAAAACACCCCAGACCCCAGAGGGTTAAGGACCCCAAAAGTCCCTGAAACCTTGATTAACAATATAAAAGCAATAGTCAAATCCCCCCCTCCCCTCACACACACAGAGACACAAAGAGAGGGAGTGAAAATTCTTCAGAAAATCCACATTCAAACCAGAATATCTCTCTTCCTGTTTGTCGGAGATCGTTAATGTAAATTAGAAAGTTGTCCGTCTTGATGAGAACAATACACATACCAAGTTTTGTTGCTGTTGATAAAACTAACCCCCCCCACTTATGACTAAAGGTGGCGCTACTGAGCCCCTCACAACGCCCGTTTCTGAAACTTTGCACAAGTCTACGGGCTAATAAGTGTGATGTGTCTGTCGAGTTTCATCCAATTTCAAGTATGTTAAGAGTCTCAAAAGCATCAAAAAATAATATTAAAGTTTAAAGCGTTGCCATGGCAACAGTATTAAAGATATCAAAAATCCTTTCACAGGTCTACATCTGCCATGTGTTTACATTATACACATAAAGTTTGAAGCAAATCGGGTAAAAATAAGAGGGTGATTTCAAAGCATTTTGAAAGGGACACACTTCCTGCTGCCAGTTGGTGGCGCTATAACTTTGACTCACAATAGTCACATCCATGTGATCGGCCTCTTACAACGAACACACTGCTGAAGTTTAATCAAGATCAGTTAATGTATGCAGAAGTTATAACACACTTCCTGTTTCCATTATTCGCCATAAATTCGTGTCCTCGCCACGGCCAAACCGTTCGAGATATCAAAAATCCGTCCGCAATTTAGCATCTTCAATGTCTTGACTTCATGCTGACTGAGTTTGGAGGCGAATGGATGAATTCCCTAGGAGGAGTACATTAAATTCCACAGCATGCGTTTCCAAACAACCCATAATAGCCGACTTCCTGTTGGGCTGGCGTAAAAAGTAAAAGTACGAAAGTTGTTTGGCCCGATGAGATCTATATGTGTATTGAGTTTCATATTATTACATGCAAGCGTGTCTGATTTATGGACCAAGTTTTTGGACCCCGTTCAAGGGGGCGCTGTTGAGCCCCCCTGCCACGCCCGGATATCAGCTTCAGCCCGGCCCTGATGGCCGCAGGTTCTGACCTGTGTGCAAAATTTCAAGAGTTTTCGAGCATGTTAAAGGCCCCAAAAGTGCCCGAAAGTTTGACAGAAAAATAAGAATAATAATAATAATTAAAGCTGCAAGCAGCGATGAAAGGGCCCTCGCACCCGTGCCATCAACACTCGGTGGCTTTAGGAAGACAGAGCATGGTTGGGAAATGTACATTTAAGGAGGTATATATAGTAAGAGTATGTCAAAGTTAGTAACAAAATGTTTTGTATAATGGTGATAATAGCATGCTTCATGACTCAGCTAAGTGTTGCTAGCATGTTTAGTCTGTTTCTAGCATGCTTAGTACACAATAATTATGTGGTTAGTACTGCATTACTGTGTTAACCATGTCAGTTTCTGTTGCCAGTAGGTGGCGTTATGACTATTGCTGAATATGAGCATGGATGTGTGTTCAGGACAGAACTCTTATCAAACGTGTGAAGTTTGGTGCAAATTGGAAATTGCCTTCTTGAGTAACAAAAAAGTCATGTTTCATTGAATTAGCATTCTTTAGCACTTAGCTAAGCATTGTTAGCATGTTTTAACATGTTTCTAGCATGTTTAGAACTCAATGGCATTTAACATGTTGCTAGAACGGCATCAACGTGTTAAACATGTCACTTCCTGTTGCCAGTAGGTGGCGCTATTACTATAAATGAACATTCTCATGTAGATGTATTCAGGCCATGACTCTTATCAAAAGTGTGAAGTTTGGGGCAGATTGGACATTCCATGCCAGAGTTACAGCAAATTCCTATTTAATTGCAATAATAGCATGCTTTAGCACTTAGCTAAGAGTTTGCTAGCATGTTTTAGCATGTTTATAATATGTTGTTAGCATGTTTAACACTTGCTGGCACTTTTTTATATGTTATTAGGAGTCCATAACAGTGTTAAACATGTCACTTCCTGTTGCCAGCAGGTGGCGCTATGTCTGTAACTGAATATAAGCATGGTCATGTGTTCAGGACAGAACGCTTATCAAAAGTGTGAAGTTTGGGGCAGATTGGACATTCCATGCCTGAGTTACAGCAAATTCATATTTAATTGCAGTAATATCATTCTTTAGCACTTAGCTAAGTGTTTGCTAGTATGTTTTAGCATGTCTCTAGTATGTTGGTAGGATGTTTAGCACCTACTGGCATTTTTTTATATGTTATTAGGAGTCAAGAACAGTGTTAAACATCACTTCCTGTTGCCAGCAGGTGGCGCTATGACTATAACTAAATATGAGCATGGACATGTGTTCAAGAGATAACTCTTATCAAACGTGTGAAGTTTGGGGTAGATTGTACATTGCCTTCTTGAGTAACAACAAAGTCCTGTTTCATTGAATTAGCATGCTTTAGCACTTAGCTAAGTATTGCTAGCATGTTTTAATATGTTTCTAACATGTTTAGAACTCAATGGCATTTTTAACATGTTGCTAGAACGGCATCAACGTGTTAAACATGTCACTTCCTGTTGCCAGTAGGTGGCGCTATTACTATAACTGAATTTGAGCATAGACATGTGTTCAGGCCATGATTCTTATCAAACGTGTGAAGTTTGGGGCAGATTGGACATTCCATGCCTGGGTTACAGCAAATTCCTATTTAATTGCAGTGATAGCATGCTTTAGCACTTAGCTAAGTGTTTGCTAGCATGTTTCTAGTATGTTGCTAACCTGTTTAGCACTTGCTGGCTCTTTTTTATATGTTATTAGGAGACCACAACAGTGTTAAACATGTCACTTCCTGTTGACAGCAGGTGGCGCTATTACTATAACTGAATATTCTCATGTAGATGTGTTCAGGCCATGACTCTTATCAAACGTGTGAAGTTTGAGGCAGATTGGACATTCCATGCCTGTGTTACAGCAAATTCCTATTTAATTGCAGCAATAGCATGCTTTAGCACTTAGCTAAGTGTTTGCTAGCATGTTTTAGCATTTTTCTAGTATGTTGTTAGCATGTTTAGCACTTGCTGGCACTTTTTTATATGTTTTTATGTCCACAACAGTGTTTAACATGTCACTTCCTGTTGCCAGCAGGTGGCACTATGACTGTAACTGAATATGAGCATGGTCATGTGTTCAGGACAGAACGTTTATTAAAAGTGTGAAGTTTGGCGCAGATTGGACATTGCCTTCTTGAGTAACAACAACATCCTGTTTCATTGAATTAGCATGCTTTAGCACTTAGCTAAGTATTGCTAGCATGTTTTAACATGTTTCTAGCATGTTTAGAAGTCAATGGCATTTTTAACATGTTGCTAGAATGGCATCAACGTGTTAAACATGACACTTCCTGTTACCAGTAGGTGGCGCTATTACTATAACTGAATGTTCTCATGTAGATGTGTTCAGGACAGAACGCTTATCAAAAGTGTGAAGTTTGGGGCAGATTGGACATTCCATGCCTGAGTTACAGCAAATTCCTATTTAATTGCAATAATAGCATGCTTTAGCACTTAGCTAAGAGTTTGCTAGCATGTTTTAGCATGCTTCTAGTATGTTGTTAGCATGTTTAGCACTTGCTGGCACTTTTTTATATGTTATTAGGAGTCCATAACAGTGTTAAACATGTCACTTCCTGTTGCCAGCAGGTGGCGCTATGACTGTAACTGAATATGAGCATGGTCATGTGTTCAGGACAGAACGCTTATCAAAAGTGTGAAGTTTGGGGCAGATTGGACATTCCATGCCTGAGTTACAGCAAATTCATATTTAATTGCAGTAATATAATTCTTTAGCACTTAGCTAAGTGTTTGCTAGTATGTTTTAGCATGTCTCTAGTATGTTGGTAGGATGTTTAGCACCTACTGGCCTTTTTTTTATATGTTATTAGGAGTCAAGAACAGTGTTAAACGTCACTTCCTGTTGCCAGCAGGTGGCGCTATGACTATAACTAAATATGAGCATGGACATGTGTTCAAGAGATAACTCTTATCAAACGTGTGAAGTTTGGGGTAGATTGTACATTGCCTTCTTGAGTAACAACAAAGTCCTGTTTCATTGAATTAGCATGCTTTAGCACTTAGCTAAGTATTGCTAGCATGTTTTAACATGTTTCTAGCATGTTTAGAAGTCAATGGCATTTTTAACATGTTGCTAGAACGGCATCAACGTGTTAAACATGTCACTTCCTGTTGCCAGTAGGTGATGCTATTACTATAACTGAATTTGAGCATAGACATGTGTTCAGGCCATGATTCTTATCAAACGTGTGAAGTTTGGGGCAGATTGGACATTCCATGCCTGGGTTACAGCAAATTCCTATTTAATTGCAGTGATAGCATGCTTTAGCACTTAGCTAAGTGTTTGCTAGCATGTTTCTAGTATGTTGCTAACCTGTTTAGCACTTGCTGGCTCTTTTTTATGTTATTAGGAGACCACAACAGTGTTAAACATGTCACTTCCTGTTGACAGCAGGTGGCGCTATTACTATAACTGAATATTCTCATGTAGATGTGTTCAGGCCATGACTCTTATCAAACGTGTGAAGTTTGAGGCAGATTGGACATTCCATGCCTGTGTTACAGCAAATTCCTATTTAATTGCAGCAATAGCATGCTTTAGCACTTAGCTAAGTGTTTGCTAGCATGTTTTAGCATGTTTCTAGTATGTTGTTAGCATGTTTAACACTTGCTGGCACTTTTTTATATGTTATTAGGAGTCCATAACAGTGTTAAACGTCACTTCCTGTTGCCAGCAGGTGGCGCTATGACTATAACTAAATATGAGCATGGACATGTGTTCAAGAGATAACTCTTATCAAATGTGTGAAGTTTGGCGCAGATTGGACATTGCCTTCTTGAGTAACAACAACATCCTGTTTCATTGAATTAGCATGCTTTAGCACTTAGCTAAGTATTGCTAGCATGTTTTAACATGTTTCTAGCATGTTTAGAAGTCAATGGCATTTTTAACATGTTGCTAGAATGGCATCAACGTGTTAAACATGACACTTCCTGTTACCAGTAGGTGGCGCTATTACTATACCTGAATTTTCTCATGTAGATGTGTTCAGGACAGAACGCTTATCAAAAGTGTGAAGTTTGGGGCAGATTGGACATTCCATGCCTGAGTTACAGCAAATTCCTATTTAATTGCAATAATAGCATGCTTTAGCACTTAGCTAAGAGTTTGCTAGCATGTTTTAGCATGCTTCTATTATGTTGTTAGCATGTTTAGCACTTGCTGGCACTTTTTTATATGTTATTAGGAGTCCATAACAGTGTTAAACATGTCACTTCCTGTTGCCAGCAGGTGGCGCTATGACTGTAACTGAATATGAGCATGGTCATGTGTTCAGGACAGAACGCTTATCAAAAGTGTGAAGTTTGGGGCAGATTGGACATTCCATGCCTGAGTTACAGCAACTTCCTGTTTCATGGCGAAACATCGAAATTTGTCAGGCCGCCGAGGACCCGCCCTTTGACGAAAACTCAAGATCTTCGCAATTTAACGTCGCAAAGGCCTTAAGATTACACTCACCAAATTTGAAGATGATCAGATTAAAACTGTAGGAGGAGTTCGTTAAAGTACGAGGCCTGAAAATGGCAAAAACTGCACAAAAATCTGAGAGGAAGTTCAAAATGGCTGACTTCCTGTTGTGTTTAGGGCTATGCTCCAAGAGACTTTTTTGTAGGTATTAGTTCATTACATGTATGTACCGAATTTCGTGCACGTACGTGGAACGTTGCGGGAGGCGCACTCCGTTGAACTTTTATAGGTGGCGCTATCGAGCCGTTTTGCCCCGTCCAATTCTGAAACCTATATCAGATGTAAATTTTCGCCAGTTCTGACGCGTGTGCAAAGTTTCGTGAGTTTTCGCGCATGTTTAGGCCCTCAAAAATGCAATTCAATGCGGAGAAGAAGAAGAAGAATAATAATAAATATAGCTGCGAGCAGCGATTACGGGCCCAAGCCGGTGGCACCGCAACCCCGGTGCCTTTAGTTACCTAAAGGCACCGGGGTGGCGGTACCGCCGGCTTTGGCCCTCCATCGCTGCTCGCAGCTATATTTATATATATATATATATACATACATACATACACACACATACATATATATGTATATATATATATATATATATATATATATATATATATATATATATATATATATATATATATATTATTGTTCAAAAGTTTGGGGTCAGTAAGATTTTTTATGTTTTTAGGAGAAGTCTCTTCTGCTCACCAAGGCTGCATTTATTGATTAAAAATACAAACAAAAACAGTAATATTGTGAAATATTATTCCAATTTAAAACAGCTGTTTTCAATTTTTAAATATTTTACATAGTAATTCATTTCTGTGATCAAAGTTGAGTTTTCAGCATCATTACTCCCGTCTTCAGTGTCACATGATCCTTCAGAAATCATACTAATATGATGATTGATGCTCAATAAATATTCATTATTATTTTCAATGTTGAAAACAGTTGTGTACAGATTTTTTTTTTTCAAAATGCTTTGATGAATGTAAAGTTCAAAAGAACAGCATATATTTCAAATATATATATTTTTAACATTATAAATGTCTTTACTGTAACTGTTGATCAGTTTAACTCATCCTTCATAAATAAAAGTACTGATTTATTTTATTTATTTCCCCAAAAAATAAAATTTTAATTATTACTAACCCAAAACTTTTGAGCGGTAGTGTTTAATGTTACAAAAGCTTTAGATTTCAGATAAATGCTGTTCTTTTGAACTTTCTATTCATCAAAGACTGTACACAACTGTTTTCGACATTTAAAATAATAATGAATGTTTCTTGAGTATCAATCATCATATTAGAATAATTTCTGAAGGATCATGTGACAGTGACGACTGGAGTAATGATGCTGAAAACTCAGCTTTGATCACAGGAATAAATAACAGTTTAAAATATATTAAAATAGAAAGCAGCTGTTTTAAATTGGAATAATATTTTACAATATTACTGTTTTTGTTTGTATTTTTAATCAAATAAATGCAGCCTTGGTGAGCAGAAGAAACTTCTCTGTTATGTGCGCGCCACAGACTGCACGCACGTCCGCTTAGAGTTCCGCCTTTTGCCTTCCGTCAATATTACGTTATTAGAAAATTTTTTTTTAGAGAATCGATTTTTTGACATTTGTGAATCGATTCAGAATCGTCCACGTCCGCATCGCGATGCATCTAAGAATAATTTTTTTCTCCCACCCCTAGATTTCATACAGCAGGTTAATAAACAGTTACAATTAAGTCACTTACATTTTAGATGCAATGTTGACTGTTTTTGTTCTGTTTCAGCAGCGAAAATAGTTAAACAAAGATCACGGCAGAACCATCACTTATCACGTGTTTTCTCATAACCGAACGATTCAGCATTTTTAACGAATCGGTTGACTCAAAGATTGAATGATCAATCCATAAACATCTGTCTTAATCATGATCGACTCATTCGAACGAATCGTTTGAACGAATGAATCAATGACTCGCTTATTAAGATGGATGCCTGGCGACACCTAATGGCGGTTTAGTGTTGTTTATTCTTTCCCACATGTGTGTGATTTGTGTGTGCAACATTATCATTATTTTTCTTTCACTATTATATTAGCGATTTAAAAGCACCCACTCGTGTCACACGTCGATTAACCGGTGGGAAAATATCCTCAGACACATACCTAATAAATGTACATTTAAATACAATATTGGCCTACCTGGTAAAAAGTTTTATATACTATTTTGATGTCCTTTTGGACACAAGAGGGCAGTATAGCCCTATGTTTGCTTTTTTGTTGAACCAAATAGCACTAAATAGCCTGTTTTAACTTTTTCATTCTTCTTGAATTGCAAAAACAGAATAAAATGGGTTTAGTTGTGATATTTGTATTCTTTTATATAGAAATAAATGGTATATAATTACATTTTTAGAAGATTTTTAGTGTTTCCTTTTTGGACATTACTTTAATCCCTCGCCATAGCAAAACCGTTTGAGATATTTATTATCCATTCACAATTTAGCATATTTAATGTAGTTTCATCATGTTGAAAAAGTTTGGTACGAATAAAATAAATAGTTTAAGAGGAGTGGCTAAAAATTCAGAGGCTGATTTTGCAAAAAAATTCACATTCAGACCAAAATATCTGACTTCCTGATGGCCAGAGCTATTGAATGTAAATTAGAAAGTTGTCCGGCTTGATGAGAACAATATACAAACTGTTTTTTCTTTACTGTAGTTAAAACTAACCCCCCCACTTTTGTCAAAAGCATGTTGAAAGTGACACACTTCCTGCTGCCAGTTGGTGGCGCTATAACTTTGACTCACAATAGCTACATCCATCTGATCGGCCTCTTACCACGAACACACTGCTGAAGTTTCATCAAGATCAGTTAATGTATGCAGAAGTTATTCCACTTCCGTGTTTCTCTTTTCTCGCCATAAATTCGATTCCTCGCCACAGCCAAACCGTTCGAGATATCAAAAATCCGTCCGCAATTTAGCATCCTCAAAGTCTTGACTACATGCACACCGAGTTTGAAGGGGACACGGTGAATTTTCTAGGAGGAGTATTTCACATTCCACAGCAAGCGTTTTCCAAACAACCCATAATAGCCGACTTCCTGTTGGGCTGGCGTAAAACTTGACCGGGGTAAAGTTGTTCGGCCCGATGAGATCTATATGTGTACCGAGTTTCATATTAATTCATGCGAGCGTGTTTGATATATGGATCAAGTTTTAGAACCCCGTTCAAGGGGGCGCTGTTGAGCCCCCCAGCCACGCCCGGGTCCCAGCTTCAGCCCGGCCCTGATGGCCGTGGGTTCTGACCTGTGTGCAAAGTTTCAAGAGTTTTTGAGCACGTTAAGGACCCCAAAAGCCCCTGAAACCTTGATTAACAATATAAAAGCAATAGTCCAATCCCCCCCTCCCCTCACACACACACAGACACAGAGAGAGGGAGAGAAAATTCTTCAGAAAATCCACATTCAAACCAAAATATCTCTCTTCCTGTTGGTCGGAGATGGTTCATGTAAATTAGAAAGTTGTCCGTCTTGATGAGAACAATACACATACCAAGTTTTGTGATTCTAGGAAAAACTAAGCCCCCATTTTTGACTAAAGGTGGCGCTACTGAGCCATTCCACCACGCCCGTTTCTGAAACTTTGCACATGTCTACGGGCTAATAAATGTGATGTGTCTGTTGAGTTTCATGCAATTTCAAGTATGTTAAGAGTCTCAAAAGCATCAAAAAATAATATTAAAGTTTGATGCGTTGCCACGGCAACAGTATCTAAGATATCAATAATCCTTTCACAGGTTTACATCTGCCGTGTGTCTACATTGTACACATAAAGTTTGAAGCAAATCGGGTAAAAATAAGACACTGATTTCAAAGCATTTTAATAGTGATGTACTTCCTGCTGCCTGTTGGTGGCGCTATAACTTTGACTCACAATAGTCACATCTGTGCGATCGGCCTCTTACAACGAACACACTGCTGAAGTTTCATCAAGATCAGTTAATGTATGCAGAAGTTATAACACACTTCCTGTTTCATTTTTTCGCCATAAATTCGTTTCCTCGCCACGGCCAAACCGTTCAAGATATCAAAAATCCGTCCGCAATTTAGCATCCTCAATGTCTTGACTTCATGCTGACCGAGTTTGGAGGCGATTGGATGAATTCTCTAGGAGGAGTACATTAAATTCCACAGCATGCGTTTCAAAACAACCCATAATAGCCGACTTCCTGTTGGGCTGGCGTAAAAAGTAAAAGTACGAAAGTTGTTCGGCCCGATGAGATCTATATGTGTACCGAGTTTCATATTATTACATGCAAGCGTGTCTGATTTATGGACCAAGTTTTCGGACCCCGTTCAAGGGGGCGCTGTCGAGCCACCCGGCCACGCCCGGGTACCAGCTTCAGCCCAGCCCTGATGGCCACGGGTTCTGACCCGTGTGCAAAGTTTCAAGAGTTTTCGAGCACGTTAAGGGTCTCATAAGTGCCCGAAAGGTTGACAGAAAAATAAGAATAATAATAATAATAATAAATAATCCTACCGAAAACAATAGGGCCTTCGCCCTTTCAGGGCTTGGGCCCTAATAAATATAGCTGCGAGCAGCGATTACGGGCCCAAGCCGGTGGCACCGCAACCCCGGTGCCGGGGTGGCGGTGCCGCCGGCTTGGGCCCTTCATCGCTGCTCGCAGCTATATTTATATATATATATATATATATACACATACATACATACATACATATACACACATATATATATATATGTGTATATATATATATATATACATACACACACACATATATATATATATATATATATATATACATATATATATATATATATAGAAGACAGAAAATATTACTTGTCTTACTTTATTCTGATTTTATGATACACTGAAAATATTCCACAACATTGATTAACGTTGATTAACCCGTTGATTAACCGGTGGTAAAATATTCTCACCGTCACATACCTAGTATATTTTTATATAGATACAATAGGCCTACCTGATTTTGAACACAAGAGGGCAGTATAGCCCTATGTATGACTTGACTTTTATGGGACTAAAGAGTACAATTGCTATTTTTAAACGTATAAGTAATTCTTAAATTGAAAAAAAAAAAGAATAAAATGGGTTTAGTTGTGATATTTGTATACTTTTATATAGAAATAAATGGTGTATAATTACATTTTTAGAAGATGAGGCTTTTAGCGTTTCCTTTTTGTACATTACTTTAATCCCTCACTATATCAAAACTGTTTGAAATATTTAATATCCGTTCACAATTTAGCATCTTTAATGTATTTTCATCGTGTTGAAAAAGTTTGGTGTGAAAAAAATAAACCAGTTAGGAGGAGTAGCTAAAAACTCAGAGTCTGAAACATCCCAAAAATCCACATTCAGACCTAAATATCTGACTTCCTGTTGGTTGGAGCAAATTACTTTAAATTAGAAAGTTGTCCGGCTCGATGAGACCAATGTACGTACTGATTTTTGTTACTGTATATACAACTAACCCCCCCACTTTTGTCAAAGGCATTTTGAAAGTGACACACTTCCTGCTGCCAGTTGGTGGTGCTATAACTTTGACACACAATAGTTACATCCATCTGATCGGCCTCTTACCACGAACACACTGGTGAAGTTTCATCAAGATCAGTTAATGTATGCAGAAGTTATACCGCTTCGTGTTTATCTTTTCTCGCCATAAATTCGTTTCCTCACCACGGCCAAACCGTTCGAGATATCAAAAATCCTTCCGCAATTTAGCATCCTCAATGACTTGACTTCATGCACACCGAGTTTGGTGGGGATTGGATGAATTCTCTAGGAGGAGTACTTCGCATTCCACAGCAAGCGTTTTCCAAACAACCCATAATAGCCGACTTCCTGTTGGGCTGGCGTAAAACTTGACCGGGGAAAAGTTGTTCGGCCCGATGAGATCTATATGTGTACCGAGTTTCATATTAATTCATGCAAGCATGTTTGATCTATGGACCAAGTTTTCAGACCCAGTTTAAGGGGGCGCTGTTGAGCCCCCCTGCCACGCCCGGGTACCAGCTTCAGCCCGGCCCTGATGCCAGGGGGTTCTGACTTGTGTGCAAAGTTTCAAGAGTTTTTGAGCACGTTAAGGACCCCAAAAGCCCCTGAAACCTTGATTAACAATATAAAAGCAATAGTCAAATCCCCCCCTCCCCTCACACACACAGAGACACAGAGACAGAGAGAGGGAGAGAAAATTCTCCAGAAAATCCACATTCAAACCAAAATATCTCTCTTCCTCTTGGTCCGAGCTAGTTACTGTAAATTAGAAAGTTGTCCGTCTTGATGAGAACAATACACATACCAAGTTTTGTTGCTGTTGATAAAACTAACCCCCCCCACTTTTGACTAAAGGTGGCGCTACTGAGCCATTTCACCACGCCCGTTTCTGAAACTTTGCACATGTCTACTGGATAATAAATGTGATGTGTCTGTCGAGTTTCATGCATTTTCAAGCATGTGAAGAGTCTCAAAAGCATCCGAAAAGAATAGTAAAGTTTGATGCGTTGCCACGGCAACAGTATCTAAGATATCAATAATCCTTTCACAGGTCTACATCTGCCGTGTGTTTACATTATACACAAAGTTTGAAGCAAATCGGGTAAAAATAAGAGGGTGATTTCAAAGCATTTTGAAAGTGACACACTTCCTGTTGCCAGTTGGTGGCGCTATAACTTTGACTCACAAATGTCACATCCATGTGATCGGCCTCTTACAACTAACACACTGCTGAAGTTTCATCAAGATCAGTTAATGTATGCAAAAGTTATAACACACTTCCTGTTTGAATTATTCGCCATAAATTCGTTTCCTTGCCACGGCCAAACCGTTCGAGATATCAAAAATCCGTCCGCAATTTAGCATCCTCAATGTCTTGACTTCATGCCGACCGAGTTTGGAGGCGAATGGATGAATTTCCTAGGAGGAGTACATCAAATTCCACAGCATGCGTTTCCAAACAACCCATAATAGCTGACTTCCTGTTGGTCTGGCGTAAAACTTAGAGCACGAAAGTTGTTCGGCCCGATGAGGTCTATATGTGTACCGAGTTTCATATTATTACATGCAAGCGTGTCTGATTTATGGACAAGTGTTCGGATCCCGTTCCAGGGGGCGCTGTCGAGGCCCCCTGCCACGCCCGGGTACCAGCTTCAGCCCGGCCCTGATGGCCGCGGGTTCTGACCTGTGTGCAAAATTTCAAGAGTTTTCGAGCATGTTAAGGGCCCCAAAAGTGCCCGAAAGGTTGACAAAATAATAATAATAATAATAATAATAATAATAAATATAGCTGCGAGCAGCGATTACGGGCCCAAGCCGGTGGCACCGCAACGGGTGGCGGTACCGCCGGCTTGGGCCCTCCATCGCTGCTCGCAGCTATATTTATATATATATATATATATATATATATATATATATATATATATATAAACACATACATACATACATACACACACATACATATATATGTATATATATATATATATATATATTATTGTTCAAAAGTTTGGGGTCAGTAAGATTTTTAATGTTTTTAGGAGAAGTCTCTTCTGCTCACCAAGGCTGCATTTATTGATTAAAAATACAAACAAAAACAGTAATATTTTGAAATATTATTCCAATTTAAAACAGCTGTTTTCAATTTTTAAATATTTTACATAGTAATTCATTTCTGTGATCAAAGTTGAGTTTTCAGCATCATTACTCCAGTCTTCAGTGTCACATGATCCTTCAGAAATCATACTAATATGATGATTGATGCTCAATAAATATTCATTATTATTTTCAATGTTGAAAACAGTTGTGTACAGATTTTTTTTTTTCAAAATGCTTTGATGAATGTAAAGTTCAAAAGAACAGCATATATTTCAAATATATATATTTTTAACATTATAAATGTCTTTACTGTAACTGTTGATCAGTTTAACTCATCCTTCATAAATAAAAGTACTGATTTATTTTATTTATTTCCCCCAAAAATAAAATTTTAATTATTACTAACCCAAAACTTTTGAGCGGTAGTGTTTAACGTTACAAAAGCTTTAGATTTCAGATAAATGCTGTTCTTTTGAACTTTCTATTCATCAAAGACTGTACACAAATGTTTTCGACATTTAAAATAATAATGAATGTTTCTTGAGTATCAATCATCATATTAGAATAATTTCTGAAGGATCATGTGACAGTGACGACTGGAGTAATGATGCTGAAAACTCAGCTTTGATCACAGGAATAAATAACAGTTTAAAATATATTAAAATAGAAAGCAGCTGTTTTAAATTGGAATAATATTTTACAATATTACTGTTTTTGTTTGTATTTTTAATCAAATAAATGCAGCCTTGGTGAGCAGAAGAAACTTCTCTGTTATGTGCGCGCCACAGACTGCACGCACGTCCGCTTAGAGTTCCGCCTTTTGCCTTCCGTCAATATTACGTTATTAGAAAAATATTTTTTTAGAGAATCGATTTTTTGACATTTGTGAATCGATTCAGAATCGTCCACGTCCGCATCGCGATGCATCTAAGAATAATTTTTTTCTCCCACCCCTAGATTTCATACAACAGGTTAATAAACAGTTACAATTAAGTCACTTACATTTTAGATGCAATATTGACTGTTTTTGTTCTGTTTCAGCAGCGAAAATAGTTAAACAAAGATCACGGCAGAACCATCACGCATCACATGTTTTCTCATAACTGAACGATTCAGCATTTTTAACGAATCGGTTGACTCAAAGATTGAATGATCAATCCATAAACATCTGTCTTAATCATGATCGACTCATTCGAACGAATCGTTTGAACGAATGAATCAATGACTCGCTTATTAAGATGGATGCCTGGCGACACCTAATGGCGGTTTAGTGTTGTTTAAAAGCATCATTCTTTCCCACATGTGTGTGATTTGTGTGTGCAACATTATCATTATTTTTCTTTCACTATTATATTAGCGATTTAAAAGCACCCACTCGTGTCACACGTCGATTAACCGGTGGGAAAATATCCTCAGACACATACCTAATAAATGTATATTTAAATACAATATTGGCCTACCTGGTAAAAAGTTTTATATACTATTTTGATGTCCTTTTGGACACAAGAGGGCAGTATAGCCCTATGTTTGCTTTTTTGTTGAACCAAATAGCACTAAATAGCCTGTTTTAACTTTTTCATTCTTCTTGAATTGCAAAAACAGAATAAAATGGGTTTAGTTGTGATATTTGTATTCTTTTATATAGAAATAAATGGTATATAATTACATTTTTAGAAGATTTTTAGTGTTTCCTTTTTGGACATTACTTTAATCCCTCGCCATAGCAAAACCGTTTGAGATATTTATTATCCATTCACAATTTAGCATATTTAATGTAGTTTCATCATGTTGAAAAAGTTTGGTACAAATAAAATAAATAGTTTAAGAGGAGTGGCTAAAAATTCAGAGGCTGATTTTGCAAAAAAATTCACATTCAGACCAAAATATCTGACTTCCTGATGGCCAGAGCTATTGAATGTAAATTAGAAAGTTGTCCGGCTTGATGAGAACAATATACAAACTGTTTTTTATTTACTGTAGTTAAAACTAACCCCCCCACTTTTGTCAAAAGCATGTTGAAAGTGACACACTTCCTGCTGCCAGTTGGTGGCGCTATAACTTTGACTCACAATAGCTACATCCATCTGATCGGCCTCTTACCACGAACACACTGCTGAAGTTTCATCAAGATCAGTTAATGTATGCAGAAGTTATTCCACTTCCGTGTTTCTCTTTTCTCGCCATAAATTCGATTCCTCGCCACAGCCAAACCGTTCGAGATATCAAAAATCCGTCCGCAATTTAGCATCCTCAAAGTCTTGACTACATGCACACCGAGTTTGAAGGGGACACGGTGAATTTTCTAGGAGGAGTACTTCACATTCCACAGCAAGCGTTTTCCAAACAACCCATAATAGCCGACTTCCTGTTGGGCTGGCGTAAAACTTGACCGGGGTAAAGTTGTTCGGCCCGATGAGATCTATATGTGTACCGAGTTTCATATTAATTCATGCGAGCGTGTTTGATATATGGATCAAGTTTTAGAACCCCGTTCAAGGGGGCGCTGTTGAGCCCCCCAGCCACGCCCGGGTACCAGCTTCAGCCCGGCCCTGATGGCCGTGGGTTCTGACCTGTGTGCAAAGTTTCAAGAGTTTTTGAGCACGTTAAGGACCTCAAAAGCCCCTGAAACCTTGATTAACAATATAAAAGCAATAGTCAAATCCCCCCCTCCCCTCACACACACACAGACACAGAGAGAGGGAGAGAAAATTCTTCAGAAAATCCACATTCAAACCAAAATATCTCTCTTCCTGTTGGTCGGAGATGGTTCATGTAAATTAGAAAGTTGTCCGTCTTGATGAGAACAATACACATACCAAGTTTTGTGATTCTAGGAAAAACGAAGCCCCCATTTTTGACTAAAGGTGGCGCTACTGAGCCATTCCACCACGCCCGTTTCTGAAACTTTGCACATGTCTACGGGCTAATAAATGTGATGTGTCTGTTGAGTTTCATGCAATTTCAAGTATGTTAAGAGTCTCAAAAGCATCCGAAAAGAATATTAAAGTTTGATGCGTTGCCACGGCAACAGTATCTAAGATATCAATAATCCTTTCACAGGTTTACATCTGCCGTGTGTCTACATTGTACACATAAAGTTTGAAGCAAATCTGGTAAAAATAAGACACTGATTTCAAAGCATTTTGAAAGTGATGTACTTCCTGCTGCCTGTTGGTGGCGCTATAACTTTGACTCACAATAGTCACATCTGTGCGATCGGCCTCTTACAACGAACACACTGCTGAAGTTTCATCAAGATCAGTTAATGTATGCAGAAGTTATAACACACTTCCTGTTTCATTTTTTCGCCATAAATTTGTTTCCTCGCCACGGCCAAACCGTTCGAGATATCAAAAATCCGTCCGCAATTTAGCATCCTCAATGTCTTGACTTCATGCACACCGAGTTTGGAGGCGAATCGATGAATTCCCTAGGAGGAGTACATTAAATTCCACAGCATGCGTTTCCAAACAACGCTAAATAGCCAACTTCCTGTTTGGCTGGCGTAAAACTTAGAGCACGAAAGTTGTTCGGCCCGATGAGATCTATATGTGTACCGAGTTTCATATTATTACATGCAAGCGTGTTTGATTTATGGACATGTGTTTGGATCCCGTTCCAGGGGGCGCTGTCGAGCCCCCCTGCCACGCCCGGGTACCAGCTTCAGTCCGGCCCTGATGGCCGCGGGTTCTGACGTGTGTGCAAAATTTCAAGAGTTTTCGAGCATGTTAAGGGCCCCAAAAGTGCCCGAAAGGTTGACAAAATAATAATAATAATAATAATAATAATAAATATAGCTGCGAGCAGCGATTACGGGCCCAAGCCGGTGGCACCGCAACCCCGGAGCCTTTAGTTACCTAAAGGCACCGGGGATGGCGGTGCCGCCGGCTTTGGCCCTCCATCGCTGCTCGCAGCTATATTTATATATATATATATATATATATATATATATATATATATATATATATATATATATATACACACACACACACACATATATATATACATATACATATATATATATATATATATATATATATATACACGTATATAAATATATATAAGACAGAAAATATTACTTGTCTTACCTTATTCTGATTTTATGATACACTCAAAATATTCCACAACAAATCCTTTAAATTTAATGTAAAAATAAAAACGAAAGTAAGCAGTGTTGGTCTCACGTAACCCTCTCATTAGAATCAAAATGTTTCAATATTTGCGATGTATTTGGATGCTAAACTATTCTTTATTATAGGCTTTGTACTTCACTCGTGTTCCAATATCGATGGAAAAATTCATCCTCTTCACACGCGCAAAAATGTGCTTGGAAACATCACAGTGGAGCTCTGCTTTCTGTGAATGGTACAAATTGTACTACTGACTATTTAAACAGAGCAGTGTAATTTGTTTATGTTAGGTTGACTATTTTTATTATTATATTGTATTAGGGCTATAATGAACAGGCTGCGATGTCAAGATTGCAATTCTGGAATGTGTGTGTGTGTGTGTGTGACGCGGTTGCGGTTGAACAGTGGACACAAAAACATAAATAAACTGTTTTAGTTAATTCCTACATCCATAGGAATACATTGAAAATGCTCGCTCTACTCCGCACCATTATCAATGTCTGTGCGGACGTCTGTATTTTACTAGTATATAGTATACTATAGTTAGCGATTTAAAAGCACCTGCTCATGTCACACGTCGATTAACCGATGGAAAAATATCCTCACAGTCATATACCTAATAAATTTATATTTAAATACAATAGGCCTACCTAGTAAAACGTTTTATATACTATTTGGATATCCTTTTGGACACAAGAGGGCAGTATAGCCCTATGTTTGCTTTTTTGTTGAACCAAATAGCACTAAATAGCCTGTTTTTAACTTTTTCATACTTCTTATATTGCAAAAACAGAATAAAATAGGTTTAGTTCTAATATTTGTATATTTTTATATAAAAATAAATGGTGTATAATTACATTTTTAGAAGTTATGAGATGTTTCCTGCTTCCTTTTTGACATTAATTTAATCCCTCGCCATAGCAAAACCGTTTGAGATATTCAATATCCGTTTACAATTTAGCATCATTAATATATTTTTATCATGTTGAAAAAGTTTGGTGGGAATAAAATAAACCTTTTAGGAGGAGTAACTAAAAACTCAGAGGCTGATTTAACAAACGATCCATATTCAGACCAAAATATCTGACTTCCTGTTGGTTGCAGCTAATGCCTGTAAATTAGAAAGTTGTCCGGCATGATGAGACCAATATACGTACTGATTTTTGTAATTGTGGGTAAAACTAACCCCCCCACTTTTGTCAAAAACATTTTGAAAGTGACACACTTCCTGCTGCCAGTTGGTGGCGCTATAACTTTGACTCACAATAGTCACATCCATCTGATCGGCCTCTTACCACGAACACACTGCTGAAGTTTCATCAAGATCAGTTAATGTGTGCAGAAGTTATAACACTTCGTGTTTCTCTTTTCTCGCCATAAATTCGTTTCCTTGCCACGGCCAAACCGTTTGAGATATCAAAAATCCGTCTGCAATTTAGCATCCTCAATGTCTTGACTTCATGCACACCGAGTTTGGTGGCGATTTAATTAATTCTCTAGGAGAAGTGTTTCAAATTCCACAGCAAGCGTTCTCCAAACAACCCATAATTGCCGACTTCCTGTTGGGCTGGCGTAAAATTTAGAGCACGAAAGTTGTTCGGCCCGATGAGATCTATATGTGTACCGAGTTTCATATCATTACATGCAAGTGTGTTTGATTTATGGACAAGTGTTCGGATCCCGTTCCAGGGGGCGCTGTTGAGCCCCCCTGCCACGCCCGGGTACCAGCTTCAGCCCGGCCCTGATGGCCGCAGGTTCTGACCTGTGTGCAAAGTTTCAAGAGTTTTCGAGCACGTTAAAGGCCCCAAAAGACCCTGAAACCTTGAAAAACAGGAATTTTAAACAAATCTCACTCAAAAGACAAATCCCCCCACCCCTCACACACACAGAGACGCAGAGGCAGAGAGAGAGAGGGAGAGAATTCTCCAAAAAATCACATTCAAACCAAAATATCTCACTTCCTGTTGGTCACAGCTTATGACTATAAATTAGAAAGTTGTCCGGCTTGATGAGAACAATATACATAACGATTTTTGTGACTCTACTTAAAACTAAGCTCCCATTTTTGACTAAAGGTGGCGCTACTGAGCCCCTCACCACGCCCGTTTCTGAAACTTTGCACATGTCTACTGGATAATAAATGTGATGTGTCTGTCGAGTTTCATCCAATTTCAAGTATGTTAAGAGTCTCAAAAGCATCTGAAAAGAATATTAAAGTTTGATGCGTTGCCACGGCAACAGTATTTAAGATATCAATAAACCTTTCACAGGTCTACATCTGCCGTGTGTCTACATTATACACATAAAGTTTGAAGCAAATCGGGTAAAAATAAGAGGGTGATTTCAAAGCATTTTGAAAGTGACACACTTCCTGCTGCCAGTTGGTGGCGCTATAACTTTGACTCACAATAGTCACATCCATGTGATCGGCCTCTTACAACAAACACACTGCTGAAGTTTAATCAAGATCAGTTAATGTATGCAGAAGTTATAACACACTTCCTGTTTCCATTATTCGCCATAAATTTGTGTCCTCGCCACGGCCAAACCGTTCGAGATATCAAAAATCCGTCCGCAATTTAGCATCCTCAATGTCTTGACTTCATGCTGACTGAGTTTGGAGGCGAATGGATGAGTTCCCTAGGAGGAGTACATTAAATTCCACAGCATGCGTTTCAAAACAACCCATAATAGCCGACTTCCTGTTGGGCTGGCATAAAAAGTAAAAGTACGAAAGTTGTTCGGCCCGATGAGATCTATATGTGTACCGAGTTTCATATTATTACATGCAAGCGTGTCTGATTTATGGACCAAGTTTTCGGACCCTGTTCAAGGGGGCGCTGTCGAGGCCCCCTGCCACGCCCGGGTACCAGCTTCAGCCCGGCCCTGATGGCCGCGGGTTCTGACCCGTGTGCAAAGTTTCAAGAGTTTTCGAGCACGTTAAGGGTCTCAAAAGTGCCCGAAAGGTTGACAGAAAAATAAGAATAAATATATATATATATGTTTGTATAATATATATATATATATATATATATATATATATATATAAATATAGTTGCGAGCAGCGATTACGGGCCCAAGCCGGTGGCACCGCAACCCCGGTGCCTTTAGTTACCTAAAGGCACCGGGGTGGCGGTACCGCCGGCTTTGGCCCTCCATCGCTGCTCGCAGCTATATTTATATATATATATATATATATATATATATATATATATTATACAAACATATATATATATATATATATATATATATATATATATATATATATATATATATATATATGTATATGTATTTATATATGTGTATATATATATATATATACCGTTCAAAAGTTTGGGGTCAGGAAGATTTTTAATGTTTTTAGGAGAAGTCTCTTCTGCTCACCAAGGCTGCATTTATTTGATTAAAAATACAAACAAAAACAGTAATATTGTGAAATATTATTCCAATTTAAAACAGCTGTTTTCTATTTTAAAATATTTTACACTGTAATTAATTTATGTGATCAAAGCTGAGTTTTCAGCATCATTACTCCCATCTTCAGTGTCACATGATCCTTCAGAAATCATTCTAATATGATGATTGATGGTCAATAAATATTAATTATTATTTTCAATGTTGAAAACAGTTGTGTACAGATTTTTTTTCAAAATGCGTTGATGAATGTAATGTTCAAAAGAACAGCATTTATTTCAAATATAATTTTTTTTAACATTTTAAATGTCTGTACTGTAACTTTTGATCAGTTTAACTCATTCTCGATTAATAAAAGTATTGATTTATTTTATTTCTTTCCCCCAAAAATAAAATTAAAATTATTACTGACCCCAAACTTTTAAAATAATAATGAATGTTTCTTGAGCATCAATCATCATATTAGAATAATTTCTGAAGGATCATGTGACAGTGACGACTGGAGTAATGATGCTGAAAACTCAGCTTTGATCACAGGAATAAATAACAGTTTAAAATATATTAAAATAGAAAGCAGCTGTTTTAAATTGGAATACTATTTTACAATATTACTGTTTTTGTTTGTATTTTTAATCAAATAAATGCAGCCTTGGTGAGCAGAAGAAACCTCGCTTAAAAATCTTACTGACCCCAAATTTTTGAACAGTAGTGTATATATATTATATAAAAATGTAATGGATAAGACACAGATAGTTTTACTTGCCTGACCTGATTAGAACAATGAAAAAACTTAAATGAAAAAATAACTTGGGAATCTCTAAAACGAGGGCGCGATTAAACAGTGGACACATAAAAACATACTCTGTCATTTTGTTCAGAACATCATTCAAACTGCAAAGTGTTAACTTATATTTTTGTACAGTAGCAATAAAACACAACATTGTGCTTTTTTTAAATACATTCAAGCAATCCTCCCCGAAAATGAAACTAAAATGCTCACGGCTGCACAGGCATTCATAATGGTGCGCATCCTCAGCGAGGAACGAGCAGAACAGAGTCAACGTTTTTTAGGTCATTCCTCCTTCCATAGGAATTTATTGAAAATGCTCGCTCTGCTCCGCACCATTATCAATGTCCGTGCGGACGAACATATTTTACTTTCGTTTTTAAGTTAGAGATTAAAAAGCCCCCAGCGGTGTCACACGTCAGTTAACCAGTGGTAAAATATTCTTACCGTCACATACCTAGTATATTTTTATATAGATATAATAGGCCTACCTGATTTTGAACACAAGAGGGCAGTATAGCACTATGTTTGACTTTATTTATTTATTGTTTAGACTAAACAACCATTCTGGCAGTTTTTAAACTTAAACTTCATTCTTAAATTGAAAAAAAAAAGAATAAAATGAGTTAAGTTCTGGTATTTGTATACTTTTATATAGTAATAAATGGTTTATAATTAAATTTTTAGAATATATGAACCTTTTAGTGTTTCCTTTTTAGACAATACTTTAATCCCTCGCCATAGCAAAACCGTTTGAGATATTTATTATCCGTTCACAATTTAGCATCATTAATATATTTTTATCATGTTGAAAAAGTTTGGTGGGAATAAAATAAACCACTTAGTTAAAGGTGGCTAAAAATTCAGAGGCTGATTTTGCAAAAAAAATCCACATTCAGATCAAAATATCTGACTTTCTGATGGTCAGAGCTAATGACTTTAAATTAGAAAGTTGTCCGGGTCGATGAGATCAATATATGAACTGAGTTTTTTTTACTGTAGTTAAAACTACCCCCCCCACTTTTGTCAAAAGCATGTTGAAAGTGACACACTTCCTGCTGCTAGTTGGTGGCGCTATAACTTTGAATCACAATAGCTACATCCATCTGATCGGCCTCTTACCACGAACACACTGCTGAAGTTTCATCAAGATCAGTTAATGTATGCAGAAGTTATTCCACTTCGTGTTTCTCTTTTCTCGCCATAAATTCGATTCCTCGCCACGGCCAAACCGTTCGAGATATCAAAAATCCGTCTGCAATTTAGCATCCTCAAAGTCTTGACTACATGCACACCGAGTTTGGAGGGGACACAGTGAATTTTCTAGGAGGAGTATTTCACATTCCACAGCAAGCGTTTTCCAAACAACCCATAATAGCCGACTTCCTGTTGGGCTGGCGTAAAACTTGACGGGGGAAAAGTTGTTTGGCACAATGAGATCTATATGTGTACCGAGTTTCATAGTAATTCATGCAAGCGTGTTTGATCTATGGACCAAGTTTTCAGACCCAGTTCAAGGGGGCGCTGTTGAGCCCCCCTGCCACGCCCGGGTACCAGCTTCAGCCCGGCCCTGATGCCAGGGGGTTCTGACCTGTGTGCAAAGTTTCAAGAGTTTTTGAGCACGTTAAGGACCCCAAAAGCCCCTGAAACCTTGATTAACAATATAAAAGCAATAGTCAGATCCCCCCTCCCCTCACACACACAGAGACACAGAGAGAGGGAGAGAAAATTCTCCAGAAAATCCACATTCAAACCAAAATATCTCTCTTCCTCTTGGTCCGAGCTAGTTACTGTAAATTAGAAAGTTGTCCGTCTTGATGAGAACAATACACATACCAAGTTTTGTTGCTGTTGATAAAACTAACCCCCCCACTTTTGACTAAAGGTGGCGCTACTGAGCCATTCCACCACGCCCGTTTCTGAAACTTTGCACATGTCTACTGTATAATAAATGTGATGTGTCTGTCGAGTTTCATGCATTTTCAAGCATGTGAAGAGTCTCAAAAGAATCCGAAAAGAATATTAAAGTTTGATGCGTTGCCACGGCAACAGTATCTAAGATATCAATAATCCTTCCACAGGTCTACATCTGCCGGGTGTCTACATTATACACATAAAGTTTTAAGCAAATCGGGTAAAAATAAGAAAGTGATTTCAAAGCATTTTGAAAGTGACACACTTCCTGTTGCCAGTTGGTGGCGCTATAACTTTGACTCATAAAGGTCACATCCATGTGATCGGCCTCTTACAACGAATACCCTGCTGAAGTTTCAGCAAGATCAGATAATGTATGCAGAAGTTATAACACACTTCCTGTGTCCCATTATTCGCCATAAATTCGTTTCCTCGCCACGGCCAAACCGTTCGAGATATCAAAAATCTGTTCGCAAGAATTCATCCTCAATGTCTTGACTTCATTCACACCGAGTTTGGCGGCGATCGGATGAATTCCCTAGGAGGAGTATTTCACATTCCATTGTATGCGTTTTCCAAACAACGTATAATAACCGACTTCCTGTTGGGCTTTTGTAAAACTCAGAGCACGAAAGTTGTGCGGCCCGATGAGATCTATATGTGTACTGAGTTTCATATTATTACATGCAAGCGTGTTTGATATATGGACCAAGATTTCGGACCCCATTCCAGGGGGCGCTGTCGAGCCCCCCTGCCACGCCCAGGTACCAGCTTCAGTCCGGCCCTGATGGCCGCGGGTTCTGACCTGTGTGCAAAGTTTCAAGAGTTTTTGAGCATGTTAAGGGCCCCAAAAGTGGCAAAAAGGCAAAAAAAAAAATAATGAAGAAAAAAAAAAAAAATAATCCTTACGAAAACAATAGGGCCTCCGCCCTTTCAGGGCTTGGGCCCTAATAATAATAATAATAATAATAAATAATCCTACCGAAAACAATAGGGCCTTCGCCCTTTCAGGGCTTGGGCCCTAATAATAATAATAATAATCCTACCGGAAACAATAGGGCCTTCGCCCTTTCAGGGCTTGGGCCCTAATAATAATCCTACCGAAAACAATAGGGCCTTCGCCCTTTCAGGGCTTGGGCCCTAATAATAAACAGAGCAATTCCAAGAGGGTCCTCACACCATCGGTGCTCGGGCCCTAAATATAGCTGCGAGCAGCGATTACGGGCCCAAGCCGGTGGCACCGCAACCCCGGTGCCTTTAGTTACCTAAAGGCACTGGGGTGGCGGTACCGCCGGCTTAGGCCCTCCATCGCTGCTCGCAGCTATATTTATATATATATATATATATATATTTATATATATATATATATATATATATATATATATATATATATATATATATATTATACAAACATATATATATATATATATATATATATATATATATTATACAAACATATATATATATATATATATATATATATATATATATATATATATATATATATATATATAAATATATATATATATATATATATGTATATGTATTTATATATGTGTATATATATATATGGGGTCAGGAAGATTTTTAATGTTTTTAGGAGAAGTCTCTTCTGCTCACCAAGGCTGCATTTATTTGATTAAAAATACAAACAAAAACAGTAATATTGTGAAATATTATTCCAATTTAAAACAGCTGTTTTCTATTTTAAAATATTTTACACTGTAATTAATTTATGTGATCAAAGCTGAGTTTTCAGCATCATTACTCCCATCTTCAGTGTCACATGATCCTTCAGAAATCATTCTAATATGATGATTGATGGTCAATAAATATTAATTATTATTTTCAATGTTGAAAACAGTTGTGTACAGATTTTTTTTCAAAATGCGTTGATGAATGTAATGTTCAAAAGAACAGCATTTATTTCAAATATAATTTTTTTTAACATTTTAAATGTCTGTACTGTAACTTTTGATCAGTTTAACTCATTCTCGATTAATAAAAGTATTGATTTATTTTATTTCTTTCCCCCAAAAATAAAATTAAAATTATTACTGACCCCAAACTTCTGAACGGTAGTGTTTAATGTTACAAAAGCTTTAGATTTCAGATAAATGCTGTTCTTTTGAACTTTCTATTCATCAAAGACTGTACACAACTGTTTTCGACATTTAAATTAATAATGAATGTTTCTTGAGCATCAATCATCATATTAGAATAATTTCTGAAGGATCATGTGACAGTGACGACTGGAGTAATGATGCTGAAAACTCAGCTTTGATCACAGGAATAAATAACAGTTTAAAATATATTAAAATAGAAAGCAGCTGTTTTAAATTGGAATACTATTTTACAATATTACTGTTTTTGTTTGTATTTTTAATCAAATAAATGCAGCCTTGGTGAGCAGAAGAAACCGCTTAAAAATCTTACTGACCCCAAATTTTTGAACAGTAGTGTATATATATTATATAAAAATGTAATGGATAAGACACAGATAGTTTTACTTGCCTGACCTGATTAGAACAATGAAAAAACTTAAATGAAAAAATAACTTGGGAATCTCTAAAACGAGGGCGCGATTAAACAGTGGACACATAAAAACATACTCTGTCATTTTGTTCAGAACATCATTCAAACTGCAAAGTGTTAACTTATATTTTTGTACAGTAGCAATAAAACACAACATTGTGCTTTTTTTAAATACATTCAAGCAATCCTCCCCGAAAATTAAACTAAAATGCTCACGGCTGCACAGGCATTCATAATGGTGCGCGTCCTCAGCGAGGAACGAGCAGAACAGAGTCAACGTTTTTTAGGTCATTCCTCCTTCCATAGGAATTTATTGAAAATGCTCGCTCTGCTCCGCACCATTATCAATGTCCGTGCGGACAAACATATTTTACTTTCGTTTTTAAGTTAGCGATTAAAAAGCCCCCAGCGGTGTCACACGTCAGTTAACCGGTGGTAAAATATTCTTACCGTCACATACCTAGTATATTTTTATATAGATATAATAGGCCTACCTGATTTTGAACACAAGAGGGCAGTATAGCACTATGTTTGACTTTATTTATTTATTGTTTAGACTAAACAACCATTCTGGCAGTTTTTAAACTTAAACTTCATTCTTAAATTGAAAAAAAAAGAATAAAATGAGTTAAGTTCTGATATTTGTATACTTTAATATAGTAATAAATGGTTTATAATTAAATTTTTAGAATATATGAACCTTTTAGTGTTTCCTTTTTAGACAATACTTTAATCCCTCGCCATTGCAAAACCGTTTGAGATATTTATTATCCGTTCACAATTTAGCATCATTAATATATTTTTATCATGTTGAAAAAGTTTGGTGGGAATAAAATAAACCACTTAGATAAAGGTGGCTAAAAATTCAGAGGCTGATTTTGCAAAAAAATCCACATTCAGACCAAAATATCTGACTTCCTGATGGTCAGAGCTAATGACTTTAAATTAGAAAGTTGTCCGGGTCGATGAGATCAATATATGAACTGAGTTTTTTTTACTGTAGTTAAAACTAACCCCCCCACTTTTGTCAAAAGCATGTTGAAAGTGACACACTTCCTGCTGCCAGTTAGTGGCGCTATAACTTTGAATCACAATAGCTACATACATCTGATCGGCCTCTTACCACGAACACACTGCTGAAGTTTCATCAAGATCAGTTAATGTATGCAGAAGTTATTCCACTTCGTGTTTCTCTTTTCTCGACATAAATTCGATTCCTCGCCACGGCCAAACCGTTCGAGATATCAAAAATCCGTCCGCAATTTAGCATCCTCAAAGTCTTGACTACATGCACACCGAGTTTAGAGGGGACACGGTGAATTTTCTAGGAGGAGTATTTCACATTCCACAGCAAGTGTTTTCCAAACAACCCATAATAGCCGACTTCCTGTTGGGCTGGCGTAAAACTTGACCAGGGGAAAGTTGTTCGGCACGATGAGATCTATATGTGTACCGAGTTTCATATTAATTCATGCAAGCGTGTTTGATATATGGATCAAGTTTTAGAACCCCGTTCAAGGGGGCGCTGTTGAGCCCCCCAGCCACGCACGGGTACCAGCTTCAGCCCGGCCCTGATGGCCGTGGGTTCTGACATGTGTGTAAAGTTTCAAGAGTTTTTGAGCACGTTAAGGACCCCAAAAGCCCCTGAAACCTTGATTAACAATATAAAAGCAATAGTCAAATCCCTCCCCCCCTCCCCTCACACACACATAGACACAGAGAGAGGGAGAGAAAATTCTTCAGAAAATCCACATTCAAACCAAAATATCTCTCTTCCTGTTGGTCCGAGATGGTTAATGTAAATTAGAAAGTTGTCCGTCTTGATGAGAACAATACACATACCAAGTTTTGTTGCTGTTGATAAAACTAACCCCCCCACTTATGACTAAAGGTGGCGCTACTGAGCCCCTCACCACGCCCGTTTCTGAAACTTTGCACATGTCTACGGGCTTATAAATGTGATGTGTCTGTCGAGTTTCATGCAATTTCAAGTATGTTAAGAGTCTCAAAAGCATCAAAAAAGAATATTAAAGTTTGAAGCGTTGCCATGGCAACAGTATTAAAGATATCAAAAATCCTTTCACAGGTCTACATCTGCCGTGTGTCTACATTATACACATAAAGTTTTAAGCAAATCGGGTAAAAATAAGAAAGTGATTTCAAAGCATTTTGAAAGTGACACACTTCCTGTTGCCAGTTGGTGGCGCTATAACTTTGACTCACAAAGGTCACATCCATGTGATCGGCCTCTTACAACGAATACACTGCTGAAGTTTCAGCAAGATCAGATAATGTATGCAGAAGTTATAACACACTTCCTGTGTCCCATTATTCGCCATAAATTCGTTTCCTCGCCACGGCCAAACCGTTCGAGATATCAAAAATCTGTTCGCAAGAATTCATCCTCAATGTCTTGACTTTATTCTCACCGAGTTTGGTGGCGATCGGATGAAATCCCTAGGAGGAGTATTTCACATTCCATTGTATGCGTTTTCCAAACAACGTATAATAACCGACTTCCTGTTGGGCTTTTGTAAAACTTAGAGCACGAAAGTTGTTCGGCCCGATGAGATCTATATGTGTACTGAGTTTCATATTATTACATGCAAGCGTGTTTGATTTATGGACCAAGTTTTCGGACCCCATTCCAGGGGGCGCTGTCGAGCCCCCCTGCCACGCCCCGGTACCAGCTTCAGCCCGGCCCTGATGGCCGCAGGTTCTGACGTGTGTGCAAAATTTCAAGAGTTTTTGAGCATGTTAAGGGCCCCAAAAGTGGCAAAAAGGCAAAAAAAAAAATAATGAAGAAAAAAAAAAAAAAAAAAAAAAAAAAATCCTTACGGAAACAATAGGGCCTTCGCCCTTTCAGGGCTTGGGCCCTAATAATAAACAGAGCAATTCCAAGAGGGTCCTCACACCATCGGTGCTCGGGCCCTAATAATAATAAACAGAGCAATTCCAAGAGGGTCCTCACACCATCGGTGCTCGGGCCCTAATAATAAACAGAGCAATTCCAAGAGGGTCCTCACACCATCGGTGCTCGGGCCCTAATAATAATAAACAATAATCC
This sequence comes from Squalius cephalus, assembly GCF_949319135.1. Classification (NCBI taxonomy): domain Eukaryota; kingdom Metazoa; phylum Chordata; class Actinopteri; order Cypriniformes; family Leuciscidae; genus Squalius; species Squalius cephalus. The sequence goes on along the minus strand of NC_137146.1, from coordinate 19,833,368 downwards.
TACCGAAAACAATAGGGCCTTCGCCCTTTCAGGGCTTGGGCCCTAATAATTATAAATAATCCTACCGGAAACAATAGGGCCTTCGCCCTTTCAGGGCTTGGGCCCTAATAAATAATCCTACCGGAAACAATAGGGCCTTCGCCCTTTCAGGGCTTGGGCCCTAATAAATAATCCTACCGGAAACAATAGGGCCTTCGCCCTTTCAGGGCTTGGGCCCTAATAATAATAATAATAAATAATCCTACCGAAAACAATAGGGCCTTCGCCCTTTCAGGGCTTGGGCCCTAATAATCCTACCGAAAACAATAGGGCCTTCGCCCTTTCAGGGCTTGGGCCCTAATAAATAATCCTACCGGAAACAATAGGGCCTTCGCCCTTTCAGGGCTTGGGCCCTAAATATAGCTGCGAGCAGCGATTACGGGCCCAAGCCGGTGGCACCGCAACCCCGGTGCCTTTAGTTACCTAAAGGCACCGGGGTGGCGGTACCGCCGGCTTTGGCCCTCCATCGCTGCTCGCAGCTATATTTATATATATATATATATATATTATACAAACATATATATATATATATATATATATATATATATATATATATATATATATACCATTCAAAAGTTTGTGGTCAGGAAGATTTTTAATGTTTTTAGGAGAAGTCTCTTCTGCTCACCAAGGCTGCATTTATTTGATTAAAAATACAAACAAAAACAGTAATATTGTGAAATATTATTCCAATTTAAAACAGCTGTTTTCTATTTTAAAATATTTTACACTGTAATTAATTTATGTGATCAAAGCTGAGTTTTCAGCATCATTACTCCCATCTTCAGTGTCACATGATCCTTCAGAAATCATTCTAATATGATGAATGATGGTCAATAAATATTAATTATTATTTTCAATGTTGAAAACAGTTGTGTACAGATTTTTTTTCAAAATGCGTTGATGAATGTAAAGTTCAAAAGAACAGCATTTATTTCAAATATATATTTTTTTAACATTTTAAATGTCTGTACTGTAACTTTTGATCAGTTTAACTCATTCTCGATTAATAAAAGTATTGATTTATTTTATTTCTTTCCCCCAAAAATAAAATTAAAATTATTACTGACCCCAAACTTCTGAACGGTAGTGTTTAATGTTACAAAAGCTTTAGATTTCAGATAAATGCTGTTCTTTTGAACTTTCTATTCATCAAAGACTGTACACAACTGTTTTCGACATTTAAAATAATAATGAATGTTTCTTGAGCATCAATCATCATATTAGAATAATTTCTGAAGGATCATGTGACAGTGACGACTGGAGTAATGATGCTGAAAACTCAGCTTTGATCACAGGAATAAATAACAGTTTAAAATATATTAAAATAGAAAGCAGCTGTTTTAAATTGGAATACTATTTTACAATATTACTGTTTTTGTTTGTATTTTTAATCAAATAAATGCAGCCTTGGTGAGCAGAAGAAACCTCGCTTAAAAATCTTACTGACCCCAAATTTTTGAACAGTAGTGTATATATATTATATAAAAATGTAATGGATAAGACACAGATAGTTTTACTTGCCTGACCTGATTAGAACAATGAAAAAACTTAAATGAAAAAATAACTTGGGAATCTCTAAAACGAGGGCGCGATTAAACAGTGGACACATAAAAACATACTCTGTCATTTTGTTCAGAACATCATTCAAACTGCAAAGTGTTAACTTATATTTTTGTACAGTAGCAATAAAACACAACATTGTGCTTTTTTTAAATACATTCAAGCAATCCTCCCCGAAAATGAAACTAAAATGCTCACGGCTGCACAGGCATTCATAATGGTGCGCGTCCTCAGCGAGGAACGAGCAGAACAGAGTCAACGTTTTTTAGGTCATTCCTCCTTCCATAGGAATTTATTGAAAATGCTCGCTCTGCTCCGCACCATTATCAATGTCCGTGCGGACGAACATATTTTACTTTCGTTTTTAAGTTAGCGATTAAAAAGCCCCCAGCAGTGTCACACGTCAGTTAACCGGTGGTAAAATATTCTTACCGTCACATACCTAGTATATTTTTATATAGATATAATAGGCCTACCTGATTTTGAACACAAGAGGGCAGTATAGCACTATGTTTGACTTTATTTATTTATTGTTTAGACTAAACAACCATTCTGGCAGTTTTTAAACTTAAACTTCATTCTTAAATTGAAAAAAAAAGAATAAAATGAGTTAAGTTCTGATATTTGTATACTTTTATATAGTAATAAATGGTTTATAATTAAATTTTTAGAATATATGAACCTTTTAGTGTTTCCTTTTTAGACAATACTTTAATCCCTCGCCATAGCAAAACCGTTTGAGATATTTATTATCCGTTCACAATTTAGCATCATTAATATATTTTTATCATGTTGAAAAAGTTTGGTGGGAATAAAATAAACCACTTAGATAAAGGTGGCTAAAAATTCAGAGGCTGATTTTGCAAAAAAAATCCACATTCAGACCAAAATATCTGACTTCCTGATGGTCAGAGCTAATGACTTTAAATTAGAAAGTTGTCCGGGTCGATGAGATCAATATATGAACTGAGTTTTTTTTACTGTAGTTAAAACTAACCCCCCCACTTTTGTCAAAAGCATGTTGAAAGTGACACACTTCCTGCTGCCAGTTAGTGGCGCTATAACTTTGAATCACAATAGCTACATACATCTGATCGGCCTCTTACCACGAACACACTGGTGAAGTTTCATCAAGATCAGTTAATGTATGCAGAAGTTATTCCACTTCGTGTTTCTCTTTTCTCGCCATAAATTCGATTCCTCGCCACGGCCAAACCGTTCGAGATATCAAAAATCCGTCCGCAATTTAGCATCCTCAAAGTCTTGACTACATGCACACCGAGTTTGGAGGGGACACGGTGAATTTTCTAGGAGGAGTATTTCACATTCCACAGCAAGTGTTTTCCAAACAACCCATAATAGCCGACTTCCTGTTGGGCTGGCGTAAAACTTGACCAGGGGAAAGTTGTTCGGCACGATGAGATCTATATGTGTACCGAGTTTCATATTAATTCATGCAAGCGTGTTTGATATATGGACCAAGTTTTAGAACCCCGTTCAAGGGGGCGCTGTTGAGCCCCCCAGCCACGCCCGGGTACCAGCTTCAGCCCGGCCCTGATGGCCGTGGGTTCTGACCTGTGTGCAAAGTTTCAAGAGTTTTTGAGCACGTTAAGGACCCCAAAAGCCCCTGAAACCTTGATTAACAATATAAAAGCAATAGTCAAATCCCTCCCCCCCTCCCCTCACACACACATAGACACAGAGAGAGGGAGAGAAAATTCTTCAGAAAATCCACATTCAAACCAAAATATCTCTCTTCCTGTTGGTCGGAGATGGTTAATGTAAATTAGAAAGTTGTCCGTCTTGATGAGAACAATACACATACCAAGTTTTGTTGCTGTTGATAAAACTAACCCCCCCACTTATGACTAAAGGTGGCGCTACTGAGCCCCTCACCACGCCCGTTTCTGAAACTTTGCACATGTCTACGGGCTTATAAATGTGATGTGTCTGTCGAGTTTCATGCAATTTCAAGTATGTTAAGAGTCTCAAAAGCATCAAAAAAAAATATTAAAGTTTGAAGCGTTGCCATGGCAACATTATTAAAGATATCAAAAATCCTTTCACAGGTCTACATCTGCCGTGTGTTTACATTAAACACAAAAAGTTTGAAGCAAATTGGGTAAAAATAAGAGGGTGATTTTAAAGCATTTTGAAAGGGACACACTTCCTGCTGCCAGTTGATGGCGCTATAACTTTGACTCACAATAGTCACATCCATGTGATCGGCCTCTTACAACGAACACACTGCTGAAGTTGAATCAAGATCAGTTAATGTATGCAGAAGTTATAACACACTTCCTGTTTCCATTATTCGCCATAAATTCGTTTCCTCGCCACGGCCAAACCGTTCGAGATATTAAAAATCCGTCCGCAATTTAGCATCCTCAATGCCTTGACTTCACGCTGACCGAGTTTGGAGGCGAATGGATGAATTCTCTAGGAGGAGTACATTAAATTCCACAGCATGCGTTTCCAAACAACCCTAAATAGCCGACTTCCTGTTTGGCTGGCGTAAAACTTAGAGCACGAAAGTTGTTCGGCCCGATGAGATCTATATGTGTACCGAGTTTCATTTTATTACATGCAAGCGTGTTTGATTTATGGACACGTGTTCGGATCCCGTTCCAGGGGGCGCTGTCGAGCCCCCCTGCCACGCCCGGGTACCAGCTTCAGCCCGGCCCTGATGGCCGCGGGTTCTGACCCGTGTGCAAAGTTTCAAGAGTTTTCGAGCACGTTAAGGGCCCCAAAAGTGCCCGAAAGGTTGACAAAATAATAATAATAATAAATATAGCTGCGAGCAGCGATTACGGGCCCAAGCCGGTGGCACCGCAACCCTGGTGCCTTTAGTTACCTAAAGGCACCGGGGTGGCGGTGCCACCGGCTTTGGCCCTTCATCGCTGCTCGCAGCTATATTTATATATATATATATATATATATATATATATATATATAAAAGACAGAAACCTTATTACCTTATTCTGATTTTATGATACACTCAAAATATTCCACAACAAATCTTTTAAATTTAATGTAAAAATAAAAACGAAAGTAAGCACTGTTGGGCTCACGTAACCCTCTCATTAGAATCAAAATGTTTCAGCATTTGCGATGTATTTAGATGCTAAACTATTCTTTATTATAGGCTTTGTTCTTCACTCGTGTTCCAATATCGACGGAAAAAATCATCCTCTTCACACGCGCAAAAATGTGCTTGAAACATCACAGTGGAGTGGTGCTTACTGTGAATGTACGAATTGTACTACTGACTATTTAGAGCAGTGTAATTTTTATATGTTAGGTTAACTATTTTATTATTATATTTTATTAAGGCTATAATGAACAGGCTGCAATGTCAAGATTGCAATGCTGGAATGTGTGTTTGTGTGTTTGTGTGTGTGTGTGTGTGTGTGTGTGTGTGTGTGTGTGTGTGTGTGTGTGTGTGTGTGTGTGTGTGTGTGTGTGTGTGTGTGTGTGTGTGTGTATGTGTGTTCATGTTTTTCTATTCCCGGTGGGGACTTCAACCTGAATGCACACAGACTCATGGGGACTCGTGTCACAGTGGGGACCTAAATAGAGGTCCCCATGGGTAAACAAGCTTATAAATCATACAGAATGAGTTTTTTTGGAAATGTAAAAATGCAGAAAGTTTTCTGGGATAGGTAGGTTTAGGGGTAGGGTTAGTGTGAGGAGATAGAATATACAGTTTGTACAGTATAAAAACCATTATGTCTATGGAGAGTCCCCACAAAGATAGTAAACCGTGTGTGTGTGTGTGTGTGTGGCGTGGGCGCGATTGAAGAGTGGACACATAAAAACATACTCCGTCATTATACAGGACGACATTCAAACTGCAAAGTGTTAACTTATATGTGTGTACAGTCGCAATAAAACACAACATTGTGCTTTTGTAAAATAATTTCAAGCAATCCACCCCCCGAAAGGCGCTAATTGTAAAATTAAACTAAAATGCTCATGGCTGCACGGGCATTCATAACGGTGCGCATCCACGGCGAGGAACGAGCAGAACAGAGTGAACGTTTTTCAGTTAATTCCTACTTCCATAGGAATTCATTTGAAACGCTCACTCAACCACTATCAATGTCAGTGCGGACGAGCATATTTTACTTTCGTTTTTAAGTTGGCGATTCAAAAGCCCCCAGCGGTGTCACACATAGATTAACCAGTGGTAAAATATTCTCACCGTCACAAACCTAGTATATTTTTATGTAGATACAATAGGCCTACCTGATTTTGAACACAAGAGGGCAGTATAGCCCTATGTATGACTTGACTTTTATGGGACTAAATAGTACAATTACTATTTTTAAACTTATAAATTATTATTAAATTGAAAAAAAAAAGAATAAAATGGGTTTAGTTGTGATATTTGTATACTTTTATATAGAAATAAATGTTTTTTAATTATATTTTTAGAAGATGAGGCTTTTAGTTTCCTTTTTGTACATTACTTTAGTCCCTCACTATAGCAAAACCGTTTGAGATGTTTAATATCCGTTCACAATTTAGCATCTTTAATGTATTTTCATCATTTTGAAAAAGTTTGGTGTGAATAAAATAAACCAGTTAGGAAGAGTAGCTAAAAACTCAGAGTCTGAAATATCCAAAAAATCCACATTCAAACCAAAATATCTGACTTCCTTTTGCTCTGAGCTAATAACTGTAAATTAGAAAGTTGTCTGACTCGATGAGACCAATATATATACTGATTTTTGGAACTGTTGGTAAAACTAACCCCCCCACTTTTGTCAAAAGCATGTTGAAAGTGACACACTTCCTGCTGCCAGTTGGTGGCGCTATAACTTTGGCTCACAATAGTTACATCCATCTGATCGGCCTCTTACCACGAACACACTGGTGAAGTTTCATGAAGATCAGTTAATGTATGCAGAAGTTATACCACTTCGTGTTTCTCTTTTCTCGCCATAATTTCGTTTCCTCGCCACGGCCAAACCGTTCGAGATATCAAAAATCCGTCTGCAATTTAGAATCCTCAATGTCTTGACTTCATGCACACCGAGTTTGGTGGGGATTGGATGAATTCTCTAGGAGGAGTACTTCGCATTCCACAGCAAGCGTTTTCCAAACAACCCATAATAGCCGACTTCCTGTTGGGCTGGCGTAAAACTTGACCGGGGGAAAGTTGTTCGGCCCGATGAGATCTATATGTGTACCGAGTTTCATATTAATTCATGCAAGCGTGTTTGATCTATGGACCAAGTTTTGGGACCCCTTTCAAGGGGGCGCTGTTGAGCCCCCCTGCCACGCCCGGGTACCAGCTTCAGCCCGTCCCTGATGGCAGGGGGTTCTGACTTGTGTGCAAAGTTTCAAGAGTTTTTGAGCATGTTAAGGACCCCAAAAGCCCCTGAAACCTTGATTAACAATATAAAAGCAATAGTCAAATTCCCCCCTCCCCTCACACACACAGAGACACAGAGAGAGGGAGAGAAAATTCTTCAGAAAATCCACATTCAAACCAAAATATCTCTCTTCCTGTTGGTCGGAGATAGATCATGTAAATTAGAAAGTTGTCCGTCTTGATGAGAACAATACACATACCAAGTTTTGTTGCTGTTGATAAAACTAACCCCCCCACTTATGACTAAAGGTGGTGCTACTGAGCCCCTCACCACGCCCGTTTCTGAAACTTTGCACATGTCTACGGGCTAATAAATGTGATGTGTCTGTCGAGTTTCATGCAATTTCAAGTATGTTAAGAGTCTCAAAAGCATAAAAAAAGAATATTAAAGTTTGATGCGTTGCCACGGCAACAGTATCTAAGATATCAATAATCCTTTCACAGGTTTACATCTGCTGTGTGTCTACATTGTACACATAAAGTTTGAAGCAAATCAGGTAAAAATAAGAGAGTGATTTCAAAGCATTTTAATAGTGATGTACTTCCTGCCGCCTGTTGGTGGCGCTATAACTTTGACTCACAATAGTCACATCTGTGCGATCGGCCTCTTACAACGAACACACTGCTGAAGTTTCATCAAGATCAGATAATGTATGCTGAAGTTATAACACACTTCCTGTGTCCCTTATTCGCCATAAATTCGTTTCCTTGCCACGGCCAAACCGTTCGAGATATCAAAAATCCGTCCGCAATTTAGCATCCTCAATGTCTTGACTTCATGCTGACCGAGTTTGGAGGCGATTGGATGAATTCTCTAGGAGGAGTACATTAAATTCCACAGCATGCGTTTCAAAACAACCCATAATAGCCGACTTCCTGTTGGGCTGGCGTAAAAAGTAAAAGTACGAAAGTTGTTCGGCCCGATGAGATCTATATGTGTACCGAGTTTCATATTATTACATGCAAACGTGTCTGATTTATGGACCAAGTTTTCGGACCCCGTTCAAGGGGGCGCTGTCGAGCCACCCTGCCACGCCCGGGTACCAGCTTCAGCCCAGCCCTGATGGCCACGGGTTCTGACCCGTGTGCAAAGTTTCAAGAGTTTTCGAGCACGTTAAGGGTCTCAAAAGTGCCCGAAAGGTTGACAGAAAAATAATAATAATAATAATAATAATAATAATAATAATAATAAAATATAGCTGCGAGCAGCGATTACGGGCCCAAGCCGGTGGCAGCGCAACCCCGGTGCCTTTAGTTACCTAAAGGCACCGGGGTGGCGGTGCCCCCAGCTTTGGCCCTTCATCGCTGCTCGCAGCTATATTTATATATATATATTTATATATATATATATATCTTTAATGTATTTTTATCATGTTGAAAAAGTTTGGTGTGAATAAAATAAACCACTTAGGAGGAGTAGCTAAAAACTCAGAGTCTGACATATCCAAAAAATCCACATTCAAACCAAAATATCTGACTTCCTGTTGCTCAGATCTAATGACTGTAAATTAGAAAGTTGTCCGGCTCGATGAGACCAATATGCGTACTGATTTTTGTAACTGTGGGTAAAAGTAACCCCCCCACTTTTGTCAAAATCATTTTGAAAGTTACACACTTCCTGCTACCAGTTGGTGGCGCTATAACTTTGACTCACAATAGTTACATCCATATGATCGGCCTCTTACCACTAACACACTGCTGAAGTTTCATCAAGATCAGTTAATGTGTGCAGAAGTTATAACACTTCGTGTTTCTCTTTTCTCGCCATAAATTTGTGTCCTCGCCATGGCCAAACCGTTCGAGATATCAAAAATCCGTCCGCAATTTAGCATCCTCAATGTCTTGACTTCATGCTGACCGAGTTTGGAGGCGATTGGATGAATTCTCTAGGAGGAGTACATTAAATTCCACAGCATGCGTTTCAAAACAACCCATAATAGCCGACTTCCTGTTGGGCTGGCGTAAAAAGTAAAAGTACGAAAGTTGTTCGGCCCGATGAGATCTATATGTGTACCGAGTTTCATATTATTACATGCAAGCGTGTCTGATTTATGGACCAAGTTTTCGGACCCCGTTCAAGGGGGCGCTGTCGAGCCCCCCTGCCACGCCCGGGTACCAGCTTCAGCCCGGCCCTGATGGCCGCTGGTTCTGACCCGTGTGCAAAGTTTCAAGAGTTTTCGAGCACGTTAAGGGTCTCAAAAGTGCCCGAAAGGTTGACAGAAAAATAAGAATAATAATAATAATAAATAATCCTACCGAAAACAATAGGGCCTTCGCCCTTTCAGGGCTTGGGCCCTAATAATAAACAATAATCCTACCGAAAACAATAGGGCCTTCGCCCTTTCAGGGCTTGGGCCCTAATAATCCTACCGAAAACAATAGGGCCTTCGCCCTTTCAGGGCTTGGGCCCTAATTATAAATAATCCTACCGAAAACAATAGGGCCTTCGCCCTTTCAGGGCTTGGGCCCTAATAATAATCCTTACGAAAACAATAGGGCCTTCGCCCTTTCAGGGCTTGGGCCCTAATAATCCTAACGAAAACAATAGGGCCTTCGCCCTTTCAGGGCTTGGGCCCTAATAATCCTACCGGAAACAATAGGGCCTTCGCCCTTTCAGGGCTTGGGCCCTAATAATAAAATATATATATATATATATATATATATATATATATATATATATATATATATATATATATATAAATATAGCTGCGAGCAGCGATTGCGGGCCCAAGCCGGTGGCACCGCCACCCTGGTGCCTTTAGTTACACTAAAGCCACTGGGGTGGCGGTGTCACCGGCTTGGGCCCTCCATCGCTATTTATATATATATATATATATATATATATATATATATATATATATATATATATATATATATATATATATATATATGCCAGTTGGTGGCGCTATAACTTTGACTCACAATAGTTACATCCATCTGATCGGCCTCTTACCACGAACACACTGCTGAAGTTTCATCAAGTTCAGTTAACGTATGCAGAAGTTATATTACTTCGTGTTTCTCTTTTCTCGCCATTGTTTCCTCGCCACGGCCAAACTGTTCGAGATATCAAAAATCCGTCCGGAATTTATCATCCTCAATGTCTTGACTTCATGCTGACCAAGTTTGGAGGCGATTGGATGAATTCTCTAGGATGAGTACATTAAATTCCACAGCATGCGTTTTTCAAACAACCCATAATAGCCGACTTCCTTTTGGGCGCAGCTAATAACTTAGAGTGCGGAAGTTGTTCGGCCCGATGAGATCTATATGTGTACCGAGTTTCATATTAATTCATGCAAGCGTGTTTGATATATGGACCAAGTTTTCAGACCGTGTCCAAGGGGGCGCTGTTGAGCCCCCCTGCCACGCCCGGGTACCAGTTTCAGCCCGGCTCTGATGACCGTGGGTTCTGACCTGTGTGGAAAGTTTCAAGAGTTTTTGAGCACGTTAAGGGCCCCAAAAGCCCCTGAAACCTTGAAAAACAAAGATTAAATGGAATAGACAAATCCCCCCCCCCCACACACACACAGACACACAGAGAGAGAGAGAAAATTCTCCAGAAAATCCACATTCAAACCAAAATATCTGACTTCCTGTGGGTCTGAGGTTATGACTGTAAATTAGAAAGGTGTCCTGCTTGATGAGAACAATACACCTACCAAGTTTTGTGATTCTAGGAAAAACTAAGCCCCTATTTTTGACTAAAGGTGGCGCTACTGAGCCATTCCACCACGCCCATTTCTGAAACTTTGCACATGTCTACTGTATAATAAATGTGATGTGTCTGTCGAGTTTCATCCAATTTCAAGCATGCTAAGAGTCTCAAAAACATCAAAAAAGAATATTAAAGTTCAATGCGTTGCCATGGCAACACTATCTAAGATATCAATAATCCTTTCACAGGTCTACATCTGCCGTGTGTCTACATTATACACATAAATTTTGAAGCAAATCGGGTAAAAATAAGAGAGTGATTTCAAAGCATTTTGAAAGTGACACACTTCCTGCTGCCAGTTGGTGGCGCTATAACTTTGACTCACAATAATCACATCAATGTGATCGGCCTCTTACAACGAACACACTGCTGAAGTTTAATCAAGATCAGTTAATGTATGCAGAAGTTATAACACACTTCCTGTGTCCCTTATTCGCCATAAATTCGTTTCCTCGCCACGGCCAAACCGTTCGAGATATCAAAAATCCCCTGGCAATTTTTCATCCTCAATGTCTTGACTTCATGCACACCGAGTTTGGAGGCGATTGGACGAATTTTCTAGGAGGAGTATTTCAAATTCCAGAGGATGCGTTTTTCAAACAACCCATAATAGTTGACTTCCTGTTGGGCAGAGCTAATAACATAGAGTGCGGAAGTTGTTCGGCCTGATGAGATCTATATGTGTACCGAGTTTCATACTAATACGTTCTTGTATGTGTCCAAGATTTCAGATTGTGTTCTAGGGGGCGCTATTGAGCCCCCCTGCCTCGCCCCGGGTACCAGCTTCAGCCCGGCCCTGATGGCATTTCAGGGCTTGGGCCCTAATAATAAACAATAATCCTACCGAAAACAATAGGGCCTTCGCCCTTTCAGGGCTTGGGCCCTAATAATCCTACCGAAAACAATAGGGCCTTCGCCCTTTCAGGGCTTGGGCCCTAATAATAATAATAATCCTTAGGAAAACAATAGGGCCTTTTATTTTGGATGCGATTAATCGCGATTAATCATTTGACAGCCCTAATATATATATAAAAGACAGAAAATATTACTTGTCTTAGCTTATTCTGATTTTATGATACACTCAAAATTTTCCACAACATTGATTAACATTTATTAACCTATTATACTAACCTAACTATTACTATACTAACTATACTAACCTATAATACTAAATATTTTTATGGTAAAATATTCTCACCCTCACATACCTAGTATATTTTTATATAGATACAATACCTACCTGCCTACCTGATTTTGAACACAAGAGGGCAGTATAGCACTATGAATGACATGATGTATTAATTTTTTGGGACTAAAAAAATGCTGGCTGTTTTTAAACTTAAGCAATTGTTAAATTGAAAAAAAAAAAAGAATAAAATGGGTTTAGTTCTGATATTTATTATGAAACTCGACAGACACATAACACTTATTAGCCAGTAGACATGTGAAAAGTTTCAGAAACGGGCGTGGCAGGAGGGCTCAACAGCGCCCCCTTGAATGGGGTCTGAAAACTTGGTCCATATATCCATATATCATGAATTAATATGAAACTCGGTACACATATAGATCTGATCGGGCCGAACAACTTTCCCTGGTCAAGTTTTACGCCAGCCCAACAGGAAGTCGGCTATTATGGGTTGTTTGGAAAACGCTTGCTGTGGAATTTGATGTCCTCCTCCTAGAGAATTCATCCGATCCCCATCAAACTCGGTGTGCATGAAGTCAAGACATTGGGGATGCTAAATTGCGGACGGTTTTTTGATATCTCGAACGGTTTGGCCATGGCGAGGAAACGAATTTATGGCGAGAAAAGAGAAACACGAAGTGTTATAACTTCTGCATACATTAACTGATCTTGATGAAACTTCAGCAGTGTGTTCGTGGTAAGAGGCCGATCAGATGGATGTAACTATTGTGAGTCAAAGTTATAGCGCCACCAACTGGTAGCAGGAAGTGTGTCACTTTCAAAATGCTTTTGACAAAAGTGGGGGGGTTAGTTTTACCAACAGTTACAAAAATCAGTACGTATATTGGTCTCATCGAGCCGGACAACTTTCTAATATCTACCACCCAAGATGGCGCTGCGTGAGTGGTAGCCTGTTGCTTCAGCTCTGAGCTTTTTTTTTTTTTTTTATTGTATTTATTTCTTTTTTTGTGTGCGTTTTTACTTTTTTTTTTCTTCTTTAAACTTTCTTCAAATGTATGGGCACATGGATGTAACTTGGCAATGGGAGAACCATGCGGCCGCGGCTCCATTGTTTACACATGGGAACAGCTGTTAGCACTGAGGCACACTAGGATTTCTTCTACTGAAAGACAGGAGATCCCTGAGGAATTATTTAAAAGAAGAAGAAGGGGATGCAGAGGTGGAGTTAAACGTCGAGAAAGCAAAAGACGGTACAAACCATGCATCCCGTCTGTTATTATGGGGAACGTGAGATCTCTCCCCAATAAGATGGAAGAGCTAACGGCGCTAACCCGGCTGCAGAGGGAATACAGGGAGTGCAGTGTCATGTGCTTCACGGAGATTTGGCTGAATGAACTCACTATGGACTCACTGGTTACATTGGATGGCTTTCAACTTGTGAGAGCAGACAGGAGAGCAAAGGAGAGCGGTAAGAGGAAGGGTGGGGGAATTGCGATGTTTGTGAACAACAGATGGTGTAACCCTGGGCACATCAGTGTTAAGGAGCAGCTCTGCACTAAAGACATTGAGTTGCTAGCGGTTAGCATGCGGCCATATTACATCCCGAGGGAGTTTTCACACATCATTGCGATAACTGTTTACATCCCCCCCTCGGCTGATGCTTCAGCTGCATGTGAGCTTCTTCACAGACTTGTGTCACAGCTGCAGACATCACACCCACAGACATCACACCCACAGTCCTTCTTCCTCATCTCCGGAGACTTTAATCATGCTCTCTTGTCCTCAACACTTCCTACCTTCACCCAGTATGTTAAATGCCACACAAGGGACAATAAAACATTGGGTTTGCTGTATGCCAACATTAAGGAGGCATATAGATCTTTACCCCTCCCCCCGCTGGGCCGCTCAGATCATAACCTGGTCCATCTTCTGTCTGCTTACATACCTTTGGTGAGTAAACATCCCCCCACCACTAAGTATGTGAGGAAATGGTCTGAGGAGGCCAGTGAAGCACTGAGAGACTGCTTCGAGATCACAGACTGGGAAATGCTCTGTAATTCTCATGGGGAGGACATTGACACTCTCACTCACTGTGTTACTGACTACATAAATTTCTGTGTGGAGAACACCATACCTAAGAAGAAGGTTCGGTGTTTCTCCAATAACAAACCTTGGGTGACTCCAGAACTCAAAGCCCTGCTGAATGAAAAGAAAAGACTTTTTAAATCTGGGGAAAGAGAAGAGTTGAGGACGGTCCAAAAAAAACTAAGATGGGAGATTAGGAAAGGAAAAGACAGTTACAGGAAGAAGTTGGAGTCACGCCTCCAACAAAACAACATAAGGGAGGTTTGGAGGGGTCTGAAAACCATCTCCGGTCAGAACAAAGTCAGTGGCAGAGGCTTTGTTTCTGGTGACTGTGACAGGGCAAATGAATTAAATCTTTTTTTCAATAGATTTGATTCTACCCCCTCTCCTCCCACCTCCAACCAGACTTCAGACCTGTCGGTGAGTCAACCTTTTCCTCTCTGGCCACTGCGGACCAACTCATCCCCCCTAAGGGCTTCTGAGATATCGGCATCACCTACTTCACAACTGACCATTGACTTTTCAGTTATGGATGCTTCACACCCCTCCCCCCATCCTTCTCTTCAGGGAGCTTCTATACCTCCCTTTAGCAGCCTCTCTCTGACGGTCAATCAGGTGAGGAAGGAGCTAAAAAAGATCAAGGCAAGAAAGGCACCGGGCCCGGATGGAATCTGCCCCAGAATGCTTAAAGATTGTGCAGACCAGCTCAGTGAAGTCATCCTGTACATCTTCAATTTGAGCCTGAGTCTGGAGCGAGTTCCAGTCCTGTGGAAGACTTCGTGTGTTGTTCCAGTTCCAAAAACTGCACATCCCAGGGAGCCCAATCACTTCAGACCGGTTGCCTTAACTTCACACCTGATGAAGACCTTGGAGAGGAATGTACTACAACATCTGAGAACCGTGGTGAGTTCAGAACTGGATCCCCTACAGTTCGCTTACCAATCAGGCATAGGGGTGGAGGATGCCATCATCTATCTTTCACATAGAGCACTGTCATATCTGGAGAGCACTGGGAGCACTGTGAGGGCCATGTTTTTTTATTTTTCCAGTGCTTTCAATACAATTCAACCATCGCTGCTCTGGAGGAAGCTATTGGGGGCTGGTGTTGACCAACACCTGTCTGCATGGACCATCAGTTACCTCACTGACCGACCACAGTATGTGAGGCTCCAGGACTGTGTGTCTGATGTGGTGATGAGCAGTACAGGAGCACCACAGGGGACAGTGCTCGCTCCTTTTCTCTACACCCTGTACACAGCGGACTTCAGGCATAACACAAGCAGCTGTCACATGCAGAAGTTCTCCGACGATACTGCCATTGTTGGGAGGGTTTCAGAGGAGAATGACCAGGAGTACCGGGAGGTCATCGGGGACTTTGTCAACTGGTGTGAGTCAAACCACCTTCACATCAATGCCAGCAAGACAAAGGAGATGGTAGTTGACTTTCGCCGGAGGCCACCTGATGTTTCACCGGTGAACATCCAGGGTGTTGACATTGAGATGGTGGAGACATACAAATACCTGGGTGTTCACCTTATCAAGAAACTAGACTGGTCCACAAACACAGATGTCCTGTACAAGAAGGGCCAAAGCCGTCTCCACCTACTGAGGAGGCTGAGTTCCTTCGGTGTGTGCAGGTCTCTGTTAAAAACTTTTTATGACTCTGTGGTGGCATCTGCAATCTTTTATGCAGTAGCCTGCTGGGGAGCTGGGAGTACAGAAAGGGACAGGAAAAAGCTTAATAAACTGGTGAAGAAGGCTAGCTCTGTTCTGGTCTGCCCTCTGGACACCATAGAGGAGGTGGGGGAGAGGAGGATGTTAGCCAGGCTGACATCTATTATGGGCAACACTTCTCACCCCCTACATGAGACTGTGAGCTCCTTGAGCAGCTCCTTCAGTAGCAGACTGCTGCACCCTCAGTGTAAGAAGGAGCGCTTCCGCAGGTCCTTCATTCCAGTAGCAGTCAGACTATTTAATGCAACATCATAATGCAGCACTGCTAGCTGCTTCTGCACTTTGAGTAGCACCGGACAATTACTCTACATTTCTTTTTATTACTTTGTGTCACTTATAATTGTGCAATATGTTACCTCCATTCATGTACATTATACTTATTTGTATACTTGTATATTTGTATTTATATACTGTCTGTTTACATAAGGTTGGCTATTGTGTGAATACAGTTGTTTTTTCTAATTATTATTATTATTGTTATTGTAAGTAATCTTATTCTATTCTATTTTAAATTCTCTATATTTTTTGTATTTCTTACTTTATTTTTGAGCTGCTGTAACATAGAAATTTCCCCAGTGTGGGATTAATAAAGTCTATCAAATCAATCAAATCAAATTTACAGTCATTAGCTCCGAGCAACAGGAAGTCAGATATTTTGGTTTGAATGTGGATTTATTTGCAAAATCAGCCTCTGAATTTTTACCCACTCCTCTTAAGTGGTTTATTTTATTCCCACCAAACTTTTTCAATTCAACGTGATGAAAACACATTAAAGATGCTAAATTGTGAACAGATAATACATATCTCAAACGGTTTTGCTATGGTGAGGGATTAAAGTAATGTCAAAAAAGGATTATACACCATTTATTTCTATATAAAATTATACAAATATCAGAACTAAACCCATTTTATTCTTTTTTTTTTTCAATTTAATAATTGTTTGTTTAAAAACAGCCAGCATTTGTTTTAGTCCAAAAAATAAATACATCATGTCATTCATAGTGCTATACTGCCCTCTTGTGTTCAAAATCATGTAGGCCTATTGTATCTATATAAAAATATACTACGTACGGTGAGAATATTTTACTACCTGTTAACCCTCTGGGGTCTGAGCTGTTTTCTGGGCCCTGGAGGTGTTCTGACATGCTCTGACATTTGTGGTTATTTCTGTTACTTGTGACATTTTCATGGCTAAAGTCTAATTACACTGTATTCAGCACAAACTCTGCTACAATAATATATCAGCAGCATGTATGTAAAAGTTTGTAGTTTTGAGATAATGACATTTATGCGTGGTTTGTGAAAATACAAAAAAAAATTCTCACTGAAATAAGGCCATGAAACCCATAGTGATTATTTCTTCACAAGACTTTTGAAAATTGTATGACGTAGCCTAGAATATTTGCTCTAAAACTATGTGAAAATCACCCTGACTGCTCATTCAGAGAAGACAATATATTGATTTAAAAATTTTACGACGTGTTTTGTGTGAGAAAGCTTTATGCGGAGGTCATTAATATGTAAGGATTTTCACACCTGAGAAAGACAAAGACCCTCCCCTAACGGCCCTATTAGGAGCTATCAGGCCCTGTCATTCTGAGCAACCTTTCACAAAGAATGAGGAGATTTAAAAAAGAATGGCTTTTAGATTGTTTGGATTTATTTACAACACAACATAATCCAAAGATACACAACAAATGACAAAAAAGCACTTATTGAAAACAATGATCCAAAGACATTGTACATACCTTTCATTTCCAAGGTGTTTGATTTTCACTTTACCATGTTCATGTACAGAGACTTGTGTGAATGTAGAAGTCAGCAGGACTCAGTGGCATCTGGGCCCTGAAAAAAAAAAAAAAAGTGAACATACTGATATCAAGAGAAAGGCCTGCACGATTTTTGGGAATAAATTTTAGATTTTTCTGGTTAAAATTGCTTTTTAAAATTCACAGAATACACACACACACACACACACACACACACACACAAATGTTTCCAACAATATATAATATAATGAACACCAGGTTTGTTGTGCCTTGTAGGCATAGGCTATGCGCAGTGCTGCATAAAATAATAACAATAACCTATAGCAGCCTATAAATCTTCCAAAAGATTTCAGTAACAACTAAGCTAGAGAAAAATATATTGATTATCATGCTACTTGAAATGTTTCCATTCGTTATGATGATATGAAATTAGATAATAGTAAAAACATGAAGCCGTTTGGTGCGTTTTGCTTTTCAAACGCGATCGCGATCCAAAATATGATACATTCAAATGCGATCGCGCTCAAATATAAAACATTATGGTTACCATATAGCCTACATATCTACGTTTGAGCAGATATCCACAAACACAGTAACAGTAAACACGGGTCTAAATATTATAATATTCACCATATATCTAGCAACAGTTCAACTGCAATGTGAAATTTATGCAACAATAACAAACTAATATGTAAGAATTTCTTACCTTACATCTTTCTTGTCTTCAAATCGCGTTCTTCTTCTTCTGATGTAAATCCAACGTAAGCTCACGGCGCGTCTTTCAAACTCGACGAAAAGCAGAGACTTGTGAAGTGTTTTGGTGTTTTGTTTTTGAGGTAATGAGCGCGATCGCGTTCCATGTGGAAATTTGCATGTGAATCTCTTTTGCGCGAGTGGGCGTGGTCAAATTAAAAATAATTAGGAAGCGTTTGAGAAGCTGGACATCTTGTTGGTTTTATACAAATTACTTAAACAGAGAATATTTGTTTTCAGTTTGAATCCGATCATTTAAAAGTACACACTTAAATGTTTATAAAGGTATATGGCTCATAAATGTGTGAAAAGTATTCGCTGAGTTTTGTTTCAGTTTATAGACGTGCTCAAGAAAAAAAAGTTCACCGCGACGGAGAGGCAGAACGCACACCCTGTTTATTTTCTTTATTTTACAAAAGCACAATGTTTTGATTTGATTGTAAGTGGACACATACAAAAGTAGAAATATCACAGATTCTTTTTTTATATTTCTTTTTTCTGTATGACCATAAATGACGGAGAAATTTAAGTTTGTAGTGCTACAATGTGAAGAAAATCCAGCAAAACGCGCCGGCGCGTTTGCCGACCTCAGAGGGTTAATCCCTCACCATAGCAAAACCATTTGAGATATGTATTATCCGTTCACAATTTAGCATCTTTAATGTATTTTCATCATATTGAAAAAGTTTGGTGGGAATAAAATAAACCACTTAAGAGGAGTGGGTAAAAATTCAGAGGCTGATTTTGCAAAGAAATCCACATTCAAACAAAAATATCTGACTTCCTGTTGGTCGGAGCTAATGACTGTAAATTAGAAAGTTGTCCGGCTCGATGAGTCCAATATACGTACTGGTTTTTGTAACTGTTGGTAAAACTAACCCCACCACTTTTGTCAAAAGCATTTTGAAAGTGACACATTTCCTGCTGCCAGTTGGTGGCGCTATAACTTTGACTCACAATAGTTACATCCATCTGATCGGCCTCTTACCACGAACACGCTGCTGAAGTTTCATCAAGATCAGTTAACTTTTAGGTGGCAAAATATATTTTGTTATTCTGTGAATTAGGCTACACTGCGCAAACCAAAAGTAATACTACTCACCGGATGAAGAAGGGTTGGCTCTCCAAAGAACATAAAATATTTATTTTTCGTATTCGCATTTATGAGAAAAAAAAAATAATGTTACGGTCGTGACAGTTCTCCGTTATGGACGTGAGCGCTCTGAACGCAGCACTAAAATACTGCTTTAAAACTTTCACAGAGACCTCAAACAAAAAGCACAAAGCCTTTCTTTAAAGTGAATTTCGTTTTGTATTAATTGTATCTTAATTTTAATCAATGTTTCATCAACCAATTGCCTGGATTAAATAAGAAGTAAATATAGCAGACAAAAGATAATCAGGACACGGAGGCGCCAGCGCGTGAACTGGAGCTGGTCTCATAAATCAACGCCCGTTTCACAGCCTACTCTGTTTGCAGTGCGTTTTTTTTCTTTTTTCTCCGTACCCATGTTAACAGATTAGAGCTTTCACACTGCGGTCCGTTTATCCATCCCAGTTGCGTTGCGTATACAGCAGTGCAGAGATCGTTTCCGCACCGAGTCTATTTCTGCTGTGCCGCAAACGCTGAATTAAAGTGACAGCGCATGTTTCGTGGTCACAATGAACACAGATTGAGCTGAAAATAAATGCATTTAATTAAATAAAATGTAGTAATACCATCATAAATGTATTTCATTAAATACTGCTTTTTTTCACAGTCATCTTTTTACTTTAAGACCGGGGTAAAGATCGCGGCCGACACTGACAAAGAAAACACTTGTTTATTAATAAACAATTACAATTTCTCCTTTCTATATTTGACATATTCATGATTATTACTTTTGCCGGTTCTTTGTGACAGCTTTAGGTGCTTTATTGGCAAACGATCTCACCACCGCATCACCGCACCCCCACCCCACAAGAATAGGCCTGTTTATTAAGCAGGATTTGATGGCCGACACTTATAAAATGGAATTCAATGTGGAAGTAATCCAAGTATTCAGAATACATTGCTCAGATTGAGTAACGTAACAGAATACGTTACAAATTACATTTTTGGGCATGTATTCTGTATTCTGTAACGGAAAACATTTTGAAAGTATCCTTCCCAACACTGCTACTACTAAATACAGCTTACCCAACATCTCAGATTAACCTGACATCGCTAGCTTCCGTTACTACTAGCACAACACGCTAGTAATTCGCTAGCCTGTTAACGCGCCACCCGTGCGCTCAGCTATTTTTATTTATTTATTGTTCTCTCGTGCGCCTTTGAGTTCATAAAAATCTCAGGTGAGTAAGAATCACTCAACAAACACGGTGAGTAATGTCTTGTCCTGTTATTGTCACCTGCACTTCATGTCACATGTTTAGCATAACCTTCTCTGTTGGCAATATAGGATTTATATGTGATAAATGCAAGGAGACAGTTAGGCTAACGGAGAAGATTTCAGAACTAGAGACACGCATCCAAACTTTAATTGAGGATAGTAAGAGTGCTAGAGCTTCAGATGCTTTGGATGCGCCTAGCATAGTGAACTCTTTACATGATTCGGTTCCAGCTGAATTAGTGCCTGCGCAGCCAGGCAAATGGGTGACAGTGAGGGATCGCTCTAGTTGCGGATCAAAAAAACACTCTTCCGTTCCGATTACCATAAAAAATCGATTTGCCCCGCTCAGTGAAACACCCACTGAGAGTTCTGTTGATTGTGCCCTAGTTATTGGCGATTCTATTACACGGAACGTGAAAATAGAGACACCAGCCACCATAGTCACATGTTTGCCGGGAGCCAGAGCACCTGACATCAAAGCAAATTTAAAAGTGCTGGCTAATGCTAATCGTAAATTCTCTAAGATCATTATCCACGTCGGCACAAATGATGTTCGACTCCGCCAGTCGGAGATCACCCAAATTAATATTAAAGAGGTGTGTGATGTCAAGCACTGTAATTTGCTCTGGCCCCCTTCCTGTTCACAGGAGTGATGAGATAGTTAGTAGATTGTGTTCTCTTAACTGTTGGCTGTCTAAGTGGTGTCCGCTTAATAATATAGAATTTATAGACAATTGGAAAAGTTTTTGGGGCAAACCTGACCTGTTGAAAAGAGATGGTATTCATCCCTCCTGGGATGGTGCTGCTCTTCTCTCTAGTAATATGGCACATAGTCTTAGAGCTCAAACATGACAATCTGGGGCTCAGGTCAGGAAGCAGACAGACTGGCTTAACCGACTGTCTGCTAGCGGCCTCGCGTCACCCAGGTCAGATAAATCCCATCACATAGAGCCTCTTTCACCTAGCTATCATCATATAGAGACTGTGTCTGTTCCCCGAATTTGGAAATCCAAAAAAACATTTAAACCCATCTAAGGTTAAAAATTTAATTGATGTTCAACAAATAAAAAACAGCTATAATACAGACGAGCAAATGCTAAAGCTTGGGTTGCTGAATATTCGATCGCTTACTAAAAGCACTCATTGTTAATGATATTATTTCAGATAATAACCTAGATGTGCTGTGTTTGACAGAAACCTGGCTAAAACCAAACGATTACATTACTTTAAATGAGTCCACCCCGCAAGATTACTGTTATAAACTTGAGCCTCGTCTGAAACGCAAAGGGGGAGGAGTTGCTGTAATTTATAGTAATATTTTCAAAACCACTAAGAAATCAAGTTTTAAATATAATTCTTTTGAAGTGTTAGTACTTAATGTAAAAATATATAGTATAAATGATAAATCACGTTTGAGATTTGTGCTGGCTACTGTATACAGGCCACCAGGTCACCATATAGATTTTATCAAAGAATTTGCGGACTTTCTATCAGAATTAATATTGACTGCAGATAAAGTACTAATTGTTGGTGATTTTAATATACACATCGATAATGAAAAAGATGCATTGGGTTTGGCATTTAAAGACATTGTAAACTCTATTGGAGTTAGACAACACGTGTCAGGACCTACTCCTTGTCGTAATCATACTCTAGATCTAATATTATCACATGGAATAGATGTTGATGCCATTGAAATTCTGCAGCAGAGCGATGACATCTCAGATCATTATCTAGTCTCGTGTAAACTTCATTTAGCCAAGGCTGCAAAGCCGACTCCGTGTTTCAAATATGTTAGACCTATCACTTCTGCCACTAAAGATTGCTTTATTAATAATCTTCCTAATCAGTTTCATCATCTCAGCATCCCGGATAGCTTAGAAGAACTCGATATTGCAACAGAAACTTTTAACTCTCTCTTTTCCAGCACTTTAGACACAGTTGCTCCGTTGCGCTTAAAGAAGATTAAAGAAAATAGTCCAACGCCGTGGTACAACGAGCACACTTGGGCCCTTAAGAGAGCAGCCAGAAAAATGGAGCGCAACTGGAAGAAAACAAAACTAGAGGTATTTCGCATTTCATGGAAAGAGAGCTCGATTACTTACAGAGAGGCCTTAAAAGCTGCTAGATCTGCTTATTTTACAACCCTATTAGAAGAAAATAAACATAATCCTAGGTATTTATTTGAAACGGTGGCTAAACTAACAAAAAAGAAAGCTTCAAGCACCGAAGTTTCCAAGCAGCATAGCAGTAATGACTTTATGAACTTCTTCACTTATAAGATTGATAATATCAGGGAGAAAATTATAACTATGCAACCGTCTACTACTGTATCGCATAAGGCAGTGCATTGTAGTTAGGAGGCTGACTGTTAGAGCTACTGGGGCTCCTTGGGTTGATGAGGAATTAAAAGGATACATGGGTCAAAGAGAAAATGCAAGAGAAGTGGCAAAGAAGTCTGGATTATTATATGATTGGCAAATATATTGTAAATTGAGGAATTATGTTACCAACCTGAATAGAAAGAAGAAGAAACTGTATTATGAATCCAGGATTAATTGTATAAAACATGATGGAAAAAAGCTCTGGAGCACCTTAAATAATATCATGGGTAGAAAGAGTAATTTGACCCCATCATGGATTGAAGTGGAAGGATCGTTTATAACTAAACCTGTAGACATTGCAAATTATTTTAATGATTACTTCATTGATAAAGTTTGTAAACTAAGGCAGAAAATGCCAACATCATACTGTGAGTCAACTTATTTATGTATATCAGAAGAAATAATGAATGATAAGAATTGTTCATTTAAATTTCGAGAAGTGACAAGAGAAGAAGTAAAACAACTATTATTGTCTATTAATAATGACAAGCCACCCGGTACGGATAACCTGGATGGAAAGCTATTGAGGATGGTAGCAGACCATATTGCCACTCCCATATGTTATATTTTTAATTTGAGTCTTGAGAGGAAAGTGTGCCCACAAGTGTGGAAAGAGGCAAAGGTAATCCCCTTAGCGAAAAATGCTCGTGCTGTTTTTTCTGGCTCTAATAGTCGACCAAAATAGTTTGTTACCTGTTATAAGTAAACTTTTAGAAAAAATTGTATTTAACCAGATACAAGGTTATTTCACTATGAATGAATTGTTAAGCAAATACCAGCATGCTTATAGAGAAGGACATTCAACTTGTACAGCTCTTACACAAATGACAGATGATTGGTTACATATTGATCACCAAAATATTGTCGGAGCAGTATAATTAGATTTTAGTGCTGCTTTTGACATAATCGACCATAGTTTGTTATTAGGGAAACTCAAATGTTATGGTTTTACACCATCTGCATTAGCATGGGTAGAGAGCTACTTGACAGATAGAACACAGAAGGTGTATTTCAATGGAAGCTTCTTTGAGGTGAGGTCTGTAGCATGTGGGATTCCACAAGGGTCTTCATTAGGACCATTGCTTTTTTCTATCTTTACGAATGATCTCCCACTGGTCTGTAAAAGAGCTTCTGTGTCTATGTATGCAGATGATGTAACGCTTTATATGCCTGCACCAGCTTTAGAAAATATTACTGCAGCTCTCAACAATGAGTTGCAGATGGTATTTAATTGGGTTATTGATAATAAACTTGTTTTAAATTTAGCTAAGACTAAAAGTATCTTATTTGGAACTAAATGTTCATTAAAAACAAGGCCCATGTTGGATTTAGCACTAAATAATGTTGCTGTTGAGCAGGTACATGAAATAAAGCTTCTTGGGGTAACCTTAGACTGTACCTTGTCGTGGTCAAGACATATAGAAGAAGTGGTGAAAAAGATGGGGAGAAATATATCTGTAGTTAAAAGGTGTTATTCGTTTTTAAATCCATATTTAACTAAACATGTTTTGCAGACCCTAGTGTTATCACACTTAGATTATTGCTCTGTGGTTTGGTCAGGAACTACAAAGAAGAATTTAGGGAAACTACAGAGGGTTCAGAATAGAGCTGCCCGTTTAGCCCTTTGTTGTACAATAAGGGCTAATGTTAACAAAATGCACGGCAAACTTTTCTGGTTAACGGTTGATGGGAGGTTAAAAGCATCACTTCTTGGCTTTATAAATAAAATTAATGTATGGAAAACTCCTGATTGTCTGTATAGGCAACTAACTCTGAGTTCTAATGTACATACATATCCCACGAGGCATGCCGTCATTAGTAAATATATTATTCCAAAATCCAGAACAAACTCAAAACAACGTACAGTGCTGTATAGAGCTATGGTTGAATGGAACTCTCTTCCAGGTCATATTGTTAAAACTCAAAATAATATTGGTTTTAAAAAACAAATAAAGGAATTTTTTATGTTAGCTTATATTAGTAGATAGAGTATATTGTATGAGTTTGTGTGTATGTATATGTATATGTGTATGTGTAAGTGTATATGTATATACAGTATGTGTGTGTATGTATGTATATATGTATTTCATGAGAATTTGTTGTTTCAGTGAATGATTGTGCATTTGTTGTGTATGTTGGTAATATGTTCAATTGTGTATTGATTATGTAGTGCGTTTTTTTTATTTGTGTTATGTGTTGTGTGTGGACCCCAGGAAGAGTAGCGGATGCATTTTGTTGCATCAGCTAATGGGGATCCTAATAAATAATAAATTGTAGTCTCCCTGAGGAAAAATTTGATTCATTCGTTGCTATAGGAGAGGAAGAATTTACTAAACTCGTTAAATCATCTAAATCTACAACATGTATGTTAGACCCTATACCGACTAAGCTACTGAAAGAAATACTTCCAGAGGTCATAGATCCTCTTCTTAATATCATTAATTAATCTTTGTCTCTAGGATACGTACCAAAAACCTTTAAGCTGGCTATGATTAAACCGCTTGTTAAAAAAACGCAACTTGATCCTACAGAATTAGTCAATTACAGGCCGATCTCGAATCTACCTTATCTGTCAAAGATATTAGAAAAAGCAGTGTCTTCACAACTGTGTTCCTTTCTTGAAAGAAATGATATCTGCGAGAATTTCCAGTCCGGATTTAGACCGTACCATAGTACCGAGACTGCTCTCATTAGAGTCACAAATGATTTGCTCTTATCATCCGATCGTGGTTGTGTCTCTCTATTAGTGTTACTCGATCTTAGTGCTGCATTTGACACCATTGACCACAACATTCTTTTAAATAGACTCGAAAATTATGTTGGCATTAGTGGAATTGCACTAGCATGGTTTAAATCATACTTATCTGACCGTTATCAGTTTGTAGCAGTAAATGAAGAGATGTCTCATCGATCACAAGTTCAGTATGGCGTACCACAAGGCTCAGTACTAGGACCGTACTTAGTACGCTAATTTTAGTGTCTTTTGTTTATCCCGAGGTTTTCCCGCAGCCTGCCGGATCCAGGCCGTATCCAGATCTGATGAAGGACCTGCGCCTGGACCCGATGACAACGCAGTGCTGAAGTGCCAACTAGTCTCTCCCTATGGAGGATCCCTTTACCACTCTACAGATAAAGCGTCGTCGGGAAACTCAATTCGCGTATCTACCCCGAATTGATAAAATAAAATAAAATTCTGTATCAAAAATTATAAGGAAAGACCAGTACTTTGTTTAGGCTTGGTTTGTAGGCAATTCCAAACCTGCGCACATATATTCAAACGCACATAACTATAGAACCAGTTCTTAATGCGCATGTGACCGCCATCAGCGTTTCTCACAGGTTCGCGTTTAAAGTCTGTGTAGAGAGAATGGTGTCGTCTTAGCGCCCCCTAATTTAATAACAAATGATCGTTGCGACGGAAGCGAATCAATCAAAACTAACTTTAGCTGGAAAATAACTTTATTAAAGAACCGCTATAAAGCCAAAACAATCTCTGTTACCTTAAATTATACGTTTATCTCTGTAAAGCTGCTTTGAGGCAGTCTACATTGTTAAAAGCGCTGTATAAATGAAGATGACTTGACTTGACATGTTTTGATACTTGCAGAGAAGACAGCATGGAATAAAGCCACACATACCAGCCTTCTACATTTCTGCTGCTGCCTCATAAGATGCAGCTACACATTGTCATGTTGTAAATAAAACAACAACTGTATTGCAAACCCCTCCATGTTGCGGTTGTTGTTGTTGTTGTTGTTGTTTTTGGTGTATACCTACCAACGTGACATCATTGCCATAGAAATCAATACAGATATTCCAGAAAATTAAAGAGCAGTGGGACACACAAATCAGATCTGAACAGTTGTGATGCACAATGTGGTCAGTCATTAATCTTAGATCAGATTCCAATCAGATAAACAAATAAACGGATTTGAACTGACAATTTGTACGTAGCCCTAAACCTCTGCCAAAAGGGCATCTGCATGTGTTCAGCAATTAGAATGTAAAACTTACAGGTTGTTATTCATAAGTTATCACTGAGACCCAGAATGTACCCCACCTAAATGTATGGTCAGGAGCCGCTATTGGGCTCAACAATTATTAACAATTACATTAAATATTTAGAAAAAATAATAAATCAAACATACAAGTCATTGTCTGTGCAGGCCCAGTGGAATCCTCGTTTTTTTAAAACCTCTATAAGTCCTGGGATGGATCCCTGAGTGCAAGACTCCCTAGATAGACAAAAACAAAAGATTGGCCATAGATTAGTGTCATATAAAAATATGACTACAATGTTTGTCTACATTCTCTTGGTCTGTGTTATTTGCACAGTGGTAATTAACTGCGCCATTCATACAGCAATTGCATCATTGGAGGTAGCCAGGTCACTGTACCGTAGTTCATTAAACCAGGGCATACACTGTGTGATTTCAGCAATGTTTTTGTTAATTACCAGCTCTCACGGTACGAGTAAATCGCATGTAAAGTAAAGCCAAAGCTCATGATTTATGTTCTCACACTATACGGCAGGGGTCCAGCAATATTTTCTGGCCCGCCGGATTATTTTGGAAGCCCGTTTTTTTTTTTTTTTTTATCAACCTATTTTTTTTTTTTACAATAACGGTTTACAAATAGGCCCCGTGTATCTGTTGTGATGAGGCAGAGACAGTGGGATCCATTTGCAGCTTTATTAGAGAGTAGTCAAGACAGGCAGGGTCAAACACAGCAGACAGGGCAAAGTAGGCTAGGCAGAGACAAACCAGGTGAACAGGCAAGGGTCGAGGCAGGCAGCAAGAATCAGGAATCAATAAACAATCCAGGTCAGGGCAGGCAGCAGAGAATCAGAAACGATAAACAGTCCAAGGTCAAAAACAGAAATCAAACACGGGAATAAACGCTCAGAAATGATGGCCGGGGCAGAATCAAGACTTCGCATTGAATGTGTGTGTGGAAGTGGTTTATATGAGTGTGTGTAAATGAGGTGCAGGTGTGTAACGCAATCAGTCCCAGGTAAGTGGTATTATGGGAAATGGAGTTCAATGGGTAAAGTTAATATTCCGGGGAAGGTTCCCTCCAGTGGTGAAGAGGAGGCGGTGCGGGAGCCTGCTCTGTAACAGTATCATTCGTTACTTATTATTTATTCGGGTATAACACACTGATAAATAATATGTATTACCTGATAAAAAAATATTTGCACTAAATGCTGCACAAAACTCTTCCACTACTTGAGAAAAGCCGTGGCCGCGCGGCGATTTCACCGCCGCATACTGTGTGAAACGCCCAAAAGGATTCATGTGGCGCGGGATTAAATTTTAAAGTATAAAGACGGTAGCGGTCGGAACTCTGGTGTACCTATACTTTGGATGGAGCGGGCAGTCTGACTGACAATAGCCCACTCCTGACATCTTTTGACAGCGTATCCGCACTTCATTCTGACCACCTGTACACCTAGCTCTGAGGAGCTGTTTGGTACTGAAACCATTGTCAGACAACAACATTCTTTTTTGCAAGGATGTTTGAAATAGTTTATTCGGGACACATACATACACACCTAAGGTTTAAGGAGGTCTGCGCGGGACTGTTTTTTTTTTTCCGTCCCACTCCCACAAGGTTCTATTCGGCAACCGCTTAAAATACACTCTGTGTTCACCCGCTTTATTTCCCGACCTGACGGATCTGCTTCCTGACCTGAGCCCCAGATTGTCATGTTTGAGCTCTAAGACTATGAGCCATATTACTAGAGAGAAGAGCAGCACCATCCCAGGAGGGATGAATACCATCTCTTTTCAACAGGTCAGGTTTGCCCCAAAAACTTTTCCAATTGTCTATGAATTCTATATTATGTTGCGGACACCACCGAGACAGCCAGCCGTTAAGCGAACACAATCTACTAACTATCTCAACACTCCTGCGAACAGGAAGGGGGCCAGAGCAAATTACAGTCCTTGACATCGTACTTGCAAGTTCACACACCTCTTTAATATTAATTTTGGTGATCTCCGACTGGCGGAGTCGAACATCATTAGTGCCGACATGAATAATGATCTTAGAGAATTTACGATTAGCATTAGCCAGCACTTTTAAATTTGCTTTGATGTCAGGCGCTCTGGCTCCCGGCAAACATGTGACTATGGTGGTTGGTGTCTCTATTTTCACGTTCCGTGTAATAGAATCGCCAATAACTAGGGCACAATCATTCTCAGTGGGTGTTTCACTGAGCTGGGCAAATCGATTTGTTATGGTAATCGGAACGGAAGAGTGGTTTTTAGATCCGCGACTAGAGCGATCCCTCACTGTCACCCATTTGCCCGGCTGCTCAGGCACTACTTCAGCCAGAACCGACTCATGTAAAGTGTTCACTATACTATGCGCATCCAAAACATCTGAAGCTCTCTTACTATCCTCAATTAAAGTTTGGATGCGTGTTTCTAATTCTGAAATCTTCTCTGTCAACCTAACTGTCTCCTTACATTTATCACATATAAATCCTATATTGTCGACAGAGAAGGCTATGCTAAACATGTGACATGAAGTGCAGGTGACAATAACAGGACAAGACATTACTCACCGTGTTTGTTGACTGATTCTTACTCACCTGAGCTTTTATGAACTCAAAGGCTCGGACGCGCGAGAGAAAAATAAATAAATAAAAATAGCTGAGCGCACGGGCGTGTTAACAGGCTAGCGAATTACTAGCGTTTTGTGCTAGTAGTACTAATAACAGAAGCTAGCGATGTCAGTTTAATCTGAGATGTTGGGTAAAATGTAGTAGTATAAACAACTAGAAATGGTAGTAAATGATGGTTCAAAACAAAGAAATACAAGGCTAAGACGGAGCTTACAGCACCGAAGCTAACAAACACACTCACAGCAGGCAGCGAGGCAGCTGCGCTTGAAGAGCGCTTGGGTTGAATTCGTTCGTTTACAACAAAGATGACTGCCGCTGGAGAATTGAGATTTCACGAGTTCATACTTATAAATAAGTCAGATAGAATAAATGCATATTTGCCGTTCTGTCCAAGGAGAGTGCTCCGGGCTCGGTATTCGGCCCGAACCAAAAGTACTCCCCCCGTATTCAGGGCAAGCTGTGGAAGAACAAGCCGAGAGTGAGTGGAGGGATGCTGAAAACTGACAAGGAATGTTAGGTGAGTTGACAGAGTGAATAAATATATGCTTCCTTAAAAATCCTTACAATTACAATAGGGTTTCAGCACTTCGTGCTTGAACCCCTAATCAGCACAATTACAAAAGGGTTTCAGCACTTCGTGCTTGAACCCCTAATAAGAATGAAAGCTTTTTGCCAGTTATAGCGCCACCTATTGTCCGATCTGCATGAAACTCAGCATGCTTCCTCACCATGTTATGACACATATGCTCATCAATTTTTGTGAAGTTCTGAGTTTGTCTGTAGGATTTATAGGCTTTTGAGTGTATTTTGTCACGCCCCTCTGCTAAATGACCCTGTTACAGCCACCCAAATGCAAAAGTTCAACTTTTTTTCGATAATTATTGATAATCAGACTCCAGAGAACATTTCTGCACTGGTCTGGTTCCGGTCGGGCCAAAAACCTAGGACTAGTTCGCGAAAGTAGGTTTTTGGAAAAACCCCAAATACCCGAAAATTTTCCCAGGTGACGAGCAAATCCGAGGCATGCATCTGGTCCGCCTCGAGCCAAGGATTCCAGCGATATAAGACACTTGAGCCTACGCCTCACGGTTGAGGAGTTATGAGCTGTTTCATACTTTTGACCGCTGTAGCGCCCCCGTCAGGCCGATCGGGGCGGGCCTTGGTGACGCTGTAGGCGGTGAGAGTACTATCAGCCCCCAAAGTTTCAAGTCTCTACGACTTATGGTTTGTTTTGCCCGATCAGTTTTATGTCTGAATGTTGCATCATGGGAAAATTAACAATAACAATAGGGTTTCAGCACTTCGTGCTTGAACCCCTAATAAGTGCCTAAAAAAGGGCCACAAAAAGGCCTCTAAAAAAAAAAACTATAGGGTCTAGGCACTTGCCGCTTGCGCTGCTGCGTTCCAAAAACTTTATCAAGCCTTTTAACATGTGCCTCGGAGAGGAAAAAGTACGTTTTTTGCCCTTTTAGCTCATTTATCATGGAAATGTGGTGAATTATTTTTTTTACCTTTTAAACTGTGACACCTCCACTGATGGCCCGATCTCCATAAAAGTTTGCACGCTTCTTAAGAATAATATGGCGCATGTGCTCAGCTAATTTGGTGAAGTTCTGCTCTTTTTTTCCCCATTTTTCAGTCATTTAAATGTCATTTTGCATAGGATAATACAGAGGCCTTCTCACCTTTATGACAGTTAAAGCGCCACCAATGGCCCGACGTCCATGAAAGTTTTCAAGCTTCTTTAGGATCACGTGACGCATGCGCATGCCCGATTTTGTGAGGTTGTATGCAAATCAGACAGCAAGATGGCCGCTTTCAGCCATTTCATGGGATTTGCCATAGAAATACATAATTTTGACACCCTTTTAACAGTTATAGCGCCACCAAGTGGCCAGTCGCCGTGTCCTTTTTCACGCGACCACAGAATGAGCTCATACATACGTGTGCTGAGTTTGGTGCAAAAATCTCGCTCCGTTCACGAGTTCTAGCCAATTAAGCAAAATGGGCTCCTCCCACTTCGAACGTTTTGGCGGCCCTTAGGGACCGTGAACCGAAATTTTCACTTTTTTTTATAAATATTGACAATCAGACTCCAGAGAATCTTGCCGCACTGGTTTGGTTCCGGTCGGGCCAAAAACCTAGGACTAGTTCGCGAAAGTAGGCTTTTGGAAAAAACCCAAATACCCGAAAGGTGACGAGCAAATCCGAGGCATGCATCTGGTCCGCCTCGAGCCAAGGATTCCAGCGATATAAGACACTTGAGGCTACGCTTCACGGTTAAGGAGTTATGAGCCGTTTCGTACTTGTGACCGCTGTAGCGCCCCCGTCAGGCCGATCGGGGCGGGCCTTGGTGACGCTGTAGGCGGTGAGAGTACTATCAGCCCCCAAAGTTTCAAGTCTCTACGACTTACGGTTTGGTCTGCCCGATCAGTTTTATGTCTGAATGTTGCATCATGGGAAAATTAACAATAACAATAGGGTTTCAGCACTTCGTGCTTGAACCCCTAAAAATAAAGAGCGCACGGATGGCAACCTGACAGGCTAGCGAATTACTAGCGTGTTGTGCAATAACAATTTAGATTGAAGTTAGTGATGTCAGGTTAATGTGTGATGTTGAGTAAGCTATATTTAGCAGTATAAACAACAAGGAATAATAGAAAATAATGATTCAAAACCGAAAGATATATGAAGCTTACAGACGCAAACCAACTCATCAGCAGCAGCAGCAACAAGACAAGTCAGTCTGGTCAGTCTATGAATGTACAACCATTGGAACACAGAAAAAACATTTTGGTGAATTACAGTATTTATTTATTTTTGCTAAAAACAATTCTGTACTGTACATACATGAAGGGACGTATTGGCAAAATTTAACCTGTACTAAGTCAATCTGGTCACCAGGGACGTATACAAACTTTGGAACATAAAAAAAAAAATAATGAAAAAAAAAATTGGTGAGTTACAGTCGTTGTAAGTGTCAGTTGTAAGTGGACGTCCAGTAGGTGACGTCCTTTACACGTGCATTTATAGTCCATCATGACCCTTTATGAAATCCTTATGAAATATGCAAAAGCAATTATGCTTACACCTTGGTTGATACTGCAATAATTAATTTAAGTGCCCCAAATAGTTTTTAAGAGGTTCTGAAAAGACATGCACTGACGTGCTTTACACATCAAAACTGTGCCACCGAGATGTTGTAACAAATCTCGCGATATTGCAAAATCCCACGATGTGATATATTATCTCGCGATAAAGCGATAACGCAGCCATTTTCCCGTTTTTCTACAACCACGAGTTGCAAGATTTGAGGGTGCATTGTTGTGTTGCCGAATTACAAAAAGTTGACAAATTACCAAAAATCGGCTGTTGGGTAAGTACATTTTTTATTATAAATGTGATATTATCTGCTTCAACAGAGTACCCGCCTTCAAGGAAGTTAACGCTTGTCAATGGAGAGAGGCTGTACAAATGAAATGTACGAGAGTCTGGTAGAACCAGGCAAATTTTTTCCGCCGGTGAGACCAAATTTTGTTATAGTTCGCGCTGGCGCGACCGCAACGTTTGCCCAGCAGCGAATGGTTAAAAAAAAAAAAAAAAAAAAAAAAAAAAAATTATTAAAGCGGAACGAAACTGTGCTACTAGTTTGTGCTTCACGGACCGTTTATTAGTTCGGACCATTTTGGATATTTCATGAGTCAGGAGGTGTTTTGCATAAATGTTAACATAATATCAAAACGTTTCTGTGATTTAGTCTGTTTATATCTTACACTACCAAAAAATTAACTATTTGTGCAGGTGAGGTAATGCACAATGAAAATAGGCAAGTATCAGGAAGGAGACTACCTGATTTCTCACCTATGGCCTCAGCTTTAAATGCTTAAGTAATGCTTTATGGCCGTGCCTTTTTGCATAATGAATATAAATCCTGTCTGTATGCAAAGAATGAATCTTCTGTTTTTGATAATATTTGGAATGTATTGTGAGTGTATTATTGTCACTTGGAGGGCAGTTTATGTGCTCTCTATATTAAGGCAGTTAATGGCTCAGGTTTGCTCTGTTACAAAGTTGCTCTCTAACCATACTCTAAGATTACCAATTTTGTAATCACTTCAGTGAAATTTTTAAAACGTGATTTTGTTTGTTGTTCTTGACGAAATTACATTAAGTTGCAATTTTTCTTTCAGGGTCACATAACAAACAGCCATCTGTCAGACGTAGAATTCGGGAATCCTTCTCCAGGCCATTTGGCAGAACCAAAGAGACATTGCATTTGTTTCTTGTTTAACCCTCTGGGGACCAAAAACGCGCCCGCGCGTTTTGCTCGTTTTTTTTTTTTAGCAATGAAAATAAACACTAAATGCTCTGTTAATTTTGATCTTTCATTTTCGTGTAATACATCAAACGATCCTGTTCAGTTTCTATTTTTTTTCTGTATACTCACAATAAAAATAAAGTGTTTTGCTTTTTGACAAATAAAGAAAAATTAACATGATGCGATTTCTGCCTTCTCACTGTCAGTAAACTCCCATTTGAAACGCGTTCGAAAATGATCTATAACTCCGCGAAAATTCAGTCAAACAGGCAAACAGACCCACGGGCATAAAGCTTGAGATCGCATCTGTTAAATGAAGTAACTTATATAAAAAACAAATATTCTCATCTTCTGTAATCTGTATAAAAAGAGAGCGACTCCAGTCGAGCTCATTACGAGCTAATTCACAGTAATGTGACCACTCCCCGGAGAGCGCGTGCTATTCAAACGCAAATTCTGAGAACTATTGAAGATCTGTGAAACGCCCACATCAGCTGTAAACAAAGCGCGTCGCGATCGAGTGAGGCATAATATAGCCTACCTTATGGAGAAAAGACTCCTCAGAACAGTGCTGATATGAGGAACAATATATCCTGATATGAGGAGCAGATCCCGCTGAGGAGTGAGGTAGGCTGTTTTCTTTTCTCAAGTGTGGAATAACGTTATGGAATAACGTTAGTGTAGGCCTATGCAAACCGCAAAAAGATGAATCGCATTTCTATAATATGACTCGCCTTTCTGTGAGATGAATGAAGGGTACATATTTGTAAAGACTGTTTAGCCTAAATATAAATCGCGCGTCTGTGTGTGAAAGAATAAACTGCTTTGCTATAGCCTACTGAGATGAGTAAAAATCGACTGGAATATGTTGAAATAAAATGTATTTGTATAAGCAACGTATTAAACTGCAAATTAGCATTTATATGCCCTAATATTTCATAAAAACAACGCTACAGTCAGTCACTTGTTGACTAGATTTGGGTACAGTTTTTAGGCTACTGTAAAATATACAGCCACATAAAATAAGCTTTTGTTTAGCAATTTCTGCTCATATCTAACGTTTTATATATATATATATATATATATATATATATATATATATATATATATATATATATATATATATATATATATATATTTGTCAAAAATAAAGTCATAGACTAAGATGTTAGATGTTCCAATGCGGCTATATTCAAACTAATGAATACATATGATAAAATGTAGGCCTATAATCTTTTTTCTTTTTCTTTTTTACAAAGAAAGAGTACACTTGAAATATTGTTGAAATTGTAATTATTGTTGTAATTGTAACATTTTTAATAAAATAGCAAAACATATTTACAAGAGAGATGTAAGCAAAATCTTAAATGGTCAATATAAGTCTTCTTCTAAATACATCCTTTGTCCTTGCATTGTGGCTCAGTCAGTGTCACACCTGAAAGGATGGCTCATTAGGCAGAGTCATTATGCAGAGTGGGTGTGAACTACTCCTCCCCCTCGCATATTGGCTTTCCAAGCAAAACCTGTTTTACACCATTTAAATCAATGTATTTTTTTTTTGTGAACGATAAAGCAAGACTATTTTCATATAATTTTGAAGCTAGAACTCAAAGGGACCACATCCATTGGTCAAAAGTCTTGTGGACACATATTTAATATGTGTTTTGTGGTCTTAATTCAGCAACTTTCATTTTTATTTTTTCCAATAACCACGCATAAACATTATTCTCTTAAAAATACAAACATCTACATACAAGTTGCTCGCATATTATGGTAGCCCTGTTTGTGCTATATATAGTGAATTTACACCTTTGTCATTAACATGTTTATAAATAACTGAAAAAAGCACAAATGTCAAGGCATGTCAGAACATCTCAAGGGCCCCAAAAACACCTTGGTCCCCAGAGGGTTAATGTCCTTCACAAAGGTGTGTGTGGTTTTTTTTTTTTTTTTTTTTTTTTTTAACCATATAGTTATGG
Organism: Squalius cephalus; assembly: GCF_949319135.1. Classification (NCBI taxonomy): domain Eukaryota; kingdom Metazoa; phylum Chordata; class Actinopteri; order Cypriniformes; family Leuciscidae; genus Squalius; species Squalius cephalus. The sequence goes on along the minus strand of NC_137146.1, from coordinate 19,797,496 downwards.
TGTTTAATGATTAAGGTGTCCTTTCTTACCTTAAATATTTTTCACCCATTTGTTTTTAATGTCTATTGTCTCCAGTTCCAAATTCTGCATTATCATCCCAGTCCCAGAGGACACCCCATTGTACAGTATGTAAGAACGTTGCGATTTACATCTTATTTATACACAATATACCTTAAATACAAACATACATTTTTCTAAATAATTGTTCATACAGTTACAAATATAGAGCCTATAATGTCTGTCATTGCTCAAGAAAAAGCTAAAGTACAGCCAGCTAATTTCATAGTAACTGATGCAGTATTACACTGTAACATGTACATTTGAACAGCAGTCTTATTGCTTCACAATTTAAAATATGTAGACCAGGTGTAGCCAACCCTGGTCCTCGAGAGCCACTGCCCTGCTTGTTTTCCAACTATTCCTGCCCTTCCAGCTTCTGACTGACAACACACCTGATCCATTATTAGTCAGCAGGAAGTAGGGCAGGGATAGTTTGGAAACAAGCAGGAGAGGGGCTCTCAAGGACCAGGGTTGGCTACCTTGGATTTAGTCATTGTGAATGATTGTTATATGGCTACAATAGTTAGTTAAAATAAATAGTAAAATAGTAGTTCTAATAAAACAATATTGTTTACTGTTTTTATTTAACTACCCTCTTATTTAAGTTTGTGTGTGTTTTGTTTTCATTAACAGAATTTCCTAATGTTGTCTTGCCTCTTGACCGCTGCATTCGGGAGAGAGCACAGAAGTGAGGGTATGTCTTTTCCAGCCATGGGGTTGTCCTATTCAAAATTGAATTTACATTTTACAAATCTTTACATTTTGAAATGGGTGGCACCAGACCCTCAAGGAATGCTTACCCACATGTCAACTGAAAGTGAAAGTAAGAAATATATTTCTAATTATTGTGAACAATGTTTTGTAAGATACAATCAGAGATTGAATTGGTAAATATGGATGATGTTCAAAGACTGAGATGGCTGTGAAACACATGTGAAACATATAAATTAGCCAATTATCTTGAGAAAGCCTGGGAGAAGAGGAAAAAAGCTCTTTATTGAGATGTAGATGAGTATTTGTTTGTATATGCTGTGTGTGTGTATGTATATATTTGTATTCATGTATTTCTCCGAATGATTTGTATATGCGACTGGAAGATGTTTGCTAAATAAGTTTGTGGTGTCTTGTAATCCCATGTGAGATGGGCCAAATGTTTGGCATGACACAGAAATAAAATTTAACTAACTAACTATATTATGGTGTGTTTAAAACACTGGCTTATTTGGAGTTTGTTGTCAAACTTTGTTAGAAGTACAAGTATTTAACCAAGTATTGAATGATTATTGATACCATTGTTTTCGCTCGCTGTCAATTCAGTCTCCCCTGAATTGACCTTTACTTGGAATTGTTTTTTTAAGGTGAAGTAATCCTGTGTAATTTCTTTCACAGAATCATGTCAAATGAAGCAGATGAGGGAGTAGGATCCATTTGCAGTATTTCTTTATTACACAAACTCAGACTACACAAATGTAAACTCAGACTCAGGAAACAAGGCGCAGGAACAGAACAACCAGCAAACAAACATTAATGATTGACAAAGACTGAACTAGACACACAGGCTTAAATACAAGGGCAAACAAGCTAAACAAGATAACAAGGGGATGTGGCTAATAGGAAGCACCTGGGAAGACTAATAAACATAACTGGGAGCTGCTAAACATGAAACAAGACAGAAACACAGACCAGACTTATGACATAACCCCCCCTTAAGGAGCGAATTCCAGACCCTTCTCAGAATATAGTCCAGGGTGGTGGTGAAACGGAGGCATTCTTGGGGGAGGTGGGAGGGCCAGGTCAATGGAGCAAACTGTGTGGGCGACCAGGACCTTTGGGTGGCCATGGCAGAGACGACCAGAGCGGAGACGATCCTTTGGATGGCCATGGTGGAGACGACCCTTTGGGTGGCCATGGCACAGGAACAGACACCGGCTCAGGAACAGGAACAGACACCGGCTCGGCGGCGGCCATCTTGTCCGGAAACACAGGCTCAGCGGCAGCCATCTTGTCCGGAGACACAAGCTGTGTCCCAATGTGAAGGCTGCATCCTTCGAAGGACTGAAGACTTCAAAGATGCAGCCTATGCGTCCTCCGAAGGACGCACCATGTAGCCTCCGTAGGATTTCCTAATTGCGCAGCCAGGTGTTCCTGATTACCGCTCCTGGCGCCAAGCAAGGGTGCGAGAGTATGCTGCCATCCTGACAATTCATTTGATATGCTATGGAGCCAGAACTGGCTATTGTCATTTTTATGTTTTATATTTTACTGGAGGACATGGTATTAAGGATGTTTCAGGTCATACTTTCGGCTTAGCTGAAGATTCAAATGTTCATTTATATCTTACCTTGATGCGATTTTGTAGGCTAGTGTATTCTTTTTATTATGCACATAAATGGACCATGGTAATAAATATATTTACACAGGTTTTTAACCCCAATTGAATATAAAAAGTCCAGTGCGAATGTTACTCCCGCTCTTCATTTTATTTATTTTTATTTAACCTTTATTTATCCAGGTAAACTGTTTGAGAACCCCTTCTCATTTACAAACATGACCTGGCATCTTCATCGGCAGCTGTCAGTCACTGTTGCTAGGCGACAAGAACAATCGTCCGTAGGCTAGACCGGTCCGAGCGCTTCAGATGCGCCCTTTGAAATGGGACGGAGCTGGTGTTAGCAACAATTTGTTAATATTGTGACAATAAGCCTACATTTTGTTACTTTAATTTTCAAAATAACCAGTGGTGGTATGTAAGAAACTACATACTTCGTTAATACTCAAAGTAATTTTCCCACACGGGACAGCAACACTACAAAATTGTTATTTTACAATATGATGCATTGTTTTACATTAAACTACACAAAAGTATATAGTTTAAATGTATCAACCTTGAAAATATTCAGAAATAAAATGCAACATGCAGTAATAGAAATGCAAAACATCATAAAAATCCTGACAAGGTTTTTTTTCCTGCAGAATTCCTTTACTTTTACTCTTGATACCTTAAGTACATTAGAGTATGCAAGATAATGAAAAAAATAATAATAAAAAAATTGCTTAACTAAGGTTTGAAATATATGACTAGTAGTTTTTCCCCAATGTGGTATTAGTGGTTATTAAAAGTACTTTAGTGTAATAAAGTAACTCAATATTTATTCCATGAGTCAGCCCTGCAAACCTGTTGGTAGACAATTTAGTGGATAGAGAAAATATGCAGTCAAACACTCTGGAGACCATCCCAGATGAAGTCCCACCAGCAGGAGGCCTTACCAGGGTCATTGTGGAGCCCATCCCAGTTCAGCACACCAGGGTCTCCTGCTCAGCTGAATAAAAGTCTACATCATTTTTCTTATTTTATGTACTGTAAATTTAAATGTTAATGTTGATTTTGATATGTTTAACGTATGTTGTAAATAGTTGGGGGAAAAAAAGGTATAGAAGAATTTGTTTCATGTAGAAATTATGACTATCATTACAAAAATAAACAATGTCCAGAGCAATGAATTATCTTTTAATTACACATTTAAAGTTGCATAAAAATAAATAAATGTACAGATTTTTTTCCTTTTAAAAAATATAGGTGAAAAAAAAGTTCAACAAGAATATATATGTATATTTCTCAATAATTCGTTCAAGAAGAGAAAACAGCCTGTCCATCCTCTCCCTACTCTCCAGTGCTCTCCTCGCCTCTGCAGTCCCATGTCTTCTCTAATCAAGTCCAAAAACTCGTCCTCTCTGTCTCGCCTTCTTCGTGGTGCTGGTGCTGTTGCAGGTGCTGATGCTGGTGCAGGTGCTGATGCTGCCCCTGGCTCCTCCTCTTCTTGGTCACACACTGCTGAACTCGGCCCTGATCTGTCCTCGGGGATTGAGGCCATGAGGGCGGGGTTGGTGCAATGCCTCTGTCCCAACACCTCATCCATGAGGACAAACCAGGGCCAAGTTTCAGCAGTGGGTTTCCCACTCACACCCTCTCCTGTCCCAGGACACGTGCAATCTAAGGCAGAGCAAATTAACCATGGCTTGTTAACAACAACAGCACAATACAGCAGCACAATACATTTCAGCAAAGATGCGTGTATTAAATTCTTATATATATAAAATTATACCCATATAAAAATGGGTCTGGGGAATGTAACTCCCATACAGGCACAAAATAATATATGTGCCTGTATGGGAGTTACATTCCCCAGACCCATTTTTCCCTGAATTGTTCTAAAAAAGCAGAAAAGGGTACTTAACACAGGGGTGCAATCTTAAGTGCATTGTTAACACTGCAAAATATGACACATCAAGACATGCAAAATATGCTTAATATTTCTGTAGGCCTATAGTCAAATTTGGTTAAAAACCAAATTTGGGGGTTGGTTGTTTTAGGCTTTATAGGTTGAGTGATATTTCTTATAATACACAAGTGAGATAGACTAGTGCAAATATTACAAATAGGTCGTTAAACTAATAACTTTATTACCACAAGTTTTGGCTAAAACTACCTGACAAATGAAGCCATGCAATGATGACGAAGGAGTTAAGATGAAGTTTATAATAAACTTTAACTGTGGTTTCGCTAGCTATTTGAGTAAATGAAAACATAATACTTACATTTAAATGTGAATTTGCTGTCCACCGCCGATCTCTAGTCTCGGCCGCCGGCCTGTCGTCAACGGCGCGCAATGACTTATGGGGTAGGATAGGCCACTAAGTGTCCATTTATGTATCCTTTTCACGGGGAAACGAAGGGCGCATTTGGCGTCGCTTTTGAATCAGGGTAGCCTTCGTCGCGGCGCGATGACGCAACCGGCCTTCGAATACGGCCTTCGGAGGATGCAGAATTGAATTGGGACAGTCTTCATCGAGCCTCGGTGACGCAATCGGCCTTCAAATGCGACCTTCCAAGGATGCAGCCTTTGAATTGGGACATCCTTCGTCGCGCCGCTGTGATGCAATCGGCCTTCAAATGCGGCCAATCGGCCTTCAAATACGGCCTTCGGAGGATGCAGCCTTCACATTGGGACACGGACACAGCTACAGGCTCGGCGGCGGCCATCTCGTCCAGAGACACAGGCTCGGCAGACGTGACGTGAACAGGAACAAACACAGGCTCGGCGGCGGCCATCTCGTCCAGAGACACAGGCTCGGCAGACATGACGTGAACAGACACAGGCTCGGCGGCGGCCATCTTGTCCGGAAACACAGGCTCAGCGGCGGCCATCTCGTCCGGTGACACAGGCTCGGCAGACGTGATGTGAACAGGAACGAACACCGGCTCAGGAACAGACTCTGTTTCGCCCTCCGCAGCGGCCTCAGGGACAGCTTCCTCCGCAGCGGCCTCAGGGACAGCTTCCTCCGCAGCGGCAGAAAAAAATTGTCTCAGCGGGAAGAGATTCTAGACTGGCGGTTATGACGGGGTGGACCCAATGAGGCTCTGGCCTGACTGTGCTGGCGTGTGGTGTGAGTATTGGAGTTGCCAAAATCCTGATGGGCATGACATGAACTGGGACAGGTTTCGGGAATATTGTGAGTTTGCGAGGTTCCTCCTATGCAAAGCCCACAGTAAATGGTGAACCACTTAATAAAAGGGCAAAGCCAATATATTGCGGTAGCGTGTATTGCGGGGTATCATCAGACATGAGGAAATAAAGAAACCTATTAATTCCACGGCCAAACATATCCTTTAAGACAGTGTCCTTAAAGTTCACCCCATGGCAAAACTCACAAAAATCCCGCACATATTCCTCCATCGGGCGATTATCCTGGCGGAAGCGACATTCTGCTGGATCATGTTGTGGTCAATCCTTCTGTCACGGGTGGTTGAAGCAGATGAGGGAGTAGGATCCATTTGCAGTATTTCTTTATTACACAAACTCAGACTACACAAACGTAAACTCAGACTCAGGAAACAAGGCGCAGGAACAGAACAACCAGCAAACAAACATTAAGGATTGACAAAGACTGAACTAGACACACAGGCTTACATACAAGGGCAAACAAGCTAAACAAGATAACAAGGCCACACCCCCGCTAATAGGAAGCACCTGGGAAGACTAATAAACATTACTGGGAGCTGCTAAACATGAAACAAGATAGAAACACAGACTAGACTTTTAGTAATTATAGCACTCTTTTTTTGCTTTAGTTTAGTCCACAAATAATGTGTTGATGCACACGTGATTAAACGGTTTTATAGACGTTTAGGCTGACCGGACCGATTTTGGACCTTTTTAGAACCTTTGTCAAGTTCAGATGTGTAAGAATAGCCTAAATGATTGTCTTTCACGATGTTACACAATATGGGTGTGATTATTTTATATGCAGGATTATATATACACATACATTTGGCAGCAACACATCATATAAACATCCATGTTGGCTAGAACATGAGTATCTTTTAAATGCCGCAAATTAAAGTTTGGTGCTGCATCCAAAAAACTCAACACACAATTATTTTCATTAAAAATATAGTGAGACTAAATTATATTGTGTTGCCACTTTCTCTCCTATTGTGGTCTTTTATCTTAAAATTAGCTGATGATAAATAAAATGCAGCTATCCGTTGGTTTCGTTGACGTGAACTCTGTTAAATTTGCATAGGCCTACAGCTTGGGAATTGAAGAACTGTTTTATATTTATACTGCAGAGATACATTTATGTTGCCATGTGTAAATGGAACAGTTTTAACAAATAGCTATCTGATCAGCAAAAATGCATGGCGTGACCACATTGTGGAAGAGAACGTGTTTATTATTAATATATATATTAATAAAGTCTATCACATTGTGAACAAGAAGAAATGTACTCTCTTACACAAAGGGTCCCTCCAGGTTGTAGACAACTTTAATGTAGACATGGCTGACCATCCTTGGGTTTAGATTGTCCAGTTCCACACTGCCAAACATGCTGAGAAATAGACACTTGAAAATATGCTTTTATGTTTATAATGCATACTTAATGTCAAACGAAAAAGAATATTTTTCCACATGCAGTTTAGGGTGAAATGCAAACAATGTTTTATCTAGTCCAAAATGGTTTTCATTAAATAAATTGCATGATAATTATGTTATATATCACAGTATTAGTTCAGTGGTTCCCAATCCAGGTCCTGGGCCCGGTTGCATCTGCTGTGCGTATGTTAAAACTTAGCCTAGTTTTGATGTAAATGGGCACTAATTTACAACTTACACACTGCTCAATATTTTTGTGTTGCACCATTAAACTTAATTAAAATGTAACTACGTATAAACTAAATATTTGCGGAAGCCTCTGATCAGGAGTAAAGGTTGGAATAAAAAAACAGACTGACTGAACTATATCAATAAGCTCATGTTTTACCCGACAGACTACATTTCTTTATACATGTGCGGTAATGCTGACATTTAGATTCATTTACATTTCAAGAGAGATTATGTGAATACAATACTATTTTGTTAGCAGCTCTTCAACATTAACCTGTCAAAAACAGCGTGCCACTGTGTGTATGTCAAATAAAATCAGTCACAGTAAATAAATGTAATTTCTTATAATTTTTAATTTTTGTATCAGTATTTATTTCTTGATCTTTATTCATTGCAAATACAGTTTCTGAATGTTATGTATGCTTTATATAAATTCGGAGTGTCTATTTACACTAAGGGCAAATAGCCTGCCTTGTTGACAATGGCTATTTACACTAGCTCCGCCCATCAATGTCTGTTTGGTTGTATCAGTATTTATTTCTTGATCTTTATTAATTACAAATACAGTTTCTGAATGTTATTTATACTTTATATAAATTCGGAGTGTCTATCTACACTAAGTGCAAATAGCCTGCCTTGTTGGCAATGGCTATTTACACTAACTCCGCCCATCAATGTCTGTTTGGGCCAGAAAAAAAACCCAAAACTGACAACAGCCTGTCATCCGCAGTGGCGTAGGGAATAAGGCATGCAGCCACTCATCTATATAATGACTGGATAGTTCATGACTTTCTAAACTGCCAGCAGGCAGTGAAGCCACCGGAAGTGTTCGAGCGGCCATCTTACGATTCCCTACCAGCAGAGGGATCCAACGGCCGTTATACAGAGATTGGTAGCTCCGACGGCACTTTTAAGACGATCCGCTGTGCAGCATATAAGTGTAAAACGATGTTCACAAAAGGATGTAGAAAAACTGCCCACAGGTTATAATTCAAGCCCTGTAAGTAGTCATTTTTAAATGCACAATTGTTGCTATTCCCGTGTTGTTTACTCCGAGGAAAGAGTAATGCTTCTTCAACAAACAAAAAAACAACAAAACAAAAAAAAAAAAAAACAGTCAACAGTAGCCTATAATAAACCTCAGAGCAGAAATAATCACAATTACGTGTCCAATAGCGACACCATTTGAAAGCTTCAAAAGAGAGTCTGTCAAAAGAGAGTCTGCAGAGTCTGTTTACCGTTACTTACATTAACCCATACAATTTGTATTATGCATTTCCTGAACATGTACTTGCAAACTAATCAAACACTTTATTTGAACAAACTAATGATCTATAAAACACAATCAGTCTTCCGACCTTTTACTATCGTGTCAATTGATTTTGATATGCGCGAGGGAGAGAGAGCAAAACAGCGCTCGTGTTGTTTGAAGACGGCGAGGGTGCACGCGCGCAGCCTGGGCGCTCTCTCTCTCTCTGCTCGTTCTTATATGCGCCCAGTCCACTGATCTAAATAATTTGTTATGACGACTTATTTGTTCCCTCGTTTTAATAAATCGTGGACACGTTTAACTAATTTCATCCACTGTCGGCGCTGTGGTGAGGCATTCGAGGGCCGTGCCCCCCCTAGCGGTCATTGATGCTCCTCCTACCACAGGCCATGGCGTGGCCCAAAAAAATATCCCTTTTAGTTATTATTTTAATATTAAATGTACAAACTGTAACTTAAATTACATAAAATGAAATGAACGGGGAAAACGCATAATTTTGGTTGTTCATGACATGTTACTAGGCTTGGTCATCATTGGTCAATGCTTATTGGTCGCTGAGTAAACTTGTTACATTTGATTTTCAGCGCGCAAAATCCATTTCAAGTTGTTGTTTGAATCGAAAAGAACAGTTTGTCCGTCTATATCATAGACAGCAAGCGGCTAACTGTTAGCCTAATTATCGACAAAAAATGGATTTACGAAAATGGTTTAGTCCTCCTCAGCCTCTTCCATCAGCAGACTCTGACACTCCGGCCACCACCACAAGTACCACGGCTTGCTCCGGACAACCGCCAACAGACTTAACTAGTGCAGCCATAGAGCAACAATCTACAAGCCCTCCAAGTCAGTGGACAGCGGTTGATGATATCAGGACTGACAGGCCTGTCCAAATTGTGTTAAAACAATATCCTGTAACTGTTTACAGTGGTAAGGGGCGATCATTCGTTGATAAATGGTTTCACAACAGAGAGTGGTTGGAGTACAGTGTCAAGGCAGACTCAGCATCTTGTTTTTGCTGTCGGATGTTCAGCTTTACAAGAAAACCTGGAACATTGGATGCCTTTGCGAGTGTGGGCTATCGTAACTGGAAACATGCTATGGCCAAAGACCGTGGATTTCATCAGAGGTGGGTAGTAACGAAGTACATTTACTTCGTTACATTTACTTGAGTACTTTTTTAGAAAAATTGTACTTTTAAGAGTAGATTTGAATGTGGGTACTTTTTACTTTTACTCGAGTACATTTCTAATGAAAAAACTGTACTTTTACTTCGTTACATTGGGCGACGTTCCTCTCGTTACTTTATTTTAATGCAATATGTGTTGTTAAATGCGTAGTTTATTCCGAGCGCGCTGTATCTTTTTTCTGGACTTGAGCGATGCTCAATTCACAAATGAATGACTCTTTTGAGTCGATTCTGTTCAAAGACTTCATCAAACAAGTTGGCAGATCTGTCTAAATCGGTTCGCGAATCAGTTTGAATGAACTGTTCAGTTCCTGCACGCACTGAATCGTCTGAAGCGATTTCAATTCACACTGGACTCGGAGTCGTAACAGGAAGATTTAAGCACATCAAGAGTGTAGATGAAGTAGCAGTGGACCTACAGTACAGTCAAGTGAGAGCAAATCTTCAAATGCATCATATTTTTGCCAGCGATGAAGATCTTTATTAGTTGAACTTGAACATCTTCGTAAGCTGTCTGTGAATGAATGATTCCACAGGAGTCAGGACGATATATTCGATTTCATTTCACTCAGGTAATACATTTTACAACCAAACAGATTATTACGCCACGATTCTAGAAAGTATGACATTACCCGTTTTTTGGACATATACATTAATTTACATTAAATAAAGCTACCATTGTTCACAGTTTATGAACACCCGCCATCCCGCGGTAGTTTGTGTGTATCGTTGCGCAGTGGCGTGCGAACTCGACTTGAAAACGAATGCCTTTGCCTGCCGTAGACACAGTTAACCAGTTTAAACATGCTTGCAGAAATATACATTTGATTATATTTTGGAGAACAGTCAGAAGAAGATCCGTCGATGTACTTTTTTAAGTTTTTTTTTTTTTTTTTTTTTTTTTTGTGTGTTCAGATGTTCAGTAGCAGTCATGAGCGCGAGCACATGTGAAGAGTTTTTAACTCTTCTCTGTCAATACCTTTGAATGCAACACTCTGCAGATTCACTTTATTTCGACATTGTCTAATAATCCAAATGTAGTTGTATAAGTTACTATTATACAAACCAGAGGACAGGCAATGATTTTCGAGCTATACAGATGGCAGAAATCATGCTTACGTCTCTCTTCTGTTTTTGTTGCAAAGATAGCTGATAATAATAGTCATTTAAATAAACAAAATCTAAATAATATCATTTTATATATATGACGACTTCAGAGGCAAAAGCCTCTAAGTACCATCTGAAATTTTCTTCTAAAAGAGCATTTTTATCAAGCTTGTATGTTTATGTTCACACTTAAATGGCAATGAAAAGTAGCCTACCTATTAATTGTCATTAAAGTGAAATTACTGAACTTAAATATACAAGCTTGATAAAAATGATTGTTTTAGAAGAAAGTTTCAGATGGCACTCAGAGGCTTTTGCATCATGAAGTCTTCATATATATATATATATATAGGCTTATATGATCCGAAGTAACTAGTTACTCACTACTTGAGTAGTTTTTTCATTGGATACTTTTTTACTCTTACTCAAGTAACTATTAAGATTATTACTTTTACTTTTACTTTGAGTAAATATTTCTATAAGTACTTGTACTTTTACTTGAGTACAGTTTTTGGATACTCTACCCACCTCTGGATTTCATAAACATGAAACTTCGAAGGACCACATGTCCTTGCTATGTAATGTGGAACATTGGAAACTGAACTTCGGAGATTGTACTACATCACTATTGATTCAGTGGTTGGGGAACTAGAGCGTAGATTCAGCGAGCACAACTCACAACTGGCAAGTGCACTTGCAGCACTAAATCCAGAGGGCGATAACTTCCTTGATGTGAAAGCTGTGAAGCATATTCTCGACCTGTCACAATCGATTATGATTGACGCTGAGTTTGAAGTTGCTAAAGAGTTTTTAATGTCACAAAAGCAAGCAATACAGGGAGATTGGACCATACAGCACATCATCTCAACGTACCACAACCATCTGATTGCCGTGCCCAGTGTGCTGATTGCTTTCAAACATGCATTAACATTTGGCTCATCCACAACAGCAATGTGTGAGAATTCATTCTCCACTCTGAAAAATGTTTTTTCGGAACACAGACGCACAATGCTACACGAGAGAAAGGCCAGGTTGGTGCAGCTTGCATTCGAGAAAGACTTGACACGCAAATGCACAAGCGAATGGAAGGACACAGTACTTAGACGGTTCAGCAGCAACACTCGTCGCCTGCAACTCTTCTGAGGGTAAGTCGTTTGTTCATTTCACTTATTGAAGCCAGCCTGGCTTTCATGATACCTACTAAGCAGGTGAATTGTTGGTGAATGTTTGCTGGGTCTATCTGCATTTGTGTTTTATACTTGGCTGCCTCTAAGATATATGGGCTTATGTCATTTCTGCCTGGTGCATGGCTTGTCCAATAGGTTACTTGCTTCCCAAATGCATGCCTCAGTTATGTCAGCGGTCCTGTCCTGTTACTTGTTGTCCAGGGGTGTTTTTGATGATGGTGGAGGCTGGTGTTGTCTAATGTTTATAACCAGTGGTAGGCCTACTTAATGGTTTTCTGGAAGTGCATAAACTGTTGAGAGGTGGCAACAGTTGAAGACTGAACTGAAGATGGCGCCTGTGAGAGTGGCACGCCGTCGAACACTCCTTATTGTGTCCTATATTTGGCTAGTTTTATGTGCTCTTATACCTTTTAATTATGCTGAGTCTATTGTTTACGATCGTCAGACACTATTGGATATTCGCAGTTGCTGCATGGACGTTTTTGACGCAAAATTGGGAAATTTTGCAAACAAAACTTACAGGAGCACTCTAAGAGACATTCCAGATTTTCTTCGTCGCTGGCAAATGGATGTTACCCCGAGGAAATGTCGGAGAAGACGTGGGAAACGGAGCGGGAAAATGGTCAGTTTAAAGATCCATCTGCGAGCTGGTCTTCTACTCAACTCTACGTCTCGGCCACGGACCAAGGAGTTGATCGGCTTCGCGGTTCGGCATGTGCCGGTACCCTCATCTCGCTGGCTTACATACATTCAGACTGACTTCCCAGTTCCTCCCGATCCGCTGGCTCAACTTCTAGAGGAGTTTGATCAACGGATGATTATTCGACCTCGCCCGACGGGGGTAAACATTGCTAATCTTCGTCCCTTGAGGAAAGCTTCGGCTTCATACAGCACTCTACATTCTCCAAAAATGGCGCTGATCAACGCACATTCTTTGGTCAATAAGACATTTATTTTAAAGGATTTTATTTCATCCTACAACTTGGACTTCATGTTTATTACTGAAACCTGGATGAAGGTAGGAGATCTGAGCCCTTATTCAGAACTTGTTCCAATTGACTACTGTTTTTACAATTCTCCCCGTCCTGCTGTCAGGGGTGGAGGGTTAGCTGTCATTACTAAAGAAAGCTTTGGAGCACGCTGTCAAATGCTACCCTCCACTAACCCCACAAGTTTTGAAGTCCAGCTACTTTTGCTTGACTGGTCTCAACCTACTGTCATAGCTCTAATATATAGACCCCCACATTTGACGAAAAACTTTATTGAAGAATTCTCTGAGTTTGTAGGGGATCTAATCATTGCACATGATCGGATCCTACTCTTGGGAGATTTTAATGTTCATGTATGCTGTGCTTCGAACCATTTAGCGGCGGACTTCTTGAATATAATTGACTCTTTTAATCTGATACAATGGGTTAAAAAACCTACACACAATCAAGGCCACACGCTGGACTTAATACTATCTTTTGGTCTGTCTATAATTGATACTGAAGTGATTGAATCTCCGATTTCTGATCATTTTCCGATCATGTTTAAAATGTCTCTCCCCGCTATCCCTTGCAGAACTGTCTCTGACATTAAACAGGTCCGTATGTACCCACCTCGATTCTGCGAGGCTTTTACTGAACGCTACAATAGAAATATTTTCTCTTTGTCCCATGAGTTTTTATTATCTGATTTAGATGTTGAGCAGCATCTTGAATCTATAAACACTGTATGGTTGGAAACACTGAACGATGTTGCACCTTATAAGTCTCTAAAGCCGAAGCGTAAATCAGAGCCTTGGATAGATCATGACATTCGCGCCTTGAGACAATCATGTAGGAAAGCAGAAAGGAAATGGAAGAAAGACAAACTGCAAATATCTTTTAATATACTTAAAAACTGTTTGTTGATATACCAGAACGCTGTTAAGAAAGCCAAGTCTCTCTATTTTTCTAACTTGATTGAAAAACACCATCAAACTCCTAGAGTTCTCTTTTCGGTTATAGATTCAGTACTTAATCCCTCTGTACAGATTTCTAACAATGCGACCAATGCATTATGTGAAGATTTTTTTAATTATTTTGGGACCAAAATTACCAATCTTAGAGCTCAAATACAAGTGACTAAGGGTGAAATGATACTGCTAAAGAGTCCTTCGGCCTCTTGGACTACTTTTAACTCCATCTCCCTGCAATCTCTCAAAGAAGTAATTGCAAAGTTAAAAACCTCCCCTAGTCCCCATGACATTATACACCCCCGCTACTTAAAGCAATTAACTGATACTGTAGGATCAGGGCTTGTATCCCTACTTAATAGCTGTCTGAAAGCAGGGGTTATCCCTGAAATCTTAAAAATGGCCACAGTCACCCCTGTATTAATTGCAAAGTTAAAAACCTCCCCTAGTCCCCATGACATTATACACCCCCGCTACTTAAAGCAATTAACTGATACTGTAGGATCAGGGCTTGTATCCCTACTTAATAGCTGTCTGAAAGCAGGGGTTATCCCTGAAATCTTAAAAATGGCCACAGTCACCCCTGTATTAAAGAAACCTACACTGGATCCTTCTATTTTAGCAAATTTTCGGCCTGTTTCTGTTCTACCTTTCATCTCTAAGGTGATGGAAAAAATTGTCTCTCTGCAACTCCAATCGTTTTTAACTAACAATTACATCTATGAGACTTTCCAATCAGGTTTTAAAACACTGCATAGTACGGAAACAGCCCTTGTAAAAGTCCTAAATGACATTTTAATGGCTACTGACTCGGGAGATTCTGTCATTTTAGTTATGCTAGACCTGTCTTCAGCCTTTGACACCGTCGATTATGAAATTCTCATCTCTCGCTTGGAGTCCTATGTGGGGCTTGGAGGAACGGTCTTAAATTGGTTCAGATATTTTTTAACCAATAGAACTTTTTCGGTTAAAATAGGACATTTTAATTCATCATCACGCAAACTAACCTGTGGTGTACCGCAGGGGTCTGTTCTTGCACCTACTCTCTTCTCTCTCTATCTGCTTCCCTTGGGATCTATCTTTAGGAAACACAACGTTTCTTTCCACTGTTACGCTGATGATATGCAAATCTATCTGCCTCTGACCTCCGAAAAAGAGCATGCTCTTAGTTGTTTATCCGCGTGTCTGGACGACGTAAAATCGTGGCTCTCAAAAAATTTCCTTTTTTTAAATTCAGAGAAAACGGAAGTTATTGTCTTTAGCCCCTCCGAAACTAGTAGACAAAACTCACAAAATTTTGAGTTATTAAATCTGAGTACCTCATCCCAAGTGCGTAATCTGGGTGTGATGATCGATAACAGTCTGAAATTTGACAGGCAAATTGCCTCTGTAGTGGGCTCTAACTTTTTCTATCTACGCTCTCTCTCTAAAATTAAATCTTTTCTCTCTAACGCCTCTTTAGAGGTCGCTGTCCATGCCTTTATAACATCGAGGCTGGACTACTGCAACTCTTTATATTATGGTGTTGCTAAGACTCAAATTTCACGCCTACAAGTCGTTCAAAACGCAGCAGCGAGATTCCTGAAGGGATGTAAAAAGTTTGAGCATGTTACACCCCTTCTGAGATCCCTACATTGGTTACCTGTTCAGCATAGAATTGAATATAAAATTCTATTACTGGTCTACAAATCACTAAATAATCTTGCACCATTATACCTGTCGGACCTACTTCACCTATATACCCCTAAGTGAGGGCTTAGATCGGAAAACAAATTCCTCCTTCAGATTCCCAGAACCCGCTTGAAAAACAGGGGTAATAGAGCGTTTGAAGTGGCTGGCCCCACGCTGTGGAACAAACTCCCAATCCAAATCAAAATGGCTTCCATTTTATCTGAGTTTAAATCTGCTCTGAAAACTCATCTGTTTGATTCAGCTTTTATTATGTAATTGTCTTTTTGTATTTATTGATTACAAGTGATCATTGATTGTTTCATTGTGTATTTGATTGTAATTATTGTACAGCACTTTGGTCGGTTGTCAGCCGGTAGTAAATGTGCTCTATAAATAAACGGAACTTGAAGGTGGATAAACTATTTCTGACATGTCAGAGATGGGTAAACTGCATTTATTTGCGTTTAGCCTCCATGACAGCCCTCCGCTGTGTGTGACTGAGCTGGAGTAGAGAGAGGGCATAACTTTACCCCACCCCTTTCTGCCTTTTATTATCGTCTTCGTGTGTGTGACTGAGTAAACTGTGTGCATAGGGCTACCACATAGCCTCTAAGTGACATGGTATGGAAATTAACAACAACAAGAATAAACGAAATTCACAAATAATAATTAATAATAATAATAATAATAATAATAATAATAATAAAACGTGTTTCGTTTTTTATAGCATTTCTGCTGTGTTGGACTATGATGTCACCACTGCGTCAAAATATTTCTCAAACGGCAGTGCCCCCCCACTGATGACCCAATGCCCCTCCAGTATATCTGCTCTGGCGCCGACTCTGATTCCATCCCTCATTTTGATTTAACGAATTACAACGTGGCCACAATATAGTAAAAAGAGGGAACAAATTGGTAAAACGTGCTGAGGTATAGGTATTATTAATTCGTGGCCACGAAACAATATTCACATGAATATTCACCAATTCACAAAAATATAGGTATTTAGCATTCACTATTTAATTAATACTATCAAACTGTTTTTCTTACCTGTAAAGATAGCTCTTCAGTGAAGGCCGACTAGTGTTCTCATACAGCTTTTTATTCCTTTTGCAAAGAAATTGCCGTTTTTAAATTTTTTCATAAGCAGGAAAATTTCTGACTTTAAACAAATACCCATTTAAATGCTTAGGAAGTTTTGCGTTGTAAGAATGTACAGGGAGACTTTAGATTTAAAAATGGTGTCTCATTAGGTAATGTTTTCTCAGTCAAATCATAAAATTTCCTATTGATTCAATACACTGAACGCATGAGCGCGGTGGCTTCACTGTTTATGACGTCATGAGCTATCCAGTCATTCTATATAGATCAGTGCATGCAACAGACACTTTTGACGCGATCGAGTTCGAATCCACCTTTTACTGAACTCGTTCTGCTCCCTTTTCCCATCGCAAATCAGATTGGAACAGCTTTTATTTTCAATCAATATGAAGAAAATATGTGCAAAGTGGAATTATAGTGGCTGACGGTTATTTAATAATAAAGTGTTTATCGGGTAGGGTGGGTGTCACGGTATGGGTTTTGTGTCTTGTTCTTGTCTGTCATGTGTTCCCCTGTCTTCTCATGTTTAGCTGTCTCCCTTTATGCTGATTAGTCTTCCCAGGTGTTTCTTATTTACCACGACCCCTTGTTATCTTGTTTAGCTTGGTTGTCTGTGTATTTAAGCCCTGTGTTTTAGTTCAGTCATTGTGAGTTATTGATGTTGTTAGGTTGCATGTTCTTTGTTCTGTTCCGAAGTCTGAGTCTATGTCAAAGTTCTAGTTTATTTAATAAAAACACTGCTGCACTTGGATCCTGCTTCTTGCTTCCTGCTCTGCATCGTAACAGAATAACTCACCACAAATGGATCCAGCAGTTGTGAGCAACCAGGCCCTAAGAAGATTCCTTGCTGCTCTATTTCAAGATGGCCAGCCCATTGAAAGGTATGTGAAGGACTTCTGGGCTTGCTGCCATTTAGCGTCACTAGATGACGTCCAGCTCATGGATCTGTTCCGGAGCGGTCTGGACGAGGATATCGCCCAAATGATGCCAGAGGTCTATACCGGCTGGACGCTAAAAAGGTATATCAACCTGGCCCTTTCCCTGAGTGATTTGTCGTTTGCTGTGGGCGTGGAGGAGAAGCTCCGTGAACCCGCAGTATCCCTTCAGCCTGTTTTTCACGTCACGCCAATCATCAAGCCAGCCACCAGATCGGTCTATAGCCCAGCACAGAGCCTTCGCCGCTGGTCCCGTCCAGCACAGCGCCTTCGCCGCTGGTCCCGTCCAGTCCTGCCGAGCCTGCTCTCCATGTCATGCTGGTTCAGCCAGAGACTGTTCACGTCACGTCTGCCGATCCAGAGACTGTTCGCGTCACGTCTGCCGATCCAGAGACTGTTCGCGTCACGTCTGCCGATCCAGAGACTGTTCGCGTCACGTCTGCCGATCCAGAGACTGTTCGCGTCACGTCTGCCGATCCAGAGACTGTTCGCGTCACGTCTGCCGATCCAGAGACTGTTCGCGTCACGTCTGCCGATCCAGAGACTGTTCACGTCACGTCTGCCGATCCAGAGACTGTTCACGTCACGCCCACCGAGCCAGTGTCTCCGGATAAGATGGCTGCCGCCGAACCAGTGTCTCAGGACAAGATGGTCTCCGCCGAGCCAGTGTCTCCGGACAAGATGGCCACCGCCGAGCCAGTGTCTCCGGACAAGATGGTCTCCGCCGAGCCAGTGTCTCCGGAAGAGATGGCCGCTGCCACGTCGCCTGAGCCCTCAGCAGAGATGGCTGCCGACACGCCTGAACCTGAGCCCTCAGCAGAGATGGCCGCCGACACGCCTGAACCTGAGCCCTCTGCAGAGATGGCCGCCGACACGCCTGAACCTGAGCCCTCAGAAGAGATAGTGGACTATATAAGTTTCTTTTTATTTAAACAGGGACAATGCACAAATTAACATTAACCTTGTGTCAAAACAAGGAGAGATGCATTGTGCCAGGTTATAGCACAAGTGCTATTTTCCGCCCGTAGTCCCTTGGCAGATCAATAAGACAATAGGACAAAATTTCATAAAAGTAAAATACAAAACATTAAAATATACAATTTTACAACTACAGTCACACTTAATTTTCAATTAAAACTATCATATGCTCAATTGTTCCCCCTTACTTAAACCAACACACACACACACACACACACACACACACACACACACACACACACTTCATAAATGTGTACAATTTTGTTGTGACAGTAACCATGCCTTTGTCAAACTCGAAAAGGTTTGAGGATTTGTACATGTAATAAGGTGTGTAGGGAGAGTATTCCACTGAGTTATGGCCACAAATGAAAAAGTTGATTTGCCAAAAGAAGTTTTGCGATTGGGAATATTGCACTCTCCTCTAGTGGCTGACCGAGTAGCTCTTTTTTTTTCTGAGTTGCGCGTAATAAATTTTTTTAGAGGAGGAGCGACAGCATTATTAATGATTTTAAAAAGTAAGCAAACATTTGAATGCATTATCAAATTTCCAAAATTTAAAATATTGTACTTAGTAATTATTTTACAGTGGTGATATTGACGTGTTTTTTTATCATGGATCTTAAGTGCTGTTTTATATAATGATTCAAGTGGTCTTAAGACTGTCTTACCCGCTTGAGACCAACTTGTCATGCAATACAAAAAATGTGGAACAATCATTGCACTTAAGTAAGTATTTGATGCCTCAATGGTAAGAGAGTTTCTTATATATCTGTAATTTATAAGATTAAATTTTAGTGTACTACTCAATTTTTTAACATGTTTTTTAAAACTAAGAGTTGGGTCCAGGGTAACACCCAAATATTTGAATTCATCCACATTTTTAATTGCATGCCCATTTACTAAAACCTCAGGACTTTCCTTAAGTTTACATCTATTTTTAAAAAACATGGTTACCGTCTTTTCAGTATTCAAAGTCAGACAAGAATTATGTAACCATTCAACAACCTTATGCATTACATTCGTTAATTTTAAAGCAACCTCAGTAGCATTCTTCCCATGAGTGTACAGCACAGTATCATCCGCATACATTATTATATCAATATCATTACATACTAGTGGAAGGTCATTTATATATATACTAAAAAGCAGTGGCCCTAAGATTGACCCTTGCGGGACCCCCATGGTACATCTTTTCAAGGGGGATAATGTGTTGTTCATTCGCACGCACTGATGTCGTCCACTCAGGTAAGATTTGAACCAGTTTTGTGTATTTATTGAAAGATTGTAGTGTGCCAATTTGCTTAATAGTATCTCATGATTAACCGTATCGAAAGCCTTGCTTAAATCAAGAAAAACTGCTCCAACCACTCCACCTTGATCTAAATTTGTTTTAATTTGTTCAAGGAAGTAGCAGCATGCTGTTTCAGTTGAGTGTTTTTTCCTGAATCCAAATTGCATTGGGTGTAAAAAGGCATTAGAGTCAAGGTGAGCAATTAGTTGTTCTACTACCAACTTTTCAATGACTTTTGAGATGACCGGAAGGATGCTAATAGGTCGGTAATTGCTAACCTCTTGTTTGTCACCAGATTTATACACCGGGGTCACAATAGCAAGCTTTAAGGCACTAGGAAAGATGCTTTCTTTAATAGATTTATTTAATACTTTGGTTAAAGGAACAGTCAAAGATTCTTTATGAATTTTTAAGAAAGCAGTATCAAGACCATAGATGTCCTTTGCTTTGCTATTTGTTAGTGTTGAAAGTATTTTACTAACCTTTATATCGTTTGTGGGTGTCATAATAAAACCAGCACTATCACAGACTGAGGAATAATGAAATGTATTTTTAGTAAAATTTTGACCCAGTGTTTCCACGGAATTCAAAAAATAATCATTGAATTCTGTTGCAATAGCTAGGCTATCATTTTGAATATCATTATTTATTTTGAGCTGTATGCTTTCATACTTGGGATTATCCTTACCAGTTAATTTGTCAATGGTCTTCCATAGTTGTTTACTATTCCCTTTTGCTTCTCTAATGATTTCAAGAAAAAAGGATGCTTTAGCCTTTCTAAGCTGCATTATAACCTTATTTCTCAGACTTTTATAAATTAAATGATCAGTAATTAAACCCGATTTTAAAAACCTTTTTAAAGAGGCATCTCTTTTTTTCATTAGTTGCCAGAGATTACTATTAAACCAAGGCAATCTATGTTTAGCTCTAGGTTTTCTAGTTTTTGTTTCTGTATATCTTGCTATTATATCTTTAAGGGCTGACATTATTTCATTGCATGCTTGCTCACAAGATTTATTTTCAACAGTGTCCCTCCAATTTGTTTGCTTTATTTCATTCTCAATTTGTATTAACTCTTTCTTTGGAATAAATGACGTGAGATTACCTTTCGTTGTGTTTTGGTCCCTGTACCTTGATTTAGTCAGTTTCCTAGCAGCTAAAGTAAGATTATGATCTGACAGGCCAGTAACAAGGTTATATATTTTAGTTATCCTTTCTGATTTATTTGTAAATATTAAGTCCAATAATGTTTGGGAAGATTTAGTTATTCGTGTAGGTTTATTTATCTTTTGTACCATATTAAATGTTTTTGCAACATCCTTAAGCTTTTTTCTGCGTGATTTATCAAGCCAGTTTAAATTGAAGTCACCCATAAGTATAACTTCTTTTCTTTCATGTTGTTTAAGGATTGCAGATAAACAGTTAAAAAAATCATTCGTGGCAGTAGGTGGACGATAAACTGCAAAAACAACAAAAGACATTTCGGGGGACAATGTAATCGTAACCCCTACACACTCCAGGGTGTTTTCATTCATATCTATTTGTTTGCTTAGAATACTCTCCTTAACATAAATTAAAACCCCACCGCCTTTCCCTTGACTTCTGTCTCGTCTGTACACCTTATAACCCGGGATATTACACACAGATAAAGGAGTTGTAGGAGTTAGCCAGGTTTCAGTGAGACACAGATAGTCAAGGTTTGAGTCCGTTAGCAAATGTTCCAATTGTTCAGTTTTTGATACAACGCTGCGTATATTCAAATGTCCACCAAAAACACCTTTCGGTTTTGTTTTCGGGTTCCATAATACGCTCGCATGGTTAACAGTCTGAAACAGTTTTGTTTGATGCTGCTTAAAAAACATGGTAGCAGTCTGTGAAACATTTGTCTTAATGCATGGGCCCACTTTTATCAGTGTTTGAGCAACATTATGTACAGGCCCCGATTTTATCAGAGGATTTTTACCTCGTAATCCTGCAGGAAGAGCGTCACATGAGTAGGTCATCGGTCTCGCCACATGTCCACAGGGAGCAGCTGACTTCCTATTTTCCGTGAGTTGTGACTCATGGGTCACAGGCCCAGGGTTAAGATGTATGTCCCCACATAACAGAAGAATACTACAGAAAATGATGGAATAATCCTGTTTTGCTGGTATGAAAGCCGTTTTCTGTCTGCGTTGCTCACGTTGGATAGACGGGGACCGGGCAGATGCTCGTCCGTCAGCCAGAAAGTTGGAATATAAAACGTACTGACTCCACGAGTCAAGTGGAACAGCAGGGTCTTCCGGTGAGATGCCAATCCGAGATGAAACTAGAACTTTGACAGACTCAGACTTCGGAACTGAACAAAGAACATGCAACCTAACAACATCAATAACTCACAATGACTGAAGCATAACGGGAGACAGCTAAACATAAGACAGGGGAACACATGACAGACAAGAACAAGACACAAAACCATACCGTGACATAGCCCCCCCTCTATGGACGGCTCCCGACGCCCAAAAAAAAAATTTTTGCCATATAAAATACCTATTATGATCACGATTAAATACTCTTATATTTAATTCAACTTATTTTTACTGTTAGTTATGTAAGGCAAAAGTTAGAATGATGGATAAAATGAAATCACAGCATTTCAACAGAACTTCTATTCATGTATTTCAGGGCTGACATTGGAATATTGAGGGTAAACATCATATTCTTATACTAGCTCTATATTTACTAGCTACGTTCTGCCTCAAGAACAAATAGCACCGAATAAAGTACTGAGTTAGAAACAAACTAGCTGGTTATTACTAAGCCTCTAGTATGGACAGTGTTCCAATTTAAGTAAGAAATTACAAATGGGTGGTGCAACCCTACACTGGAGTGCCCTTAGCACTGCACATTTTAGATGTCTCCCAAACACTCCTGATTCAACACACTAGCTCGTTAGTAAAGACTCCAAGACCTCAGCTGTGTTTGAAATCGCATTACAGGATTGAATGAGTGCACTCGATAATGTCCACTATGGTTTAGGACACCACTACAAATGACTGTTCCCTTAAATAGTGCCCTATTTAAGGGTTTAGGGGGCAATTAAGAACACAGCCCTCAAATATGTAGATAAGAGAGACATGAAAAATATGTTGCTGGTACTACAGGAACAGGATTGGGAACCACTATGCTAGTTCAATGGCTGAAGTGAGGCACTATTTCATATGTTCCTGATTTTAAAAGAACAATAATGGAGCTTGAGTCTCTCTCTCTCTCTCTCTCTCTCTCTCTCTCTCTCTCTCTCTCTCTCTCTCTCTCTCTCTCTCTCTCTCTCTCTCTCTCTCTCTCTCTCTCTCTCTCTCTCTCTCTCTCTCTGTGTGTGTGTGTGTGTGTGTGTGTGTGTGATCTAAGATTTCTCATAATCATCATTTTACAAAATTACATTACAGATCTTCATGAAACACTGGGTATATAAACTTTTGAATGTTTTTTTTTTTTTTTAAGTAAAAATCAAGGTTATGATTAGGCCTTTTGTGAAACTTATAATTTTATAAAAGCACTTATATTTATCTGTTTAAAATAAACAAATAAATGATTTAAGCTGTAAAACTGTTTAAATCATCATTTATTTTTGCAGTCTTTTTATAGTTTATGACTATGTTGTCATGGCAACAAAGTTTAAATGTAATACCTTTACTTTAAAATGGTTAATAAATGATTTTTTTCCCCACACTAAAATCACACTAACATGTATATTGTTATGGAGTTAACATTACTCACTAGTGTAGCATAAGTGATGACATTGAAGAGCCATTTTGAGGTTCCCACAGAACCTATCCCTTAACAGTTCTTAAATGAAATGTGTTTTTCTTAGTGTGAAAATCATTTTAATAATCTAAAGAACCATTTTTTTACTATAAAGAACTCCATGCATGGACTCCAAAGAACGCTTCCATGGATGTTCATGGAACCACAGATGCCAATAAAGTACATTTATTTTTAAAAGTGTTCTGAAACTTCCATTGTAAGTGCTACACTGTAACCCTGGTTTATGTTTTTTTTCCAAAGAAAAGGTGGAACAAGTGGAAATATTTAGTTGTGGTCAAAATTACAAGAGCTGTCGACTTGTACTGAACCCTAAATGTTCTTTTAAGTATTGCAAGTTTACAAGGTAGATGGAGTGAAGGCATAGCCTGGGATCAGACAAGATGAAAAACTTATATAAAGCTGTATAAAGCTATATATCTGTGATCCTTGTCTCCAAAAGGTTGCGCAAAAGCTTTCCTGTGATCTCAGAAAAAAAATATCTATTGTATAGAAACAGCCCATTAGAATTATTATTAGGTTATTAAAACATTTTGTTTTTTTCTGGTTTATGTTGTTCACAATTAAGCAATTCAGTTTATGGCCATTATGGTTTTTTAAAGAAGAACATCTTAAACTGCGAAAATCAAATTATTTTAAAGTTTAAAGGGGTAAAAGCATACTTATCACATTGCACATAATAGCTAGAAAAATAAACATACACACCTTTTTTTGTTGAAAGCGTGATGAATTGATCCATTTAGCAAGACTGTAATATTTCCGCATGCTGCCACTGCAAACTGTAAAGACAGATTCAAACCAATGAAATGCATTAGCGCAACTTCATTCCATTTTGTTAAACTATTAGAAGGCCACTGTTTTACGTGGATATTGGATATGGGGACACAAGTGAAGTACAAAGCCTTGTTTATATAATAAATAGTTTAGCATACAAATACATGCAATTATGGAAACATTGTGGATTTGTGAGTGTAATGGTCTCATTCTGTTTTGGTTTCGTTTTCACTCATTGCCATGTTCCATTTTGCCTGAGTTGTCTGTGAATGCTAGTTTCCATGGTTATTCATTAGTTCCTCACCTGTTTGTAGTTCATTTGATTACTCTGTGTATAAGCTCTTAGTTTCCTTAGTTCTTTGTCCGGTATAGTCAATGTATTAAGTGGTTGTGCTATTGTGTATTCCTGGTTATCTCCTGCGTGTTTCCTTTTGGACTTATCATTAAAGAATGTTTTGTTTATTTTCCGACGTCATGTCCTTTACAGCAACTACAGCATGACAAAATACCGGACCTAAATATACGATTTTTTTGTGGTGTTTTAAAAATTGACTTTTCTCTGCCTAGAGCAGGAGCAACAATCCCTCGAGGACCACACAAGAGACTTTTTAGATATGGATTGCCTTATGTCATTCCCTGACCTCTCTCTGTGTGCATTTTATTATACCATCTTAAGTGGGCATATGGGATTAATTTCCCATCAAAAGTATTGTGGTCACAGAGCAAAAGATAAGAGTGAAACACATGTAAAAATATATTGTACAAACTGAAAACAAAATAATGCAAAATGATCAGAATAGCAAACAAAGTGGTCATGGATCAAAAAATAAGCGTGAATCAAAAAATTAAAAGCGCATTTAAAAAACATAAGCATGAATCAAAACTTTAACAAATTAAAAAATTATATTGCACAAAACTTAAACATGTAGGTAAAATAATCTGAATAACAGAATAACTGTTTTATTATTTTCTCTGTATTTTGTGCTCTCACATTTTCTGCTCATATTTTATTTTATTTGTATGCTTGTGCTGTTTTTCCCTTCACTCTTCTTTCCATGTTCTGCGCTTGCTTTCCCAAATGTTGCAGTTAGTGTTTCATGTAAATTAGGGCAGGCTTAAATGTCACCATTGGTCCACTAGTTCTAGATTGACAGCTTCTCCTTTAGCCAATCAATCAAAGAGGCGAGTTGATGTCACTCCAATGCGACTCATGGGCTACATCTGAAATTGCATACCTCCCTATACTATATAGTAGGCGAAAAACATTATGTGACAAAAGTAGTATGTCCGAATTCACCGTATTCATCAAAGAGAAGGCAAAAAGTACCCAGATAACCTACTCCTTCCAATGAGATTCTGAAGTGTCCATATGATGGAAACGCGAGAGGATTTATGAATGGCAGTGAAGCATTGTAACTGACGCTGGAATTACATCCTTATTACATTCATTATATACACATTCATAATATATAGAACTCTTATAGAGGTCGTGAAGTAATTACTTATTCAAAATAAGTACCTACTCAAGAGAGTATGCTATTTCGGACGCAGCCATTGCTACTAATGCTCACTCGTACAGAGGAACAACCGTCATCTGGCAAATAATCGTTAAAGGCACCAATTATGTCGTTAATTTCAAGATTGACATGAAGATTACATTTGAAACATTACAAGGACTTTCAAGCTGTACAGCTATCAGAACTATAGACTATCTCTTTTTTTTAGATACATGAGATGCTTCTTGTAATATGGTTTGTTGTTCGGGGAAGAAGGAGGCGGGAACCGGTGAACATTTAAACACACTTTAATAATCCAAAAATAAACCATCTACAAAACAAAAGAAAATGCGGTTGCCCCTTACGGGCAACTGCCGCCACATATAAACAAAACATAACATAAATAGTTCAGGCCTGGTCCTCTCTCGTCCTTCACCACCGTCGCTCCTCCTTTTATGTTTCCGAAGCTCCTCCGTGAGAGATACGAGACCGGTGCAGCACACACTTCTCTTTTCATGTGCACTCTTGTTATGAATGTTAATCTTTGTGGGATCACCGTAGGGATCACAACATATGGGAACCCAGCCTAGCACAGGTTCCACCAGTGAATACTAAGTGTTAGGCCTGGCGTCAGGTGCCCCTCGTCACGGAAGAGGCTACACTCCTAGTAGAGTGGGCTCTCAACTCCTCCGGGGGCAGCGCTGGCAGGTTCACCACCTGGTCCTTGAAGGGAGTGGTAGGAAACTTGGGCACATGAGAGTTAGCAGGGCCAAATTCCAGGCAAGATTCAACGACCGAAAATGCAAGCAGGTCCCCCACTCTCTTGATAGAAGCCAGCACAGTCAGGAGTACTGTCTTCATGGACAGGATTTTAAACTCAGCTGACTGCAGTGGTTCAAAAGGGGCTATCTTGAGTGCTGTTAGCACAAGTGAGAGATCCCAAGAGGGTACAGGGTGAGAGCGAGGAGAGTTTAACCTTCTTGCACCCCTGAGGAACCTGATGACCAGGTCATGTTATCCCAGAGATTTACCATCAACTGCATCATGATGTGAGGGTAGACAGCCTTCACTCCAACCCATCCTGCAGGAAGGAAAGCACAACTTTGATTGGGCATCTCCGAGGGTCTTCCCGGTGAGAAGAACACCATTCGACAAACAGGTTCCAATTCAACGCATATAGGCGCCTTGTAGAGAGGGCTCTTGCGGAAGTGATGGTGTCTACCTCCGCTTGGGGAAGATCACCTAAGTCCTCCGCGTCCTGTCTAGAGACCAGAAATGGAGATTCCAGAGGTCTGGACGTGGGTGCCATAGGGTGCCCCATCTAAAAAAAAAGACGTTTTCCTTCCTCAGACGAATGCGCTAGGGAGGGGCTGTCGTGAGGAGCATGAGTTCTGGGAACCTAGAATATGGGGCAACTAGCAAGACCTGCTCCTCGTCTTCCCTGACTTTGCACAGTGTCTGTGCGAGAAGGCTCACTGGGGGAAAAGCATTGCGTAGGCCCCGGGTCCAGCTGTGTGCCAGCGCATCCGTTCCGAGGGTCATCTCAGCTGGATCGCCTGGGGATGGAGTCGCCACTCTCCCGGAAGCACAGGCTGACGTGAGAGCTCGTCGGCTGCACAATTCAGCGGGCCTGGGATGTGAATGGCAGGAAGTGACCTCAGATGCTTCTGACTCCATAGGAGGAAATGGCGGGTGAATTGCATCATGCGATGGGAGCGTAGACCACCCTGACGGTTGATATACGCAACAGTCGCATACCTGTTGTACGTGGCCCCCCAGCCGGTGGTAGAGGCATCCATGGAGGCAACAGCATGCCTGGACACATGTACTAGGGAAACTCCTGCCCGTAGAAATGAAGGGGCCGACCACGAGCTGAAGGTTTGGCGGCAGGCCGGGGTGATTGTCACACGGAACATGCCGCGTTGCCATGCCCATTTCGAGACCCGGCAGTGATGCCAGTGCTGAAGCGGCCTCAAATGAAGCAACTGGCTGAGGTGACTGAGCACCATGTCCCTGTGCTCGCACAACTGATCTCGCAACTGAGTCAGTCGTCGAGATAGTTGAGGATGCGAATGCCACGTCCTCTCAGGGGAACAAGGGCCATCTCCGCTACCTTCGTGAAGATGCAGGATGACAGGGCCAGCCCGAAGGGGAGGACTTTGTACTGATATGCCCGTCCATCGAATGCAAATCTGGTCTGTGTCAAGGGAGAATCGAGACATGAATGTACACATCCTTCAGGTCGATCGCTCTTTGCACTTTGAACGGGAGCTTGTGAAAGGCCCGATTCAAAACTAGCAGGTCCAAGATTGGCCATAACCCAACACCTTTCTTGGGTAGGGCTGGTAAAGCAAAACTAATGGGTTTATGTCTGAGAACCTTTTATACACATACTTAACTGCAGATTCTGAAATGACATACACTGTGTGGTACAGTACAATATTTTGAGTGTCCCTTATTTTCCTATAAAGAACTATGATTGTCCCTTATTTTCCTTTTCTGAAGCAACCCTAGCTGTGTGCCATTTCTGTTAATGACAGACGTAGACATGTGTTTGGCTTCTTCAAATAGCAAGGGAACAAGACAGTAGACACTGAACACATTAAAATTGACTATTGCATTGCACTATGAGTAGAGTAAAGTTAAGTCTCTGTTAAACTGCCTCCTTGTCATTATTAGTTACCAGTTACCAGTTACCTGTAACATTACAGAATTCATTAATTAACTCATTGTTAAAAACCTTGATACATGATCATATTCGTTTCCTGAATACTCAGCTTCTGGAGATGTCCCCACCAATTTCAAAATCAAACATATGCACTGGGAACTCGCACTGCATCGATGACACTATTGGGGAACGCCCTCCGCGTGAACCTATGTCTGAAAAACTATCCAATCATGGCAATCGAATTTGACTGGCGATAGCCTATGACGTCAATTCTAGTGTGACCCAGAAGTATAAAAGGGGTGCCTAGAGAACATATCATCCTCTTTTAGTCTTCAGTGACTGTTGACTGTTCTGATTTGCAATCACCTGAGAAAGGTAAGAACAATTATGGCAAGTGATAAACGTTTCAAGAAGTATGTGGATCCGTGTCTCAGGTTTCTGACACCAGATGACACACAACTTGTGCGTTTACTATTTGGGCGAAGAGCACGGATGATCAGATCTTGAGAGATCTGATTGTGCAGAATGTGGGAGTTTTTTTTTGGGAGTCTTTTTTTCCTCTGCTCCGCTCTCATCTGGCTCTCTTCTCAAGGTAAGGGGGACAAGGCATCTGGGCTCAGTGGTTCAGGTCCCACTCGTGCTGAGGCACTGCGGAGACTCGGATCATGGGGTTCTCAGATGGAGCTCGCTGATGAGTTTGAGAGAGGTGTTTTTCTCTTACGGCAGTCAGAAGCACGCGAGGGTGAGCTGCTGGACAAGTATGTGTTATCTCTTACATCCTCTGATCCAGCATCAAGTGCTCTGCTGGCACCCAGAGGAGGCGCGGCTAAAGGAAGCGGCATACCTTATCACGTAAGAGGCCTCCTCTTGTGTTAGAGTCATTAGGTTATGTAGTAGGTGGTGCCAATCTTGGTCACCCAGTGATGCACAGGTTGGCTTCATTTCATAGAGAAATCTCTAGTGAGGCCACCATGCATGAGAGCTTCAGACAGATTCTGTAAGAGTGAGGTGGCTTTCTCCCATTGGGGGTTTCTCCTGAGGCCACCGCTTTGTATAAAGCTCCAGATAGACCAACCAAGCGTTGGCCCTCATCGGGCCACTTGGATAGTCACCTTGTACAGATGGTACTCAACCAGAATGCCTATTACCGCCGCGCCAGCCGCCGTGGCAAAAATAAACCAGTCGCATTTCAAAGTCATTTGCGAAATGACCGCCAGGTGGCGCAAAGGGATATTCTGCAAAACAGCAGCAATTGCTGCATTTTTTTTCAATTGCCGTAAGTGGGGTTAATGTCAATTAACAGTAAGGATGAAATACTACAACTATGGTAAACAGAATAGAACATTTTTATAAGGCCAGAAAAATAGAATAACAAATTAAAAATAGAGACGATAACAATATAACCTGTATTTCATATTGTAGGCCTAGACGTCGGTGGGCGACAAGCCTATTCCCCGGGGAGCAGTGCGATAAAACACACACACACACACACACACACACAGAAAAAAAAAATAATACCAAAAATAACAAACAAAAGTAAATTATGTGTAATGAAGCTGATTATTTGTACTATTCTATTGAGGAATGAGACGAATGAAGAGCGCTTCTCGCTCGTGTGAGCGAACACACATTGGAACGTTTGGCATTTCGCAAAGAGTAAAATCATGGCCGAGTGGTAGAACATAGGCTACAGTACGTTTCGATCATTTAGATGACACGGGTTCAAATCCCGAACCAACTTGGACTACTGGAATTTTTATATTAGCCTATTAATGCATTTTATAGCCTATTATTGATGCAGAGAGATTTGTTTAGTTCTAAAACTCACCATAGTTACACCATAATTTTTTGCTTATATTTATAAAATAAAATTACCATGCATTTCCATTTTACACTAAGGAACAAATATTATGCAATGACTTTACATCTGTAGCCTATAATAATTCCAATCGTAATTTCAAAAGCAGTTCTGTTATATATATATATATATATATATATATTGCTACTTCACCAATAAACCATATAAAATATATAAAATAAAGATATGCAACAGGCGCGATTAAACGACAAACAATAAAATCAGAACCAGTATTCTGTTACGTTCATGGTTCCAGTGGCTGTAATGCATGCACGGCTTTTCAAAATGTCACAAAGCGGTTTGAGATTGTTTTGAATGAAATATTGAAGTTTATAATTAAGTGTTTTGGCACACCACGATGAGTGGCGCTATGCATTGTTCTAAAGTCGGGTTTTATTCTGGCATGTTGAATTAGTGTTCGACAAACGCGGCGGCGCGTTCATTTGGATTTATTTTACTCTTAACAGATAAAATAACCTAATAGGCTACTCTGTAATTTTTCGGTCAAACAGATAAGAGTAGAGTAGTCTACATCGTTCAAAACTGTAAACTTTTATTCATATTAGGCTAACGACAAAAGTTTGTCTGTCGTCTCTGTCTCCGGGAACTGCGCGTCACAAAAATGAACCGAAAGCTACTCGCCTCAGCTCAGTCGATAAGAAATCGGCTATGTCTAAAGCCTGATTATGAAATCCAAATGAAACCGAGAGATACAGAGGATCTACTCAAACATGTTTAGCTATCATGTGAGCGCTTCACAATGAGGAAAGGACAAGGAAAGGGTGAAAATCTCGCTCTAATTAAATGTAGGCTAAATCGCCCTGAATTAAATTGTAAATATAAATGTATTTGTCAATGTTGTGATATTGTTTCATTTAAGTTCATAATTATTCTATAAATGTTATTTAGTTTAACAGCAGCACGAAGCACTGGTTCGAGATTTATTTGAATAAAAAATAAAACAAAATAAATAAAAACTTTATTCACAAATCGCACCCTGGTTGTAAGGATTCAAAGATCCCTGTGGAATTTAATATTGAGTTGAACATTTTGTTCATGACAACAAATGAACATGCGTTTGAAGATTGTATTTAGTTTTGCTTGGAAAAAGCTGGCCCAAAGTACCGTTTTAATTCTTCAATTATTGAAATAATTAAATATTTAGTATTAAACATATGACAGAAATATTACTACATAGCCTAAATTATTTAATTCCTTCATTATCAACACTTTAATAGCCTATTGCTAATGTCTAGAATAGCGATTTAAGTGTGAATTGCAAACTCTTTGTTTTAAGTCAGTCTCAAACTAGCCTGTGGGGGGTTTGGAGAAGGCAGTATAGTGGCTTTATCGTGGGGGTGCAGGACAATAGGCGTTAATGTTCCGTCTTTCATGCAGAGTGTCGGATAGCCAGCCTGATGAGCAGGCAAAGGCAAAATTCTTGGATAAATCTCAAAATCTCCAAAAGTCCATATGTAGCCCCAATATCTTATTAAATTATAAATATTGTAGTTTTATTAATTGTATTTAAAGGTTTTCCAAACACAATTTCAATTTAGCAGATACAGAGCTCTTTAATTCGCGATCAACCTCGTTTTATTGTAAGGTGAATTCAGCAAGGCATGCTGTGTCTTTGAAGCAACAAAGGTATTTTTCTTACAGTTGTTTCTTTCGTGATTTGTGTGGATGACACGCAGCGACATATACAGTATTATCAGCTGTATGATGTGTTTTTACCCTGAAATGTTTAATTTCGAGAAAGACCCGGCGCGTTGTGAGGGAGACAAAATAAACTTACTAAAAAGAGATCCAGCGCGAGAGAGAAGCAAAGAAAAACGCCTGTTCTTAATTTGTTGCTTTGAACTATTTTCGTTTTGTACCGTTTTAATTTTTTAACTTAGCTGCAATTTCGTTGGCAATACACATGTAAAATGTCGCAAGAATAAGATTCTGTGTTTCTTATTTTGCATCGAATAAACTCTAAACTCGATGCAACCCTGTTTTAAATAAATAAACTGTCCCGACACTTTATTTAAACCTTGAAATGTGCTCTTTTGGGAGTGTTCTTTTACTTCTTTTTTTTTGTTTGTGTGTGTGTGTGAAAGCAATAGCCTAATGTAGGCTATTGAAAGTCTTTTTCAGATTTGTTCGATCTGTTTTGAAAAATGTCTTACGTTGCTATTGCCGGGTATCACTGTCAGTCATCTCAATTTCGTGATTGATTCACAAAACAATAATTTAGCAGATTAAAGACGAGTTTCATCATCTTCATTTTCTGGTGCGATCGGCTGACAATTTTCCTTCATAAGTTTTGTCGTCTGTGCAGAGGCTCAAATGGAATGTAGCAAATTTATGTTGTAATGTAGACTACAATTGATAATTAAACAAATAGCTTGACTTTAATAAACAGTTACATATTTAAGCATCAAGAACGTTAAAACATAAACGCTGTCGGCTACTCTGAGATTCGATCTTGAATCGGTTGAAGCTCCGCGAGGCTTATGTTGATGCGTTGACCACAGAGCTATCGTCTGAATGCAGTCAAGTTGACGTCTATGCTCTTCCAAATCCTCGTTGATGTAGCCTGATATTTTTCATTATTAAATGTATTCAATTTAATTTCAGTAATTTCAGTATTGTGATTAATTCGTTAAATGTTTCATTTGAATTGATCTGCTACCAGCTTTCAATCGCTCTCAATGAGCCGCGGCGCGGCGGCAGATTACGCAATAGAGAGAATTAAACTGACACTTTGCAAAGTCTGTGATTGTAGCGCCTAATTTATGTTGCTTTGAACTATTTTCTTTTTGTACCGTTTTAATTGGCTGCAATTTCTTTGGCAATACAAATTTAAAATGTAGCAAGAATAAGAATCCGTGTTTTGCATCGCAAAGGTAATAAACTCTAAACTTGATGCAACCCTGTTTTAAATAAATAAACTGTCCCGACACTTTATTTATACCTTGAAATATTCGATGGGGTTTCAAACTTAAATATATATATAAATATAGCTGCGAGCAGCGATTGCGGGCCCAAGCCGGTGGCACCGCCACCCTGATGCCTTTAGTTACACTAAAGCCACCGGGGTGGCTGCTCGCAGCTATATATATATATATATATATATATATATATATATATATATATATATATATATATATATATATAGCGCTATATATACACTTAAAGGGGGGGTGAAATGCTCATTTTCACTCAATCTCCTGTTAATCTTGAGTACCTATAGAGTAGTATTGCATCCTTCATATCTCCAAAACGTCTTTAGTTTTATTATATTTATAAGTGAAAGATAGGCTGTACCGAGTCTTTCCGGAAAAAAACGAGCGGCTGGGGGCGGGCCGTGTGGGCGGTGTGCTATAGCTGTGCTAACTGAGCTAACAACAACACAGAGAGACATTAGAAGCAGTTTCTTACTCACCGCATGCGACAGCGAACCTTTATCATTGTGACTGCTCGATCCTTAAGCATTAGACGATCTGGGCTTTGTTTATAAAACAATCATCGTCGAAATGCAGGGAACAAAGAGTCGTGCACAACCTCCGTTGATGCTTCGAAAAAACAAACTCCATCCACTATTCCCTTAACGCTGGGTTCTTTGGGAATCTGTGCAGGGTTGTCTTGCCCTGCCAACCAAAAACCCACTTCTTTGGTGACATTGACTTCCCTAAAAGCCGAGCATAGCGCTTTGAGGTAACGTACTGCTTTCGCTCTCTTCTCTCTCTAGTCTACGAGTGCGCACGTGGCCGCGGAGAAGTGCCCTTAGGACCCATATAAGGAAATTCCGCTCTATCTTACGTAAGACAGAACCATACTCGAAAAAAACTTTCCGAAACTTGTGACAAACCGGAAG
The DNA here is from genome assembly GCF_949319135.1 of Squalius cephalus. Taxonomy (NCBI): domain Eukaryota; kingdom Metazoa; phylum Chordata; class Actinopteri; order Cypriniformes; family Leuciscidae; genus Squalius; species Squalius cephalus. The sequence goes on along the minus strand of NC_137146.1, from coordinate 19,763,143 downwards.
GAGTATTTTTGGAACAAAAATACTCCTTCAAACGTACAACTTAACTTTTGAAACTTTGTCCATGTTTAGCATGGGAATCCAACTCTTTAACAGTGTAAAAAACTCAGTATGCATGAAACAGCAATTCACCCCCCCTTTAAGAGGAGTGGGTAAACATACAGAGGCTGATTTTGCAAAGAAATCGACATTCAAACCAAAATATCTGACTTCCTGTTGGTCAGAGCTAATGACTGTAAATGAGAAAGTTGTCCGGCTCGATGAGACCAATATACGTACTGATTTTTGTGACTGTACATAAAATTAACCCCTTCACTTTTGTCAAAAGCATTTAGAAAGTGACACACTTCCTGCTGCCAGTTGGTGGCGCTATAACTTTGACTCACAATAGTTACATACATGTGATCGGCCTCTTACCACGAACACACTGCTGAAGTTTCATCAAGATCAGTTAATGTATGCAGAAGTTATAACACTTCGTTTTTATCTTTTCTCGCCATAAATTCGTTTCCTCGCCACCGCCAAACCGTTCGAGATATCAAAAATCCGTCCGCAATTTAGCATCCTCAATGTCTTGACTTCATGCTGACCGAGTTTGGAGGCGAGTGGATGAATTCTATAGGAGGAGTACATCAAATTCCACAGCATGCGTTTTTCAAACAACCCATAATAGCCGACTTCCTGTTGGGCGGGGTTAATAACTTAGAGTGCGGAAGTTGTTCGGCCTGATGAGATCTATATGTGTACCGAGTTTCATATTAATTCATGCAAGCGTGTTTGATATATGGACCAAGTTTTCAGACCGTGTTCAAGGGGGCGCTGTTGAGCCCCCCTGCCACGCCCGGGTACCAGCTTCAGCCCGGCTCTGATGGCCACAGGTTCTGACCTGTGTGCAAAGTTTCAAGAGTTTTCGAGCACGTTAAGGGCCCCAAAAGCCCCTGAAACCTTGAAAAACAAGATTTAAACTCAAAAGACACCCCCACCCCCCCCCCCCCCCCCCCCACCCCACACACACACAGAGACGCAGAGAGAGAGAGAGGGAGAAAATCCACATTCAAATCAAAATATCTGACTTCCTGTTGGTTGGAGCTAATAAATGTAAATTAGAAAGTTGTCCGGGTCGATGAGAACAATATACATACCAAGTTTTAAGACTCTATGTAAAACTAAGCCCCCATTTTTGACTAAAGGTGGCGCTACTGAGCTCCTCACCACGCCCGTTTCTGAAACTTTGCACATGTCTACTGGCTAATAAATGTGATGTGTCTGTTGAGTTTCATCCAATTTCAAGCATCTTAAAAGTCTCAAAAGCATCCAAAAAGAAAATTAAAGTTTGATGCGTTGCCACGGCAACAGTATCTAAGATATCAATAATCCTTTCACAGGTCTACATCTTCTGTGTGTCTACATTATACATCTAAAGTTTGAAGCAAATCGGGTAAAAATAAGAGGGTGATTTCAAAGCATTTTGAAAGTGACACACTTCTTGCTGCCAGTAGGTGGCGCTATAACTTTGACTCACAATAGTCACATCAATGTGATTGACCTCTTACCACGAACACACTGCTGAAGTTTTATCAAGATCAGTCAATGCATGCAGAAGTTATAATACACTTCCTGTGTCCCATTATTCGCCATAAATTCGTTTCCTCGCCACGGCCAAACCGTTCGAGATATCAAAAATCCGTCCGCAATTTAGCATCCTCAATGTCTTGACTTAATGCTGACCGAGTTTGGTGGCGGAAGGATGAATTCTCTAGGAGGAGTACATTAAATTCCACAGCATGCGTTTTTCAAACAACCCTAAATAGCCGACTTCCTGTTGGGCTGGCGTAAAAAGTAAGAGTACGAAAGTTGTTTGGCCCGATGAGATCTATATGTGTACCGAGTTTCATATTATTACATGCAAGCGTGTTTGATTTATGGACCAAGTTTTCGGACCCTGTTCAAGGGGGCGCTGTTGAGCCCCCCTGCCACGCCCGGGTACCAGCTTCAGCCCGGCCCTGATGGCCGCGGGTTCTGACCTGTGTGCAAAGTTTCAAGAGTTTTCGAGCATGATAAGAGCCCCAAAAGTGCCCGAAAGGTTGACAGAAAAATAATAAATAAATATAGCTGCGAGCAGCGATTACGGGCCCAAGCCGGTGGCACCGCAATCCTGGTGCCAGGGTGGCGGTGCCGGCGGCTTTGGCCCTCCACTCTACAGATAAGGCGTTGTCGGGAAAATTCGTCTCGCGGTCCTACCCCAAAGCAACAAATAAAATAAAATTCCTTATCAAAATTTATAAGGAAAGACAAGTATTTTGTTTAGGCTTGGCTTGTAGGGAATTCCAAACCTGCGTATATTCAAACGCACATAACTATAGAACCCGTATAAATGCGCATGTGAACGCCATCAGTGTTTCTCACAGGTTCGCGTTTAAAGTCTGTGTAGAGGGAATGGTGTCGTCTTAGCGGCCCCTAATTTAATAACAAATGATCATTGCGACGGAAGCAAATCAATTAAAACTAACTTTAGATGGAAATAACTTAACTCTGCTGTAAAGCCGAAACAATCTCTGTTACCTTAAATTATACGCTTATCTCTGTAAAGCTGCTTTGAGACAATCTACATTGTTAAAAGCGCTATATAAATGAAGATGACTTGACTTGACTTGACTTGACTCCATCGCTGCTCGCAGCTATATTTATATATATATATATATATATATATATATATATATACATATATATATATACACACACACACACATACATACATATATATATATATATATATATAAATAAATTTAAGGGACAAGACACAGATAATTTTACTTGCCTGACCTAATTAGAACAAAGAAAAAAATAAAATAAAATAATAAGTAGGGGATCACTAAATCGAGATAATTATTCTGATTTTATGATACACTCAAAATATTCCACAACAAATCCTTTAAATGTAATGATATTCAGAACGGAACAAGAATAAAAAATAAACTATAAACAAAGCCAAAACGAAAAAAAAAATATAATAAAAAAAATTAATTTCAAGCAATCCATGGCATGATTTATTTATTTTTTGGACTAAAACATTCTGGCTTTTTTTAAACTCAAACATAATTCTTAAATTGAATAATAATAATAATAAAAGAATAAAATGGGTTTAGTTCTGATTTCGTTGAAATCGCTCGCTCTCCGTACCTAACTTTTCCTGAATACAATCACTATTGAAACTGTGACATTGATTTCATACAACAGGTTATTAACAGTTAAAATGAAGTCATTTACATTTTAGATGCAATATTGACTGTTTTTGTTCTGTTTCAGCAGCGGAAATAGTTAAACAAAGATCACAGAAGAACGCATCTCACAGGAACGTGTTTTCTCATAACTGAATGATTCAGCATTTTGAACGAATTGGTTGACTCAAAGATTGAATGATCAATCCATAAACATCTGTTTATGTTTATGGATTGGATGTTTATGGATCCATGTTTATGGATCTGTATGTTATGGATTACGAATCATTTGAACGAATGAATCAATGACTCGCTCATTAAGACGGTCACTTGGCGACATCTAATGGCGGTTTAGTGTTGTTTAAAAGCATAATTCTTTCCAACGTGTGTGTGATTTGTGTGTGCACCATTATAAATGTCCGTGCGGACGTCCGTATTTTTCTTTCACTTTTATATTAGCGATACAAAAGCACCCGCTCGTGTCACACACGTCGATTAACCGGTGGGAAAATATCCTCAGACACATACCTAATAAATGTATATTTAAATACATTATTGGCCTAGCTGGTAAAAAGTTTTATATATTATTTTGATGTCCTTTTGGACACAAGAGGGCAGTATAGCCCTATGTATGACTTGAATTTTTTTTTTACTTTACTGTTTTAAAATTTAGAATAAAATTAGAATAAAATTCTTTTTAAAAACAGAATAAAATGGGTTTAGTTGTGATATTTGTATACTTTTATATAGAAATAAATGGTATAAAATTACATTTTTAGAAGATTTGAGGCTTTTAGTGCCTTTTGGAGGCTGATTTTGCAAAAAATCCACATTCAAACCAAAATATCTGACTTCCTGATGGTCGGAGCTAATGACTTTAAATTAGAAAGTTGTCCGGGTCGATGAGATCAACATACGTACTGAGTTGTGCTACTGTAGGTAAAACAACCCCCCCAACTTTTGTCAAAAGCATTTTGAAAGTGACACATTTCCTGCTGCCAGTTGGTGGCGCTATAACTTTGACACACAATAGTTACATCCATCTGATCGGCCTCTTACCATGAACAAACTGCTGAAGTTTCATCAAGATCAGTTAATGTATGCATTAGTTATAACACTTCGTTTTTCTCTTTTCTCGCCATTAATTCGTTTCCTCGCCACAGCCAAACCGTTCGAGATATCAAAAATCCGTCCGCAATTTAGCATCATCAATGTCTTGACTTCACGCTGACCGAGTTTGGAGGCGAATCGATGTATTTCCTAGGAGGAGTACATTAAATTCCACAGCAAGCGTTTCCAAACAACCCTAAATAGCCGACTTCCTGTTGGGCTGGCGTAAAACTTAGAGCACGAAAGTTGTTCGGCCCGATGAGATCTATATGTGTACCGAGTTTCAAATTAATTCATGCAAGCGTGTTTGATATATGGACCAAGTTTTAGAACCCCGTTCAAGGGGGCGCTGTTGAGCCCCCCTGCCACGCCCGGCTACCAGATTCAGCCCCGCCCTGATGGCCGCGGGTTCTGACCTGTGTGCAAAGTTTCAAGAGTTTTCGAGCACGTTTAGGGACCCAAAAGCCCCAGAAACCTTGAAAAACAAATGAAACAGTAAATCTCACTCAACTGACAAATCACCCCCACCCCTCACACACTCAGACAGAGAGAGAGAGAAATTTCTCCAAAAAATCACATTCAAACCAAAATATCTGACTTTCTGTTGCTTTGAGCTAATAAGTGTAAATTAGAAAGTTGTCCGGCTCGATAAGAACAATATACATACCAAGTTTTGTGATTCTAGGTAAAACTAAGCCCCCATTTTTGACTAAAGGTGGCGCTACTGAGCCCCTCACCACGCCCGTTTCTGAAACTTTGCCCATGTCTACTGGATAATAAGTGTGATGTGTCTGTCGAGTTTCATGCAATTTCAAGTATGTTAAGAGTCTCAAAAGCATCAAAAAAAATATTAAAGTTTGATGCGTTGCCATGGCAACAGTATCTAAGATATCAATAATCCTTTCACAGGTCTACATCTGCCGTGTGTCTACATCATACACATAAAGTTTGAAGCAAATCAGGTAAAAATAAGAGAGTGATTTCAAAGCATTTTGAAAGTGACACACTTCCTGCTGCCAGTTGGTGGCGCTATAACTTTGACTCAAAATAATCACATCCTTGTGTTCGGCCTCTGAAAACGAACACACTGCTGAAGTTTCATCAAGATCAGATAATGTATGCTGAAGTTATAACACACTTCCTGTGTCCCTTATTCGCCATAAATTAGTTTCCTTGCCACGGCCAAACCGTTCGAGATATCAAAAATCCGTCCGCAATTTAGCATCCTCAATGTCTTGACTTCATGCTGACCGAGTTTGGAGGCGATTGGATGAATTCTCTAGGAGGAGTACATTAAATTCCACAGCATGCGTTTCAAAACAACCCATAATAGCCGACTTCCTGTTGGGCTGGCGTAAAAAGTAAAAGTACGAAAGTTGTTCGGCCCGATGAGATCTATATGTGTACCGAGTTTCATATTATTACATGCAAGCGTGTCTGATTTATGGACCAAGTTTTCGGACCCCGTTCAAGGGGGCGCTGTCGAGCCACCCTGCCACGCCCGGGTACCAGCTTCAGCCCAGCCCTGATGGCCATGGGTTCTGACCCGTGTGCAAAGTTTCAAGAGTTTTCGAGCACGTTAAGGGTCTCAAAAGTGCCCGAAAGGTTGACAGAAAAATAATAATAATAATAATAATAATAATAAAATATAGCTGCGAGCAGCGATTGCAGGCCCAAGCCGGTGGCACCGCCAACCTGGTGCCTTTAGTTACACTAAAGGCACCGGGGTGGCGGTGTCACCGGCTTGGGCCCTCCATCGCTGCTCGCAGCTATATTTATATATATATATATCAGACAAGTAATATTCTTTGTCTTGTCACTTAAAAAAAAAAAAAAAAAAAATATATATATATATATATATTCCTTTTTCCCCTATTTTTAATATATATATATATATATAATTAGCTTTTTTTGGATGCTAAACTATTGTTTATTATATGCTTTGTACTTCACTCACGTTCCAATATCGAAGGGAAAAATTATCCTCTTCACATGCGCAAAAATGTGCTTGGAAAATTCACACTGGAGCGGTGCTTACTGTGATTGTACGAATTGTACTACTGACTATTTAGAGCAGTGTAATCTTTATATGTTAGGTTGACCATTTTATTATTATATTTTATTAAGTTTATAATGAACAGGCTGCAATGTCAAGATTGCAATGCTGGAGTGTGTGTGTGTGTGTGTGTGTGTGTGTGTGTGTGTGTGTGTGTGTGTGTGTGTGTTCATGTTTTTCTGTCCCGGTGGGGACTTTAACCTGAATGCACACAGACTCATGGGGACTCGTATCACAGCGGGGACCTAAATAGAGGTCCCCATGGGTAAACAAGCTTCATACAGAATGAGTTTTTTTGGAAATGTAAAAATGCAGAAAGTTTTCAGTGATGGGTAGGTTTAGGGGTAGGGTTAGTGTAAGGAGATAAAATATACAGTTTGTACAGTATAAAAATCATTAAATCTATGGAGAGTCCCCACAAAGATAGTAAACCGTGTGTGTGTGGGTGGGTGTGTGTGTGTGTGGCGTGGGCGCGATTGAACAGTGGACACATAAAAACATACTCCGTCATTATACAGGACGACATTCAAACTGCAAAGTGTTAACTTATATTTGTGTACAGTCGCAATAAAACACAACATTGTGCTTTTGTAAAATAATTTCAAGCAATCAACCCCCGAAAGGCGCTAATTTTAAAATTAAACTAAAATGCTCATGGCTGCACGGGCATTCATAACGGTGCGCATCCACGGCGAGGAACGAGCAGAACAGAGTGAACGTTTTTCAGTTAATTCCTACTTCCATAGGAATTCATTTGAAACGCTCGCTCAACCACTATCAATGTCAGTGTGGACGAACATATTTTACTTTCGTTTTTAAGTTGGCGATTCAAAAGCCCCCAGCGGTGTCACACGTCGATTAACCGGTGGTAAAATATTCTCACCGTCACATACCTAGTATATTTTTATGTAGATACAATAGGCCTACCTGATTTTGAACACAAGAGGGCAGTATAGCCCTATGTATGACTTGACTTTTATGGGACTAAATAGTACAATTACTATTTTTAAACTTATAAATATTTATTAAATTGAAAAAAAAAAGAATAAAATGGGTTTAGTTGTGATATTTTTATACTTTTATATAGAAATAAATGGTGTTTAATTACATTTTTAGAAGATGAGGCTTTAAGTGTTACTTTACTTTAGTCCCTCACTATAGCAAAACCGTTTGAGATGTTTAATATCCGTTCACAATTTAGCATCTTTAATGTATCTTTATCATTTTGAAAAAGTTTGGTGTGAATAAAATAAACCAGTTAGGAAGAGTAGCTAAAAACTCAGAGTCTGAAATATCCAAAAAATCCACATTCAAACCAAAATATCTGACTTCCTTTTGCTCTGAGCTAATAACTGTAAATTAGAAAGTTGTCCGGCTCGGTGAGACCAATATATATACTGATTTTTGTAACTGTTGGTAAAACTAACCCACCCACTTTTGTCAAACGCATGTTAAAAGTGACACACTTCCTGCTGCCAGTTGGTGGCGCTATAACTTTGACTCACAATAGTTACATCCATCTGATCTGCCTCTTACCACGAACATACTGCTAAAGTTTCATCAAGATCAGTTAATGTATGCAGAAGTTATAACACTTCGTCTCCTCTCTTTTCTCGCCATAAATTTGTTTCCTCGCCACGGCCAAACCGTTCGAGATATCAAAAATCCGTCTGCAATTTAGCATTCTCAATGTCTTGACTTCATGCTGACTGAGTTTGGAGGTGATTGAATGAATTCTCTAGGAGGAGTACATCACATTCCACAGCAAGCGTTTTCCAAACAACCCATAATAGCCGACTTCCTGTTGGGCTGGCGTGAAACTTGACAGAGGGAAAGTTGTTCAGCCCAATGAAATCTATATGTGTACCGAGGTTCATATTAATTCATGCAAGCGTGTTTGATATATGGACCAAGTTTTCAGACCCTGTTCAAGAGGGCGCTGTTGAGCCCCCCTGCCACGCCCGTTTCTGAAACTTTTCACATGTCTACTGGCTAATAAGTGTTATGTGTCTGTCGAGTTTAATCCAATTTCAAGCATGCTAAGAGTCTCAAACGCATCCGAAAAGAATATTAAAATTTGATGCGTTGCCACGGCAACAGTATCTAAGATATCAATAATCCTTTCACAGGTCTACATCTGCCGTGTGTTTACATTATACACATAAAGTTTGAAGCAAATCGGGTAAAAGTAAGAGGGTGACTTCAAAGCATTTTGAAAGTGACACACTTCCTGCTGCCAGTTGGTGGCGCTATAACTTTGACTCACAATAGTCACATCCATGTGATCGGCCTCTTACAACGAATACACTGCTGAAGTTTCAGCAAGATCAGATAACGTATGCAGAAGTTATAACACACTTCCTGTGTCCCATTATTCGCCATAAATTCGTTTCCTCGCCACGGGCAAACCGTTCGAGATATCAAAAATCTGTTCGCAAGAATTCATCCTCAATGTCTTGACTTTATTCTCACTGAGTTTGGTGGCGATCGGATGAAATCCCTAGGAGGAGTATTTCACATTCCATTGTATGCGTTTTCCAAACAACGTATAATAACCGACTTCCTGTTGGGCTTTTGTAAAACTTGGAGCACGAAAGTTGTTCGGCCCGATGAGATCTATATGTGTACTGAGTTTCATATTATTACATGCAAGCGTGTTTGATTTATGGACCAAGTTTTCGGACCCCATTCCAGGGGGTGCCGTCGAGCCCCCCTGCCACGCCCCGGTACCAGCTTCAGCCCGGCCCTGATGGCCGCGGGTTCTGACGTGTGTGCAAAATTTCAAGAGTTTTTGAGCATGTTAAGGGCCCCAAAAGTGGCAAAAAGGCAAAAAAAAAAATAATGAAGAAAAAGAAAAATAAAAAAAAATATATATATATATATATATATATATATAAAAATATAGCTGCGAGCAGCGATTACGGGCCCAAGCCGGTGGCACCGCAACCCTGTTGCCTTTAGTTACCTAAAGGCACCGGGGTGGCGGTGCCACCGGCTTTGGCCCTTCATCGCTGCTCGCAGCTATATTTTTATATATATATATATATATATATATATATATATATATATATATATATATATATATATATATATATATATATATATATATATATATAAGACAGAAACCTTATTACCTTATTCTGATTTTATGATACACTCAAAATATTCCACAACAAATCTTTTAAATTTAATGTAAAAATAAAAACGAAAGTAAGCACTGTTGGGCTCACGTAACCCTCTCATTAGAATCAAAATGTTTCAGCATTTGCGATGTATTTGGATGCTAAACTATTCTTTATTATAGGCTTTGTTCTTCACTCGTGTTCCAATATCGACGGAAAAAATCATCCTCTTCACACGCGCAAAAATGTGCTTGAAACATCACAGTGGTGCGGTGCTTACTGTGAATGTACGAATTGTACTACTGACTATTTAGAGCAGTGTAATTTTTATATGTTAGGTTAACTATTTTATTATTATATTTTATTAAGGCTATAATGAACAGGCTGCGATGTCAAGATTGCAATACTGGAATGTGTGTTTGTGTGTTTGTGTGTGTGTGTGTGTGTGTGTGTGTGTGTGTGTGTGTGTGTGTATATGTGTGTTCATGTTTTTCTATCCCGGTGGGGACTTCAACCTGAATGCACACAGACTCATGGGGACTCATGTCACAGTGGGGACCTAAATAGAGGTCCCCATGGGTAAACAAGCTTATAAATCATACAGAATGAGTTTTTTTGGAAATGTAAAAATGCAGAAAGTTTTCTGGGATAGGTAGGTTTAGGGGTAGGGTTAGTGTGAGGAGATAGAATATACAGTTTGTACAGTATAAAACCATTAAGTCTATGGAGAGTCCCCACAAAGATAGTAAACCGTGTGTGTGTGTGTGTGGCGTGGGCGCGATTGAACAGTGGACACATAAAAACATACTCCGTCATTATACAGGACGACATTCAAACTGCAAAGTGTTAACTTATATGTGTGTACAGTCGCAATAAAACACAACATTGTGCTTTTGTAAAATAATTTCAAGCAATCCACCCCCCGAAAGGCGCTAATTGTAAAATTAAACTAAAATGCTCATGGCTGCACGGGCATTCATAACGGTGCGCATCCACGGCGAGGAACGAGCAGAACAGAGTGAATGTTTTTCAGTTAATTCCTACTTCCATAGGAATTCATTTGAAACGCTCGCTCAACCACTATCAATGTCAGTGTGGACGAGCATATTTTACTTTCGTTTTTAAGTTGGCGATTCAAAAGCCCCCAGCGGTGTCACACATAGATTAACCAGTGGTAAAATATTCTCACCGTCACAAACCTAGTATATTTTTATGTAGATACAATAGGCCTACCTGATTTTGAACACAAGAGGGCAGTATAGCCCTATGTATGACTTGACTTTTATGGGACTAAATAGTACAATTACTATTTTTAAACTTATAAATAATTATTAAATTGGAAAAGAAAAGAATAAAATGGGTTTAGTTGTGATATTTTTATACTTTTATATAGAAATAAATGGTTTAATTACATTTTTAGAAGATGAGGCTTTAAGTGTTACTTTACTTTAGTCCCTCACTATAGCAAAACCATTTGAGATGTTTAATATCCGTTCACAATTTAGCATCTTTAATGTATTTTCATCATTTTGAAAAAGTTTGGTGTGAATAAAATAAACCAGTTAGGAAGAGTAGCTAAAAACTCAGAGTCTGAAATATCCAAAAAATCCACATTCAAACCAAAATATCTGACTTCCTTTTGCTCTGAGCTAATAACTGTAAATTAGAAAGTTGTCCGGCTCGGTGAGACCAATATATATACTGATTTTTGTAACTGTTGGTAAAACTAACCCACCCACTTTTGTCAAACGCATGTTGAAAGTGACACACTTCCTGCTGCCAGTTGGTGGCGCTATAACTTTGACTCACGATAGTTACATCCATCTGATCTGCCTCTTACCACGAACACACTGCTAAAGTTTCATCAAGATCAGTTAATGTATGCAGAAGTTATAACACTTCGTCTCCTCTCTTTTCTCGCCATAAATTTGTTTCCTCGCCACGGCCAAACCGTTCGAGATATCAAAAATCCGTCCGCAATTTAGCATTCTCAATGTCTTGACTTCATGCTGACTGAGTTTGGAGGTGATTGAATGAATTCTCTAGGAGGAGTACATCGCATTCCACAGCAAGCGTTTTCCAAACAACCCATAATAGCCGACTTCCTGTTGGGCTGGCGTGAAACTTGACAGAGGGAAAGTTGTTCAGCCCGATGAAATCTATATGTGTACCGAGTTTCATATTAATTCATGCAAGCGTGTTTGATATATGGACCAAGTTTTCAGACCCTGTTCAAGAGGGCGCTGTTGAGCCCCCCTGCCACGCCCGTTTCTGAAACTTTTCACATGTCTACTGGCTAATAAGTGTTATGTGTCTGTCGAGTTTCATCCAATTTCAAGCATGCTAAGAGTTTCAAACGCATCCGAAAAGAATATTAAAATTTGATGCGTTGCCACGGCAACAGTATCTAAGATATCAATAATCCTTTCACAGGTCTACATCTGCCGTGTGTTTACATTATACACATAAAGTTTGAAGCAAATCGGGTAAAAGAAAGAGGGTGACTTCAAAGCATTTTGAAAGTGACACACTTCCTGCTGCCAGTTGGTGGCGCTATAACTTTGACTCACAATAGTCACATCCATGTGATCGGCCTCTTACAACGAATACACTGCTGAAGTTTCATCAAGATCAGATAATGTATGCAGAAGTTATAACACACTTCCTGTGTCCCATTATTCGCCATAAATTAGTTTCCTCGCCACGGCCAAACCGTTCGAGATATCAAAAATCTGTTCGCAAGAATTCATCCTCAATGTCTTGACTTTATTCTCACCGAGTTTGGTGGCGATCGGATGAAATCCCTAGGAGGAGTATTTCACATTCCATTGTATGCGTTTTCCAAACAACGTATAATAACCGACTTCCTGTTGGGCTTTTGTAAAACTTAGAGCACGAAAGTTGTTCGGCCCGATGAGATCTATATGTGTACTGAGTTTCATATTATTACATGCAAGCGTGTTTGATTTATGGACCAAGTTTTCGGACCCCATTCCAGGGGGCGCCGTCGAGCCCCCCTGCCACGCCCCGGTACCAGCTTCAGCCCGGCCCTGATGGCCGCGGGTTCTGACGTGTGTGCAAAATTTCAAGAGTTTTTGAGCGTGTTAAGGGCCCCAAAAGTGTCAAAAAGGCAAAAAAAAAAATAATGAAGAAAAAAAAAAAAAATAATCCTTACGGAAACAATAGGGCCTTCGCCCTTTCAGGGCTTGGGCCCTAAATATAGCTGCGAGCAGCGATTGCGGGCCCAAGCCGGTGGCACCGCCACCCTGGTGCATTTAGTTGCACTAAAGGCACCGGGGTGGCGGTGTCACCGGCTTGGGCCCTCCATCGCTGCTCGCAGCTATATTTATATATATATATATATATATATATATATATATATATATATATAAATGTAATATATATATATATATATATATATCGGACAAGTAATATTCTCTGTCTTGTCACTTTAAAATATATATATATATAAAATTCAGAGGCCGATTTTGCAAATAAATCCACATTCAAACCAAAATATCTGACTTCCTGTTGGTCAGAGCTAATTACTGTAAAATAGAAACTTGTCCGGCTCGATGAGACCAATATATGTACTGATTTTTGTAACTGTGGGTAAAAGTAACCCCCCATTTTGCCAAAAGCATTTTGAAAGTGACACAGTTCTTGTTGCCAGTTGGTGGCGCTATAACTTTGACTCACAATAGTTGCATCCATCTGACCGGCCTCTTACCACGAACACACTACTGAAGTTTCATCAAGATCAGTTAATGTGTGCAGAAGTTATAACACTTCGTGTCTCTCTTTTCTCGCCATAAATTCGTTTCCTCGCCACGGCCAAACCGTTCGAGATATCAAAAATCCGTCCGCAATTTAGCATCCTCAAAGTCTTGACTTCATGCACACCGAGTTTGGTGGGGATGGGATGAATTTTCTAGGAGGAGTATTTCACATTCCACAGCAAGCGTTCTCCAAACAACCCATAATAGCCGACTTCCTGTTGGGCTGGCGTGAAACTTGACCAGGGAAAAGTTGTTTGGCCCGATGAGATCTATATGTGTACCGAATTTCATATTAATTCATGCAAGCGTGTTTGATATATGTACCAAGTTTTCAGACCCCGTTCAAGGGGGCGCCGTTGAGCCCCCCTGCCACACCCGTTTCTGAAACTTTTCACATGTCTACTGGCTAATAAGTGTGATGTATCTGTTGAGTTTCATCCAATTTCAAGTATGCTAAGAGTCTCAAAAGCATCCGAAAAGAATATTAAAGTTTGATGCGTTGCCACGGCAACAGTATCTAAGATATCAATAATCCTTTCACAGGTCTACATCTGCCATGTGTTTAAATTATACACATAAAGTTTGAAGCAAATCGGGTAAAAATAAGACGGTGATTTCAAAGCATTTTGAAAGTGACACACTTCCTGCTGCCAGTTGGTGGCGCTATAACTCTGACTCACAATAGTCACATCAATGTGATCGGCCTCTTACAATGAACACACTGCTGAAGTTTCATCAAGATCAGTTAATGTATGCAGAAGTTATAACACACTTCCTGTTTCCATTATTCGCCATAAATTAGTTATCTCGCCACGGCCAAACCATTCGAGATATCAAAAATCCCCTGGCAATTTTTCATCCTCAATGTCTTGACTTCATGCTGACCGAGTTTGGAGGCGATTGGATGAATTCCCTAGGAGGAGTATTTCACATTCCATTGCATGCGTTTTCCAAACAACGTATAATAACTGACTTCCTGTTGGGCTTTTGTAAAACTTAGAGCACGAAAGTTGTTCGGCCCGATGAGATCTATATGTGTACTGAGTTTCATATTATTACATGCAAGCGTGTTTGATATATGGACCAAGATTTCGGACCCCATTCCAGGGGGCGCTGTCGAGCCCCCCTGCCACGCCCGGGTACCAGCTTCAGCCCGGCCCTGATGGCCGTGGGTTCTGACCTGTGTGCAAAGTTTCAAGAGTTTTCGAGCATGTTAAGGGCCCCAAAAGCCCCTGAAACCTTGAAAAACAAAGATTAAATGGAATACACAAATCCCCCCCCCCCCCCCACACACACACACAGACACACAGAGAGAGAGAGAAAATTCTCCAGAAAATCCACATTCAAACCAAAATATCTGACTTCCTGTGGGTCTGAGGTTATGACTGTAAATTAGAAAGGTGTCCTGCTTGATGAGAACAATACACCTACCAAGTTTTGTGATTCTAGGAAAAACTAAGCCCCCATTTTTGACTAAAGGTGGCGCTACTGAGCCATTCCACCACGCCCGTTTCTGAAACTTTGCACATGTCTACTGGATAATAAATGTGATGTGTCTGTCGAGTTTCATGCATTTTCAAGCATGTGAAGAGTCTCAAAAGCATCCGAAAAGAATATTAAAGTTTGATGCGTTGCCACGGCAACAGTATCTAAGATATCAATAATCCTTTCACAGGTCTACATCTGCCGTGTGTCTACATTATACACATAAAGTTTTAAGCAAATCGGGTAAAAATAAGAAAGTGATTTCAAAGCATTTTGAAAGTGACACACTTCCTGTTGCCAGTTGGTGGCGCTATAACTTTGACTCACAAAGGTCACATCCATGTGATCGGCCTCTTACAACGAATACACTGCTGAAGTTTCAGCAAGATCAGATAATGTATGCAGAAGTTTTAATACACTTCCTGTGTCCCATTATTCGCCATAAATTCGTTTCCTCGCCACGGCCAAACCGTTCGAGATATCAAAAATCTGTTCGCAAGAATTCATCCTCAATGTCTTGACTTCATTCACACCGAGTTTGGCGGCGATCGGATGAATTCCCTAGGAGGAGTATTTCACATTCCATTGTATGCGTTTTCCAAACAACGTATAATAACCGACTTCCTGTTGGGCTTTTGTAAAACTTAGAGCACGAAAGTTGTGCGGCCCGATGAGATCTATATGTGTACTGAGTTTCATATTATTACATGCAAGCGTGTTTGATATATGGACCAAGATTTCGGACCCCATTCCAGGGGGCGCTGTCGAGCCCCCCTGCCACGCCCCGGTACCAGCTTCAGCCCGGCCCTGATGGCCGCGGGTTCTGACCTGTGTGCAAAGTTTCAAGAGTTTTTGAGCATGTTAAGGGCCCCAAAAGTGGCAAAAAGGCAAAAAAAAAAATAATGAAGAAAAAAAAAAAAAATAATCCTTACGAAAACAATAGGGCCTTCGCCCTTTCAGGGCTTGGGCCCTAATAATCCTTACGAAAACAATAGGGCCTTCGCCCTTTCAGGGCTTGGGCCCTAATAATCCTACCGAAAACAATAGGGCCTTCGCCCTTTCAGGGCTTGGGCCCTAAATATAGCTGCGAGCAGCGATTACGGGCCCAAGCCGGTGGCACCGCAACCCCGGTGCCACCGGGGATGGCGGTGCCGCCGCCTTTGGCCCTCCATCGCTGCTCACAGCTATATTTATATTTATATATATATATATCATACCTGTCAAGTATCCCGTTTTGGCCGAGAAAGTCCTGTATTTCACCCTTCTTTCCCGCAATCCTCCCGTATTAGTATTTTTCCGTAAATCTCCCGGTTTTTAACCTGCGTTATTAAAAAAAAAAAAATAGGCTACCCCGGGCCCGGGCGGAGTAAAAAAAACATAAAAAAAACAACATTCCTAATCTGAGTCTGTTAGTAGCCTCGCGATAACTGCCACCTGCAGTAGCCTACTACAGGTACTGTAGGTGGCAGTTGTCGCGAGGTTAGTGTGTGAGGTCAGATGATGAGTGACAACCCTTACAGTCTATGGTGACAACGCAGAAAAAAAAAAAAAAAAACAGAGACAGATAATGGACGCTACTACAGAGACGGAAGGCATGCACAGTATTTGTAGTGTTCTGTGTACCTATTGTCCTGTGCATTGTTCATAATAAAGTTCGTAAAAAAAAAAAAAAAAGACGGAATTGGGCACTCCTGCCAAAAAAAACAAAACCCTCATGTAAATACCACGAATGCAAAGTCTGCAACAAATTTGTACAATAACAAACTAAAAGAGTAAAGAAAAGTTATGTGAAATGAAAAGAAAACCTGTAAAAGAAAAGCAATATGAAATGAAAAGAACGTGTGGAATGAAAATAAAATGTAAATGTAAAGACAAGCAATGATAAATAAACAGAAAATATGCAAATAAGCCTTTAAATAAATGCTCTTCATATACACCTTTTGTGTTTTCATTTAGGCTATAATGAATGTTCACATGCTGAGGGCTGCTCGCAGTGGGCGCCGGAAAATTTCCCTTATTTTCAAATCCAAAACTTGACAGTATATATAAATATCTATCTATCTATATCTATATCTATCTATCTATACAAATACATATATATATATATATAGCCTATATATATATATATATATATATATAGCCTATATATATATATGTATATATATATATATATATATATATATATATATATATATATATATATCCTCAAAATATATATATATATATACACTCAAAATATTCCACAACAAATCCTTTAAATTTAATGTAAAAATAAAAACGAAAGTAAGCAGTGTTGAGCTCACGTAACCTTCTCATTAGAATCAAAATGTTTCAATATTTGCGATGTATTTGGATGCTAAACTATTCTTTATTATAGGCTTTGTACTTCACTCGTGTTCCAATATCGATGGAAAAAATCATCCTCTTCACACGCGCAAAAATGTGCTTGGAAACATCACAGTGGAGCGGTGCTTACCGTGAATGGTACAAATTGTACTACTGACTATTTAAACAGAGCAGTGTAATTCGTATATGTTAGGTTGACTATTTTTATTATTATATTATATTAGGGCTATAATGAACAGGCTGCGATGTCAAGATTGCAATTCTGGAATGTGTGTGTGTGTGTGCGTGACGCGGTTGCGGTTAAACAGTGGACACAAAAATATAAATAAAATGTTTTAGTTAATTCCAACATCCATAGGAATACATTGAAAATGCTCGCTCTACTCTGCACCATTATCAATGTCTGTGCGGACGTCTGTATTTTACTATACTATAGTTAGCGATTTAAAAGCCCTCAGCGGTGTCACACGTCGATTAACCGGTGGGAAAATTTTTATCACAGTCACATCCCTAATATATTTATATATAAATACAATAGGCCTACCTGAAAGAGAAATTTACTTGCCCGACCAGAGTATACTTACATTTTAGATGCAATATTAACTGTTTTTGTTGTTTCAGCAGCAAAAATAGTTAAACAAAGATCACAGCAGAACCATCGCGTATCTCACAGCAACTTGTTTTCTCATTACTTAATGATTCAGCATTTTGAAACGAATCGGTTGACTCAAAGATTCAATGGTCAATCCATAAACATCTGTCTCAATCATGAATGACTCAGTCATTCGAACGAATCGTTTGAACGAATGAATCAATGACTCGCTCATTAAGATGGTCGCCTGGCGACACCTAATGGCGGTTTAGTGTTATGTTTAAAAGTATCATTTTTTCCAACGTGCACCATTATCAATGTCCGTGCGGACGTCCGTTTTTTACTTTCACTTTTATATTAGCGATTTAAAAGCACCCGCTCGTGTCACACGTCGGTTAACCGATGGGAAAATATCCTCACAGTCATATACCTAATAAATTTATATTTAAATACAATAGGCCTACCTAGTAAAACGTTTTATATACCATTTTGATATCCTTTTGGACACAAGAGGGCAGTATAGCCCTATGTTTGCTTTTTTGTTGAGCCAAATAGCACTAAATAGCCTGTTTTTAACTTTTTCATACTCCTTGAATTGCAAAAACAGAATAAAATGGGTTTAGTTCTAATATTTGTATCATTTTACATAAAAAATAAATGGTGTATAATTACATTTTTAGAAGTTATGTTGAGATGTTTCCTGCTTCCTTTTTGACATTAATTTAATCCCTCGCCATAGCAAAACCATTTGAGATATTCAATATCCGTTTACAATTTAGCATCATTAATATATTTTAATCATGTTGAAAAAGTTTGGTGGGAATAAAATAAACCTTTTAGGAGGAGTAACTAAAAACTCAGAGGCTGATTTAGCAAAAAATCCATATTCAGACCAAAATATCTGACACGTTGGTCATAGCTAATAACTGTCAATTAGAAAGTTGTCCGGCTTGATGAGAACAATACACCTACCAAGTTTTGTGATTCTAGGAAAAACTAAGCCCCCATTTTGACTAAAGGTGGCGCTACTGAGCCATTTCACCACGCCCGTTTCTGAAACTTTGCACATGTCTACTGGATAATAAATGTGATGTGTCTGTCGAGTTTCATGCATTTTCAAGCATGTGAAGAGTCTCAAAAGCATCCGAAAAGAATATTAAAGTTTGATGCGTTGCCACGGCAACAGTATCTAAGATATCAAAAATCCTTTCACAGGTCTACATCTGCCGTGTGTCTACATTATACACATAAAGTTTGAAGCAAATCGGGTAAAAATAAGAGGGTGATTTCAAAGCATTTTGAAAGTGACACACTTCCTGTTGCCAGTTGGTGGCGCTATAACTTTGACTCACAAATGTCACATCCATGTGATCGGCCTCTTACAACTAACACACAGCTGAAGTTTCATCAAGATCAGTTAATGTATGCAGAAGTTATAACACACTTCCTGTTTGAATTATTCGCCATAAATTCGTTTCCTTGCCACGGCCAAACCGCTCGAGATATCAAAAATCCGTCCGCAATTTAGCATCCTCAATGTCTTCACTTCATGCCGACCGAGTTTGGAGGCGAATGGATGAATTTCCTAGGAGGAGTACTTCAAATTCCACAGCATGCGTTTCCAAACAACCTATAATAGCCAACTTCCTGTTGGTCTGGCGTAAAACTTAGAGCACGGAAGTTGTTCGGCCCTATGAGGTCTATATGTGTACCGAGTTTCATATTATTACATGCAAGCGTGTCTGATTTATGGACAAGTGTTCGGATCCCGTTCCAGGGGGCGCTGTCGAGGCCCCCTAACACGCCCGGGTATCAGCTTCAGCCCGGCCCTGATGGCCGCGGGTTCTGACCTGTGTGCAAAATTTCAAGAGTTTTCGAGCATGTTAAGGGCCCCAAAAGTGCCCGAAAGGTTGACAAAATAATAATAATAATAATAATTAAAGCTGCAAGCAGCGATGAAAGGGCCCTCGCACCCGTGCCATCAACACTCGGTGGCTTTAGGAAGACAGAGCATGGTTGGGAAATGTACATTTAAGGAGGTATATATAGTAAGAGTATGTCAAAGTCAGTTACAAAATGTTTTGTATAATGGTGATAATAGCATGCTTCATGACTCAGCTAAGTGTTGCTAGCATGTTTAGTCTGTTTCTAGCATGCTTAGTACACAATAATTATGTGGTTAGTACTGCATTACTGTGTTAACCATGTCAGTTTCTGTTGCCAGTAGGTGGCGTTATGACTATAACTGAATATGAGCATGGATGTGTGTTCAGGACAGAACTCTTATCAAACTTGTGAAGTTTGGTGCAAATTGGACATTGCCTTCTTGAGTAACAACAAAGTCATGTTTCATTGAATTAGCATTCTTTAGCACTTAGCTAAGCATTACTAGCATGTTTTAATATGTTTCTAGCATGTTTAGAACTCAATGGCATTTTTAACATGTTGCTAGAACGGCATCAACGTGTTAAACATGTCACTTCCTGTTGCCAGTAGGTGGCGCTATTACTATAACTGAACATTCTCATGTAGATGTGTTCAGGCCATGACTCTTATCAAAAGTGTGAAGTTTGGGGCAGATTGGACATTCCATGCCTGAGTTACAGCAAATTCCTATTTAATTGCAATAATAGCATGCTTTAGCACTTAGCTAAGAGTTTGCTAGCATGTTTTAGCATGTTTCTAGTATGTTGTTAGCATGTTTAACACTTGCTGGCACTTTTTTATATGTTATTAGGAGTCCATAACAGTGTTAAACATGTCACTTCCTGTTGCCAGCAGGTGGCGCTATTACTGTAACTGAATATAAGCATGGTCATGTGTTCAGGACAGAACGCTTATCAAAAGTGTGAAGTTTGGGGCAGATTGGACATTCCATGCCTGAGTTACAGCAAATTCATATTTAATTGCAGTAATATCATTCTTTAGCACTTAGCTAAGTGTTTGCTAGTATGTTTTATTATGTCTCTAGTATGTTGGTAGGATGTTTAGCATCTACTGGCATTTTTTTATATGTTATTAGGAGTCAAGAACAGTGTTAAACGTCACTTCCTGTTGCCAGCAGGTGGCGCTATGACTATAACTAAATATGAGCATGGACATGTGTTCAAGAGATAACTCTTATCAAACATGTGAAGTTTGGGGTAGATTGTACATTGCCTTCTTGAGTAACAACAAAGTCCTGTTTCATTGAATTAGCATGCTTTAGCACTTAGCTAAGTATTGCTAGCATGTTTTAATATGTTTCTAGCATGTTTAGAACTCAATGGCATTTTTAACATGTTGCTAGAACGGCATCAACGTGTTAAACATGTCACTTCCTGTTGCCAGTAGGTGGCGCTATTACTATAACTGAATTTGAGCATAGACATGTGTTCAGGCCATGATTCTTATCAAACGTGTGAAGTTTAGGGCAGATTGGACATTCCATGCCTGAGTTACAGCAAATTCCTATTTAATTGCAGTAATAGCATGCTTTAGCACTTAACTAAGTGTTTGCTAGCATGTTTCTAGTATGTTGCTAACCTGTTTAGCACTTGCTGGCTCTTTTTTATATGTTATTAGGAGACCACAACAGTGTTAAACATGTCACTTCCTGTTGACAGCAGGTGGCGCTATTACTATAACTGAATATTCTCATGTAGATGTGTTCAGGCCATGACTCTTATCAAACGTGTGAAATTTGGGGCAGATTGGACATTCCATGCCTGTGTTACAGCAAATTCCTATTTAATTGCAGCATTTGCATGCTTTAGCACTTAGCTAAGTGTTTGCTAGCATGTTTTAGCATGTTTCTAGTATGTTGTTAGCATGTTTAGCACTTGCTGGCACTTTTTTATATGTTTTTATATGTCCACAACAGTGTTTAACATGTCACTTCCTGTTGCCAGCAGGTGGCACTATGACTGTAACTGAATATGAGCATGGTCATGTGTTCAGGATAGAACGTTTATTAAAAGTGTGAAGTTTGGCGCAGATTGGACATTGCCTTCTTGAGTAACAACAACATCCTGTTTCATTGAATTAGCATGCTTTAGCACTTAGCTAAGTATTGCTAGCATGTTTTAACATGTTTCTAGCATGTTTAGAAGTCAATGGCATTTTTAACATGTTGCTAGAATGGCATCAACGTGTTAAACATGACACTTCCTGTTACCAGTTGGTGGCGCTATTACTATAACTGAATATTCTCATGTAGATGTGTTCAGTACAGAACGCTTATCAAAAGTGTGAAGTTTGGGGCAGATTGGACATTCCATGCCTGAGTTACAGCAAATTCCTATTTAATTGCAATAATAGCATGCTTTAGCACTTAGCTAAGAGTTTGCTAGCATGTTTTAGCATGCTTCTAGTATGTTGTTAGCATGTTTAGCACTTGCTGGCACTTTTTTATATGTTATTAGGAGTCCATAACAGTGTTAAACATGTCACTTCCTGTTGCCAGCAGGTGGCGCTATGACTATAACTGAATATGAGCATGGTCATGTGTTCAGGACAGAACTCTTATCAAACGTGTGAAGTTTGGGGCAGATTGGACATTCCATGCCTGAGTTACAACAACTTCCTGTTTCATGGCGAAACATCGAAATTTATCAGGCCGCCGAGGACCCGCCCTTTGACGAAAACTCAAGATCTTCGCAATTTAACGTCGCAAAGGCCTTAAGATTACACTCACCAAATTTGAAGATGATCAGATTAAAACTGTAGGAGGAGTTCGTTAAAGTACGAGGCCTGAAAATGGCAAAAACTGCACAAAAATCTGAGAGGAAGTTCAAAATGGCTGACTTCCTGTTGTGTTTAGGGCTATGCTCCAAGAGACTTTTTTGTAGGTATTAGGTCATTACATGTATGTACCGAATTTCGTGCACGTACGTGGAACGTTGCGGGAGGCGCACTCCGTTGAAATTTTATAGGTGGCGCTATCGAGCCATTTTGCCCCGTCCAATTCTGAAACCTATATCAGATGTAAATTTTCGCCAGTTCTGATGCGTGTGCAAAGTTTTGTGAGTTTTCGAGCATGTTTAGGCCCTCAAAAATGCAATTAAATGCGGAGAAGAATAATAATAATAATTAAAGCTGCAAGCAGCGATGAAAGGGCCCTCGCACCCCTGCCACCGCCACCCGGCGCCTTTAGGAAATGCCTTAAGATTACACTCACCAAATTTGAAGAGGATCAGATCAAAACTGTAGGAGGAGTTTGTTAAAGTACAACATCAGGAAATGGCAAAAACTGCCCAAAATCTGAGAGGAAGTTCAAAATAGCTGACTTCCTGTTGTGTTTAGGGCTACGCGCCAAGAGACTTTTTTGTAGGTATTGGGTCTTTACATGTATGTACCAAATTTCATACCTGTACGTGAAACCAGGAGCCGGGGCAAAATATAGGGGCAATAAGTAAGCCATTTTGCCCCACCCAATTTTGAAAACCACATCACACGTAAATTTTCACCACATCTGAAGCGTGTGCAAAGTTTCATGATTTTTCGAGCACGTTTTGTATTTGCCACACTTCCTGCTACCAGCAGGTGGCGCTATTGCTATAACCATAATGAGCATGGTCATGTGTTCAGGACAGGACTCTTATCAAACATGTGAAGTTTGGGGCAGATTGAAAAATGTATGGCTGAGTTACTGCAGGCTGTCTGTGGTTGCCTAGCAACATCGGAACTGCAAGCAACATTATTATTGAACTTATCTGATCATGCATATATCACCAAAAGGCTGAAATTGGGTGAACGTTTGTCAGGCCGCCGAGGGCACACCCTTCGACGAAAACTCAAGATCTTCGCAATTTAACGTCGCAAAGGCCTTCAGATTACACTCACCAAATTTGAAGAGGATCAGATCAAAACTGTAGGAGGAGTTCGTTAAAGTACAACATCAGGAAATTACGAAAAATGCCCAAAATCTAGGAGGAAGTTCAAAATAGCTCACTTCCTGTTGTGTTTAGGGCTATGCTCCAAGAGACTTTTTTGTAGGTATTGGGTCATTACATGTATGTACCAAATTTCATACCTGTGCGTGAAACCAGGAGCCGGGGCAAAATGTGGGGGCAATAATTTACCGAATTTGCCCCACCCAATTTTGAAAACCATATCACACGTAAATTTTCACCACTTCTGAAGCGTGTGCAAAGTTTCATGAGTTTTCGAGCATGTTTAGGCCCTCTAAAAAGCGATTCACTTTGGAGAAGAATAATAATAATAATAATAAACGGAGCAAAAACAATAGGGTCCTCTCACCATCGGTGCTCGGGCCCTAATAATAAACAGAGCAATTCCAAGAGGGTCCTCACACCATCGGTGCTCGGGCCCTAAATATAGCTGCGAGCAGCGATTACGGGCCCAAGCCGGTGGCACCGCAACCCCGGTGCCTTTAGTTCCCTAAAGGCACCGGGGTGGCGGTGCCGCCGGCTTTGGCCCTTCATCGCTGCTCGCAGCTATATTTATATATATATATATATATATATATATATATATATATATATATATATATATATATATATATATATATATATATATATATACCGTATTTTCCGGACTATAAGTCGCACTTTTTTTCATAGTTTGGCTGGTCCTGCGACTTATATTCAGGTGCGACTTATATATCAAAATTAATTCAGACTGAGATGAACCAAGAGAAAACATTACCGTCTACAGCCGTGAGAGGGCGCTCTAGTTGGCGGAGTTGTTCAAAAGCGACACCAAGGATGAAGAAAATGATGTGGAATGAGATTGCGGGAGCTTGGTGAACTTGTTTATTGGTAACTTGCTTGTTGGGCTCGCTGGCTTATGTTAATTTAGCCTATTCAGCCTCCCAGGTATATGTTCTTAATGTTATCGTGTAGCTGAATAACTGTTAATGTGTTGCGTTAACATACCGGACACCTAACGTTATTCAGCCTGTTGTTCTGTGTAGTTGAATAACTTGCCTTTCCAGATTAAATGTCTGTTCTTGGTCTTGGATTTTGTGAAATAAATTTCTAAATAAATGCGACTTATAGTCCAGTGCGACTTATATATGTTTTTTTCCTCTTCATGACGCATTTTTTGACTGATGCGACTTATACTCCGGAGCGACTTATAGTCCGGAAAATACGGTATATATATATATATACATACATACATACATACATACATATATATATATATATATATATATATATATATATATATATATATATATATATATATATATGTATATATATATATGTATATATATATATATATATAGAAGACAGAAAATATTATTTGTCTTACTTTATTCTGATTTTATACACTCAAAATATTCCACAACATTGATTAACGTTGATTAACCCGTTGATTAACCGGTGGTAAAATATTCTCACCGTCACATACCTAGTATATTTTTATATAGATACAATAGGCCTACCTGATTTTGAACACAAGAGGGCAGTATAGCCCTATGTATGACTTGACTTTTATGTGACTAAAGAGTACAATTGCTATTTTTAAACGTATAAGTAATTCTTAAATTGAAAAAAAAAAGAATAAAATGGGTTTAGTTGTGATATTTGTATACTTTTATATAGAAATAAATGGTGTATAATTACATTTTTAGAAGATGACACACTTTTAGCGTTTCCTTTTTGTACATTACTTTAATCCCTCACTATATCAAAACTGTTTGAAATATTTAATATCCGTTCACAATTTAGCATTTTTAATGTATTTCCATCGTGTTGAAAACGTTTGGTGTGAAAAAAATAAACCAGTTAGGAGGAGTAGCTAAAAACTCAGAGTCTGAAATATCCCAAAAATCCACATTCAGACCTAAATATCTGACTTCCTGTTGGTCGGAGCAAATTACTTTAAATTAGAAAGTTGTCCGGCTCGATGAGACCAATGTACGTACTGATTTTTGTTACTGTATACAACTAACCCCCCCCCCCCCACTATTGTCAAAGGCATTTTGAAAGTGACACAATTCCTGCTGCCAGTTGGTGGTGCTATAACTTTGACTCACAATAGTTACATCCATCTGATCGGCCTCTTACCACGAACACACTGGTGAAGTTTCATCAAGATCAGTTAATGTATGCAGAAGTTATACCGCTTTGTGTTTCTCTTTTCTCGCCATAAATTCGTTTCCTCGCCACGGCCAAACCGTTCGAGATATCAAAAATCCTTCCGCAATTTAGCATCCTCAATGACTTGACTTCATGCACACCGAGTTTGGTGGGGATTGGATGAATTCTCTAGGAGGAGTACTTCGCATTCCACAGCAAGCGTTTTCCAAACAACCCATAATAGCCGACTTCCTGTTGGGCTGGCGTAAAACTTGACTGGGGAAAAGTTGTTCGGCCCGATGAGATCTATATGTGTACCGAGTTTCATATTAATTCATGCAAGCGTGTTTGATCTATGGACCAAGTTTTCAGACCCAGTTCAAGGGGGCGCTGTTGAGCCCCCCTGCCACGCCCGGGTACCAGCTTCAGCCCGGCCCTGATGCCAGGGGGTTCTGACTTGTGTGCAAAGTTTCAAGAGTTTTTGAGCACGTTAAGGACCCCAAAAGCCCCTGAAACCTTGATTAACAATATAAAAGCAATAGTCAAATCCCCCCCTCCCCTCACACACACAGAGACACAGAGAGAGGGAGAGAAAATTCTCCAGAAAATCCACATTCAAACCAAAATATCTCTCTTCCTCTTGGTCCGAGCTAGTTACTGTAAATTAGAAAGTTGTCCGTCTTGATGAGAACAATACACATACCAAGTTTTGTTGCTGTTGATAAAACTAACCCCCCCACTTTTGACTAAAGTTGGCGCTACTGAGCCATTTCACCACGCCCGTTTCTGAAACTTTGCACATGTCTACTGGATAATAAATGTGATGTGTCTGTCGAATTTCATGCATTTTCAAGCATGTGAAGAGTCTCAAAAGCATCCGAAAAGAATATTAAAGTTTGATGCGTTGCCACGGCAACAGTATCTAAGATATCAATAATCCTTTCACAGGTCTACATCTGCCGTGTGTTTACATTATACACATAAAGTTTGAAGCAAATCGGGTAAAAATAAGAGGGTGATTTCAAAGCATTTTGAAAGTGACACATTTCCTGTTGCCAGTTGGTGGCGCTATAACTTTGACTCACAAATGTCACATCCATGTGATCGGCCTCTTACAACTAACACACTGCTGAAGTTTCATCAAGATCAGGTAATGTATGCAGAAGTTATAACACACTTCCTGTTTGAATTATTCGCCATAAATTCGTTTCCTTGCCACGGCCAAACCGTTCGAGATATCAAAAATCCGTCCGCAATTTAGCATCCTCAATGTCTTGACTTCATGCCGACCGAGTTTGGAGGCGAATGGATGAATTTCCTAGGAGGAGTACATCAAATTCCACAGCATGCGTTTCCAAACAACCTATAATAGCCGACTTCCTGTTGGTCTGGCGTAAAACTTAGAGCACGAAAGTTGTTCGGCCCTATGAGGTCTATATGTGTACCGAGTTTCATATTATTACATGCAAGCGTGTCTGATTTATGGACAAGTGTTCGGATCCTGTTCCAGGGGGCGCTGTCGAGGCCCCCTGCCACGCCCGGGTACCAGCTTCAGCCCGGCCCTGATGGCCGCGGGTTCTGACCTGTGTGCAAAATTTCAAGAGTTTTCGAGCATGTTAAGGGCCCCAAAAGTGCCCGAAAGGTTGACAAAATAATAATAATAATAATAAATATAGCTGCGAGCAGCGATTACGGGCCCAAGCCGGTGGCACCGCAACCCCGGTGCCTTTAGTTACCTAAAGGCACCGGGGTGGCGGTACCGCCGGCTTTGGCCCTTCATCACTGCTCGCAGCTATATTTATATATATATATATAAAAGACCAAAAATATTACTTGACTTACCTTATTCTGATTTTATGATACACTCAAAATATTCCACAACAAATCCTTTAAATTTAATGTAAAAATAAAAATGAAAGAAAGCAGTGTTGGGCTCACGTAACCCTCTTGTTTCAACATTTGCGATGTATTTGGATGCTAAACTATTCTTTATTATAGGCTTTGTTCTTCACTCATGTTCCAATATCGATGGAAAAAATCATCCTCTTCACAAGCGCAAAAATGTGCTTGGAAACATCACAGTGGAGCGGTGCTTACTGTGAATGTATGAATTGTACTACTGACTATTTAGAGCAGTGTAATTTTTATATGTTAGGTTGACTATTTTATTATTATATTTTATGAAGGCTATAATGAACAGGCTGCGATGTCAAGATTACAATGCTGTAATGTGTGTGTGTGTGTGTGTGTGTGTGTGTGTGTGTGTTCATGTTTTTCTATCCCGGTGGGGACTTCAACCTGAATGCACACCGACTCATGGGGACTCGTGTCACAGTGGGGACCTAAATAGAGGTCCCCATGGGTAAACAAGCTTATAAATCATACAGAATGAGTTTTTTTGGAAATGTAAAAATGCAGAAAGTTTTCTGGGATAGGTAGGTTTAGGGCTAGGGTTAGTGTGAGGAGATAGAATATACAGTTTGTACAGTATAAAACCATTAAGTCTATGGAGAGTCCCAACAAAGATAGTAAACCGTGTGTGTGTGTGTGTGGCGTGGGTGCGATTGAAAAAAAATAAACATACTCCGTCATTATACAGGACGACATTCAAACTGCAAAGTGTTAACTTATATTTGTGTACAGTTGCAATAAAACACAACATTGTGCTTTTGTAAAATAATTTCAAGCAATCCTCCCCCCAAAAGGTGCTAATTTTAAAATTAAACTAAAATGCTCATATTAGCTATTTAAAACGGTGCACATCCACGGTGAGGAACGAGCAGAACAGAGTGAACGTTTTTCAGTTAATTCCTACTTCTATAGGAATTCATTTGAAACGCTCGCTCAACCACTATCAATGTCAGTGCGGACTAACATATTTTACTTTCGTTTTTAAGTTGGCAATTCAAAAGCCCCCAGCGGTGTCACACGTCGATTAATCGGTGGGAAAATATCCTCAGACACATACCTAATAAATGTATATTTAAATACATTATTGGCCTAGCTGGTAAAAAGTTTTATATATTATTTTGATGTCCTTTTGGACACAAGAGGGCAGTATAGCCCTATGTTTGCTTTTTTGTTTAACCAAATAGCACTAAATAGCCTGTTTTTAACTTTTTCATTCTTCTTGAATTGCAAAAACAGAATAAAATGGGTTTAGTTGTGATATTTGTTTACTTTTATATAGAAATAAATGGTATATAATTACATTTTTAGAAGATTTTTAGTGTTTCCTTTTTGGACATTACTTTAATCCCTCGCCATAGCAAAACCGTTTAAGATATTTATTATCCATTCACAATTTAGCATATGTAATGTATTTTCATCATGTTGAAAAAGTTTGGTGGGAATAAAATAAATAGTTTAAGAGGAGTGGCTAAAAATTCAGAGGCTGATTTAGCAAAAAAAATCCACATTCAGACCAAAATATCTGACTTCCTGATGGCTGGAGCTAATGAATGTAAATTAGAAAGTTGTCCGGCTTGATGAGAACAATATACAAACAATTTTTTTTTTACTGTAGTTAAAACTAACCCCCCCACTTTTGTCAAAAGCATGTTGAAAGTGACACACTTCCTGCTGCCAGTTGGTGGCGCTATAACTTTGACTCACAATAGCTACATCCATCTGATCGGCCTCTTACCACGAACACACTGCTGAAGTTTCATCAAGATCAGTTAATGTATGCAGAAGTTATTCCACTTCGTGTTTCTCTTTTCTCGCCATAAATTCGATTCCTCGCCACGGCCAAACCGTTCGAGATATCAAAAATCCGTCCGCAATTTAGCATCCTCAAAGTCTTGACTACATGCTGACTGAGTTTGAAGGTGATTGAATGAATTCTCTAGGAGGAGTACATCACATTCCACAGCAAGCGTTTTCCAAACAACCCATAATAGCCGACTTCCTGTTGGGCTGGCGTGAAACTTGACAGAGGGAAAGTTGTTCGGCCCGATGACATCTATATGTGTACCGAGTTTCATATTAATTCATGCAAGCGTGTTTGATATATGGACCAAGTTTTCAGACCCCGTTCAAGGGGGCGCTGTTGAGCCCCCCTGCCACGCCCGTTTCTGAAACTTTTCACATGTCTACTGGCTAATAAGTGTTATGTGTCTGTCGAGTTTCATCCAATTTCAAGCATGCTAAGAGTCTCAAACGCATCCGAAAAGAATATTAAAGTTTGATGCGTTGCCACGGCAACAGTATCTAAGATATCAATAATCCTTTCACAGGTCTACATCTGCCATGTGTCTACATTATACACATAAAGTTTGAAGCAAATCGGGTAAAACTAAGAGGGTGATTTCAAAGCATTTTGAAAGTGACAAACTTCCTGCTGCCAGTTGGTGGCGCTATAACTTTGACTCACAATAATTACATCCATCTGATCGGCCTTTTACCACGAACACATTGCTGAAGTTTCATCAAGATCAGTTAATGTATGCAAAAGTTATAACACACTTCCTGTGTCCCATTATTCGCCATAAATTCGTTTCCTCGCCACGGCCAAACCGTTCAAGATATAAAAAATCCGTTCGCAATTTAGCATCCTCAATGTCTTGACTTCATTCACACCGAGTTTGGTGGCGATCGGATGAATTCCCTAGGAGGAGTATTTCACATTCCATTGTATGCGTTTTCCAAACAACGTATAATAACCGACTTCCTGTTGGGCTGGTGTAAAACTTAGAGCACGAAAGTTGTTCGGCCCGATGAGATCTATATGTGTACTGAGTTTCATATTATTACATGCAAGCGTGTTTGATTTATGGACCAAGTTTTCAGACACCATTCCAGGGGGCGCTGTCGAGCCCCCGTGCCACGCCCGGGTACCAGCTTCAGTCCGGCCCTGATGGCCGCAGGTTCTGACGTGTGTGCAAAATTTCAAGAGTTTTTGAGCATGTTAAGGGCCCCAAAAGTGGCCGAAAGGTTGACAAAATAATAATAATAATAATAAATATAGCTGCGAGCAGCGATTACGGGCCCAAGCCGGTGGCACCGCAACCCCGGTGCCTTTAGTTACCTAAAGGCACCGGGTGGCGGTACCGCCGGCTTTGGCCCTCCATCGCTGCTCGCAGCTATATTTATATATATATATATATATATATATATATATATATATATATATATATATATATATATATACATACATACATACATACATACGTACACACAAATTCATATATATGTATATATATATATATATATATATATGTATATATATATATATATATATATATATATATATATATATTATTGTTCAAAAGTTTGGGGTCAGTAAGATTTTTAATGTTTTTAGGAGAAGTCTCTTCTGCTCACCAAGGCTGCATTTATTGATTAAAAATACAAACAAAAACAGTAATATTGTGAAATATTATTCCAATTTAAAACAGCTGTTTTCAATTTTTAAATATTTTACATAGTAATTCATTTCTGTGATCAAAGTTGAGTTTTCAGCATCATTACTCCAGTCTTCAGTGTCACATGATCCTTCAGAAATCATACTAATATGATGATTGATGCTCAATAAATATTCATTATTATTTTCAATGTTGAAAACAGTTGTGTACAGATTTTTTTTTTTTTTCAAAATGCTTTGATGAATGTAAAGTTCAAAAGAACAGCATATATTTCAAATATATATATTTTTAACATTATAAATGTCTTTACTGTAACTGTTGATCAGTTTAACTCATCCTTCATAAATAAAAGTACTGATTTATTTTATTTATTTCCCCAAAAAATTAAATTTTAATTATTACTAACCCAAAACTTTTGAGCGGTAGTGTTTAACGTTACAAAAGCTTTAGATTTCAGATAAATGCTGTTCTTTTGAACTTTCTATTCATCAAAGACTGTACACAACTGTTTTCGACATTTAAAATAATAATGAATGTTTCTTGAGTATCAATCATCATATTAGAATTATTTCTGAAGGATCTTGTGACAGTGACGACTGGAGTAATGATGCTGAAAACTCAGCTTTAAAATATATTAAAATAGAAAGCAGCTGTTTTAAATTGGAATAATATTTTACAATATTACTGTTTTTGTTTGTATTTTTAATCAAATAAATGCAGCCTTGGTGAGCAGAAGAAACTTCTCTGTTATGTGCGCACCACAGACTGCACGCACGTCCGATTAGAGTTCCGCCTTTTGCCTTCCGTCAATATTACGTTATTAGAAAATATTTTTTTTAGAGAATCGATTTTTTGACATTTGTAAATCGATTCAGAATCGTCCACGTCCGCATCGCGATGCATCTAAGAATACATTTTTTCTCCCACCCCTAGATTTCATACAACAGGTTAATAAACAGTTACAATTAAGTCACTTACATTTTAGATGCAATGTTGACTGTTTTTGTTCTGTTTCAGCAGCGAAAATAGTTAAACAAAGATCACGGCAGAACCATCACGCATCACGTGTTTTCTCATAACTGAACGATTCAGCATTTTTAACGAATCGGTTGACTCAAAGATTGAATGATCAATCCATAAACATCTGTCTTAATCATGATCGACTCATTCGAACGAATCGTTTGAACGAATGAATCAATGACTCGCTTATTAAGATGGATGCCTGGCGACACCTAATGGCGGTTTAGTGTTGTTTAAAAGCATCATTCTTTCCCACATGTGTGTGATTTGTGTGTGCAACATTATCATTATTTTTCTTACACTATTATATTAGCGATTTAAAAGCACCCACTCGTGTCACACGTCGATTAACCGGTGGGAAAACATCCTCAGACACATACCTAATACATGTATATTTAAATACAATATTGGCCTACCTGGTAAAAAGTTTTATATACTATTTTGATGTCCTTTTGGACACAAGAGGGCAGTATAGCCCTATGTTTGCTTTTTTGTTGAACCAAATAGCACTAAATAGCCTGTTTTAACTTTTTCATTCTTCTTGAATTGCAAAAACAGAATAAAATGGGTTTAGTTGTGATATTTGTATTCTTTTATATAGAAATAAATGGTATATAATTACATTTTTAGAAGATTTTTAGTGTTTCCTTTTTGGACATTATTTAATCCCTCGCCATAGCAAAACCGTTTGAGATATTTATTATCCATTCACAATTTAGCATATTTAATGTAGTTTCATCATGTTGAAAAAGTTTGGTACGAATAAAATAAATAGTTTAAGAGGAGTGGCTAAAAATTCAGAGGCTGATTTTGCAAAAAAATCCACATTCAGACCAAAATATCTGACTTCCTGATGGCCAGAGCTATTGAATGTAAATTAGAAAGTTGTCCGGCTTGATGAGAACAATATACAAACTATTTTTTCTTTACTGTAGTTAAAACTAACCCCCCCACTTTTGTCAAAAGCATGTTGAAAGTGACACACTTCCTGCTGCCAGTTGGTGGCGCTATAACTTTGACTCACAATAGCTACATCCATCTGATCGGCCTCTTACCACGAACACACTGCTGAAGTTTCATCAAGATCAGTTAATGTATGCAGAAGTTATTCCACTTCCGTGTTTCTCTTTTCTCGCCATAAATTCGATTCCTCGCCACAGCCAAACCGTTCGAGATATCAAAAATCCGTCCGCAATTTAGCATCCTCAATGTCTTGACTACATCCACACCGAGTTTGAAGGGGGCACGGTGAATTTTCTAGGAGGAGTATTTCACATTCCACAGCAAGCGTTTTCCAAACAACCCATAATAGCCGACTTCCTGTTGGGCTGGCGTAAAACTTGACCGGGGTAAAGTTGTTCGGCCCGATGAGATCTATATGTGTACCGAGTTTCATATTAATTCATGCGAGCGTGTTTGATATATGGATCAAGTTTTAGAACCCCGTTCAAGGGGGCGCTGTTGAGCCCCCCTGCCACGCCCGGGTCCCAGCTTCAGCCCGGCCCTGATGGCCGTGGGTTCTGACCTGTGTGCAAAGTTTCAAGAGTTTTTGAGCACGTTAAGGACCCCAAAAGCCCCTGAAACCTTGATTAACAATATAAAAGCAATAGTCAAATCCCCCCCTCCCCTCACACACACACAGACACAGAGAGGGAGAGAAAATTCTTCAGAAAATCCACATTCAAACCAAAATATCTCTCTTCCTGTTGGTCAGAGATGGTTCATGTAAATTAGAAAGTTGTCCGTCTTGATGAGAACAATACACATACCAAGTTTTGTTGCTGTTGATAAAACTAACACCCCCACTTATGACTAAAGGTGGCGCTACTGAGCCCCTCACCACGCCCGTTTCTGAAACTTTGCACATGTCTACTGGATAATAAATGTGATGTGTCTGTCGAGTTTCATGCAATTTCAAGTATGTTAAGAGTCTCAAAAGCATAAAAAAAGAATATTAAAGTTTGATGCGTTGCCACCAGTGGCGGCTCCAGAGATTTTCTGTTGCAGGTGCTATGGGGATGCTCAACACTTAAGAGAAGGTGCTTTGAATTTTGGGGCGTTTCATTATGGAGGTCGCATTGGACCACCATAATGAAACGCCATCATGAACAACACCATAATGAAAGTATACACATGCGTACATGCCCGCATTAACTATACTCGTTCTGCGACTATAAGTAGTATATATATATATATACTGTATATATATGTAAAAGTATTAAACGCAAGGGATATAGACAGGGACGCAACTACCCAGTGTCAGAGGGGTATGCAGCAACAATTTTGGCAATCATCAATCTGAGAGTTCACTTTGAGAGTTAAAAATTAAAAGCTCCAACCCATATTCAGTGTTCAAATTAAACAAAGAAAAATTCAAACCTCTTTTAGTTACAGTGTCAGTCTACATTACACTACTACATAATAATAGTTATAATATTAATCCCATGATAGTAATAGCCATATATTGTAAAACAAATGCACTGAAAAATAAAGGAAACTTCCATAATTAATTTTGTACTAATTTCTATACTTGAAAGAGTATATTTCTTTCTATACTTCACATTAAAGATGTGATTGGGCCAGCCCAGTGTCAATCAAGAAAAGAACCAATGGGCCGCTGAGCTAACTTACGTGTTTCATGGGGTGTCAGAAAAAAAAAACTAACGCTGACTTTTTTTAACCAATGCATTACACCGGCACTAACCCATGCGCCGCCAATTAAGCAAAACAAAACGAATGGGCCGCCGATGTACGAGTTTTATGGTCCGTTAAGACAAAAAAAAAAAAAAAAAAAAGAGATGTATCGGCCCAAAAAGCACGTCGGCCCACCGGGAATCTCCCGGTAGTCCCGATGGCAAGTAGCCTACATGCCTGGACATCACACTTTAAATCCTACCTGTTGCCTTTCACCATCCACTTATTTACAGTAGCTGCTGTCGCATCAATTGACATGCCATCTCCTTTTCCTCTTTCTTTTTCTATTTTTAGTCCCCGACAGCTTTTTTGCTTTATCCATCTTTTTCGACGACAACTCACTAACGTTACTCGTTCCTGCTCGCTCAGCGCTCACGGCGACCGCGCCCGTGCCCGCCCGCGCGTGTCCGCTCGCGATTTTTAAATTATTATTTAATTCCTATTTTTAACAACATGAAAAAGACTATTCAAACATGACATCAAAATATAAATATAAAAAAATTACAGACATTTCTTGGGGGTGCTGGGCAGGTGCTATGGCTATTATAGGGGGAGCTACAGCACCACCTAGCTCCCCCCTGGCGCCGCCACTGGTTGCCACGGCAACAGTATCTAAGATATCAATAATCCTTTCACAGGTTTACATCTGCCGTGTGTCTACATTGTACACATAAAGTTTGAAGCAAATCTGGTAAAAATAAGACAGTGATTTCAAAGCATTTTAATAGTGATGTACTTCCTGCTGCCTGTTGGTGGCGCTATAACTTTGACTCACAATAGTCACATCTGTGCGATCGGCCTCTTACAACGAACACACTGCTGAAGTTTCATCAAGATCAGTTAATGTATGCAGAAGTTATAACACACTTCCTGTTTCATTTTTTCGCCATAAATTCGTTTCCTCGCCACGGCCAAACCGTTCGAGATATCAAAAATCCGTCCGCAATTTAGCATCCTCAATGTCTTGACTTCATGCACACCGAGTTTGGAGGCGAATCGATGAATTCCCTAGGAGGAGTACTTTAAATTCCACAGCATGCGTTTCCAAACAACCCTAAATAGCCGACTTCCTGTTGGGCTGGCGTAAAACTTAGAGCACGAAAGTTGTTCGGCCCGATGAGTTCTATATGTGTACCGAGTTTCATATTATTACATGCAAGCGTGTCTGATTTATGGACAAGTGTTCGGATCCCGTTCCAGGGGGCGCTGTCGAGCCCCCCTGCCACGCCCGGGTACCAGCTTCAGTCCGGCCCTGATGGCCGCGGGTTCTGACGTGTGTGCAAAATTTCAAGAGTTTTTGAGCATGTTAAGGACCCCAAAAGTGCCCGAAAGGTTGACAAAATAATAATAATAATAATAATAAATAATCCTACCGGAAACAATAGGGCCTTCGCCCTTTCAGGGCTTGGGCCCTAATAATAATAAATATAGCTGCGAGCAGCGATTACGGGCCCAAGCCGGTGGCACCGCAACCCCGGTGCCTTTAGTTACCTAAAGGCACCGGGGCCGCTGTATATACATACATACATAAACACACATACATATATATGTATATATATATATATATATACATACATACATACACACACATACATATATATGTATATATATATATATATATATATATATATATATATATATATATATATATATATATATATATTATTGTTCAAAAGTTTGGGGTCAGTAAGATTTTTAATGTTTTTAGGAGAAGTCTCTTCTGCTCACCAAGGCTGCATTTATTGATTAAAAATACAAACAAAAACAGTAATATTGTGAAATATTATTCCAATTTAAAACAGCTGTTTTCAATTTTTAAATATTTTACATAGTAATTCATTTCTGTGATCAAAGTTGAGTTTTCAGCATCATTACTCCAGTCTTCAGTGTCACATGATCCTTCAGAAATCATACTAATATGATGATTGATGCTCAATAAATATTCATTATTATTTTCAATGTTGAAAACAGTTGTGTACAGATTTTTTTTTTTCAAAATGCTTTGATGAATGTAAAGTTCAAAAGAACAGCATATATTTCAAATATATATATTTTTAACATTATAAATGTCTTTACTGTAACTGTTGATCAGTTTAACTCATCCTTCATAAATAAAAGTACTGATTTATTTTATTTATTTCCCCAAAAAATAAAATTTTAATTATTACTAACCCAAAACTTTTGAGCGGTAGTGTTTAACGTTACAAAAGCTTTAGATTTCAGATAAATGCTGTTCTTTTGAACTTTCTATTCATCAAAGACTGTACACAACTGTTTTCGACATTTAAAATAATAATGAATGTTTCTTGAGTATCAATCATCATATTAGAATAATTTCTGAAGGATCATGTGACAGTGACGACTGGAGTAATGATGCTGAAAACTCAGCTTTGATCACAGGAATAAATAACAGTTTAAAATATATTAAAATAGAAAGCAGCTGTTTTAAATTGGAATAATATTTTACAATATTACTGTTTTTGTTTGTATTTTTAATCAAATAAATGCAGCCTTGGTGAGCAGAAGAAACTTCTCTGTTATGTCCGCCTTTTGCCTTCCGTCAATATTACGTTATTAGAAAAATATTTTTTTAGAGAATCGATTTTTTGACATTTGTGAATCGATTCAGAATCGTCCACGTCCGCATCGCGATGCATCTAAGAATAAATTTTTTCTCCCACCCCTAGATTTCATACAACAGGTTAATAAACAGTTACAATTAAGTCACTTACATTTTAGATGCAATGTTGACTGTTTTTGTTCTGTTTCAGCAGCGAAAATAGTTAAACAAAGATCACGGCAGAACCATCACGCATCACGTGTTTTCTCATAACTGAACGATTCAGCATTTTTAACGAATCGGTTGACTCAAAGATTGAATGATCAATCCATAAACATCTGTCTTAATCATGATCGACTCATTCGAACAAATCGTTTGAACGAATGAATCAATGACTCGCTTATTAAGATGGATGCCTGGCGACACCTAATGGCGGTTTAGTGTTGTTTAAAAGCATCATTCTTTCCCACATGTGTGTGATTTGTGTGTGCAACATTATCATTATTTTTCTTACACTATTATATTAGCGATTTAAAAGCACCCACTCGTGTCACACGTCGATTAACCGGTGGGAAAATATCCTCAGACACATACCTAATACATGTATATTTAAATACAATATTGGCCTACCTGGTAAAAAGTTTTATATACTATTTTGATGTCCTTTTGGACACAAGAGGGCAGTATAGCCCTATGTTTGCTTTTTTGTTGAACCAAATAGCACTAAATAGCCTGTTTTAACTTTTTCATTCTTCTTGAATTGCAAAAACAGAATAAAATGGGTTTAGTTGTGATATTTGTATACTTTTATATAGAAATAAATGGTATATAATTACATTTTTAGAAGATTTTTAGTGTTTCCTTTTTGGACATTATTTAATCCCTCGCCATAGCAAAACCGTTTGAGATATTTATTATCCATTCACAATTTAGCATATTTAATGTAGTTTCATCATGTTGAAAAAGTTTGGTACGAATAAAATAAATAGTTTAAGAGGAGTGGCTAAAAATTCAGAGGCTGATTTTGCAAAAAAATTCACATTCAGACCAAAATATCTGACTTCCTGATGGCCAGAGCTATTGAATGTAAATTAGAAAGTTGTCCGGCTTGATGAGAACAATATACAAACTATTTTTTCTTTACTGTAACCCCCCCACTTTTGTCAAAAGCATGTTGAAAGTGACACACTTCCTGCTGCCAGTTGGTGGCGCTATAACTTTGACTCACAATAGCTACATCCATCTGATCGGCCTCTTACCACGAACACACTGCTGAAGTTTCATCAAGATCAGTTAATGTATGCAGAAGTTATTCCACTTCCGTGTTTCTCTTTTCTCGCCATAAATTCGATTCCTCGCCACAGCCAAACCGTTCGAGATATCAAAAATCCGTCCGCAATTTAGCATCCTCAAAGTCTTGACTACATGCACACCGAGTTTGAAGGGGACACGGTGAATTTTCTAGGAGGAGTATTTCACATTCCACAGCAAGCGTTTTCCAAACAACCCATAATAGCCGACTTCCTGTTGGGCTGGCGTAAAACTTGACCGGGGTAAAGTTGTTCGGCCCGATGAGATCTATATGTGTACCGAGTTTCATATTAATTCATGCGAGCGTGCTTGATATATGGATCAAGTTTTAGAACCCCGTTCAAGGGGGCGCTGTTGAGCCCCCCAGCCACGCCCGGGTACCAGCTTCAGCCCGGCCCTGATGGCCGTGGGTTCTGACCTGTGTGCAAAGTTTCAAGAGTTTTTGAGCACGTTAAGGACCCCAAAAGCCCCTGAAACCTTGATTAACAATATAAAAGCAATAGTCAAATCCCCCCCTCCCCTCACACACACACAGACACAGAGAGAGGGAGAGAAAATTCTTCAGAAAATCCACATTCAAACCAAAATATCTCTCTTCCTGTTGGTCGGAGATGGTTCATGTAAATTAGAAAGTTGTCCGTCTTGATGAGAACAATACACATACCAAGTTTTGTTGCTGTTGATAAAACTAACCCCCCCACTTATGACTAAAGGTGGCGCTACTGAGCCCCTCACCACGCCCGTTTCTGAAACTTTGCACATGTCTACTGGATAATAAATGTGATGTGTCTGTCGAGTTTCATGCAATTTCAAGTATGTTAAGAGTCTCAAAAGCATAAAAAAAGAATATTAAAGTTTGATGCGTTGCCACGGCAACAGTATCTAAGATATCAATAATCCTTTCACAGGTTTACATCTGCCGTGTGTCTACATTGTACACATAAAGTTTGAAGCAAATCTGGTAAAAATAAGACAGTGATTTCAAAGCATTTTAATAGTGATGTACTTCCTGCTGCCTGTTGGTGGCGCTATAACTTTGACTCACAATAGTCACATCTGTGCGATCGGCCTCTTACAACGAACACACTGCTGAAGTTTCATCAAGATCAGTTAATGTATGCAGAAGTTATAACACACTTCCTGTTTCATTTTTTCGCCATAAATTCGTTTCCTCGCCACGGCCAAACCGTTCGAGATATCAAAAATCCGTCCGCAATTTAGCATCCTCAATGTCTTGACTTCATGCACACCGAGTTTGGAGGCGAATCGATGAATTCCCTAGGAGGAGTACATTAAATTCCA
Source organism: Squalius cephalus (assembly GCF_949319135.1). Lineage (NCBI taxonomy): Eukaryota > Metazoa > Chordata > Actinopteri > Cypriniformes > Leuciscidae > Squalius > Squalius cephalus. The sequence continues at coordinate 19,723,158 of NC_137146.1, read as the reverse complement.
CAGCATGCGTTTCCAAACAACCCTAAATAGCCGACTTCCTGTTGGGCTGGCGTAAAACTTAGAGCACGAAAGTTGTTCGGCCCGATGAGATCTATATGTGTACCGAGTTTCATATTATTACATGCAAGCGTGTCTGATTTATGGACAAGTGTTCGGATCCCGTTCCAGGGGGCGCTGTCGAGCCCCCCTGCCACGCCCGGGTACCAGCTTCAGCCCGGCCCTGATGGCCGCGGGTTCTGACCTGTGTGCAAAATTTCAAGAGTTTTCGAGCATGTTAAGGGCCCCAAAAGTGGCCGAAAGGTTGACAAAATAATAATAATAATAATAATAATAATAATAATTAAAGCTGCAAGCAGCGATGAAAGGGCCCTCGCACCCGTGCCATCAACACTCGGTGGCTTTAGGAAGACAGAGCATGGTTGGGAAATGTACATTTAAGGAGGTATATATAGTAAGAGTATGTCAAAGTCAGTTACAAAATGTTTTGTATAATGGTGATAATAGCATGCTTCATGACTCAGCTAAGTGTTGCTAGCATGTTTAGTCTGTTTCTAGCATGCTTAGTACACAATAATTATGTGGTTAGTACTGCATTACGGTGTTAACCATGTCAGTTTCTGTTGCCAGTAGGTGGCGTTATGGCTATAACTGAATATGAGCATGGATGTGTGTTCAGGACAGAACTCTTATCAAACGTGTGAAGTTTGGTGCAAATTGGACATTGCCTTCTTGAGTAACAACAAAGTCATGTTTCATTGAATTAACATTCTTTAGCACTTAGCTAAGCATTGTTAGCATGTTTTAACATGTTTCTAGCATGTTTAGAACTCAATGGCATTTTTAACATGTTGCTAGAACGGCATAAAAGTGTTAAACATGTCACTTCCTGTTGCCAGTAGGTGGCGCTATTACTATAACTGAATTTGAGCATAGACATGTGTTCAGGCCATGATTCTTATCAAATGTGTGAAGTTTGGGGCAGATTGGACATTCCATGCCTGAATTACAGCAAATTCCTATTTAATTGCAATAATAGCATGCTTTAGCACTTAGCTAAGAGTTTGCTAGCATGTTTTAGCATGTTTCTAGTATGTTGTTAGCATGTTTAGCACTTGCTGGCACTTTTTTATATGTTATTAGGAGTCCATAACAGTGTTAAACATGTCACTTCCTGCTGCCAGCAGGTGGCGCTATGACTGTAAGCATGATCATGTGTTCAGGACAGAACGCTTATCAAAAGTGTGAAGTTTGGGGCAGATTGGACATTCCTTGCCTGAGTTACAGCAAATTCATATTTAATTGCAGTAATATCATTCTTTAGCACTTAGCTAAGTGTTTGCTAGTATGTTTTAGCAAGTCTCTAGTATGTTGGTAGGATGTTTAGCACCTACTTGCATTTTTTTATATGTTATTAGGAGTCAAGAACAGTGTTAAACGTCACTTCCTGTTGCCAGCAGGTGGCGCTATGACTATAACTAAATATGAGCATGGACATGTGTTCAAGAGATAACTCTTATCAAACGTGTGAAGTTTGGGGTAGATTGTACATTGCCTTCTTGAGTAACAACAAAGTCCTGTTTCATTGAATTAGCATGGTTTAGCACTTAGCTAAGTACTGCTAGCATGTTTTAACATGTTTCTAGCATGTATAGAACTCAATGGCATTTTTAACATGTTGCTAGAACGGCATCAAAGTGTTAAACATGTCACTTCCTGTTGCCAGTAGGTGGTGCTATTACTATAACTGAATTTGAGCATAGACATGTGTTCAGGCCATGATTCTTATCAAATGTGTGAAGTTTGGGGCAGATTGGACATTACATGCCTGAGTTACAGCAAATTCCTATTTAATTGCAGTAATAGCATGCTTTAGCACTTAGCTAAGTGTTTGCTAGCATGTTTCTAGTATGTTGCTAACCTGTTTAGCACTTGTTGGCTCTTTTTTATATGTTATTAGGAGACCACAAGAGTGTTAAACATGTCACTTCCTGTTACCAGTAGGTGGCGCTATTACTATAACTGAATTTTCTCATGTAGATGTGTTCAGGACAGAACGCTTATCAAAAGTGTGAAGTTTGGGGCAGATTGGACATTCCATGCCTGAGTTACAGCAAATTCCTATTTAATTGCAATAATAGCATGCTTTAGCACTTAGCTAAGAGTTTGCTAGCATGTTTTAGCATGCTTCTATTATGTTGTTAGCATGTTTAGCACTTGCTGGCACTTTTTTATATGTTATTAGGAGTCCATATCAGTGTTAAACATGTCACTTCCTGTTGCCAGCAGGTGGCGCTATGACTGTAACTGAATATGAGCATGGTCATGTGTTCAGGACAGAACGCTTATCAAAAGTGTGAAGTTTGGGGCAGATTGGACATTCCATGCCTGAGTTACAGCAACTTCCTGTTTCATGGCGAAACATCGAAATTTGTCAGGCCGCCGAGGACCCGCCCTTTGACGAAAACTCAAGATCTTCGCAATTTAACGTCGCAAAGGCCTTAAGATTACACTCACCAAATTTGAAGATGATCAGATTAAAACTGTAGGAGGAGTTCGTTAAAGTACGAGGCCTGAAAATGGCAAAAACTGCACAAAAATCTGAGAGGAAGTTCAAAATGGCTGACTTCCTGTTGTGTTTAGGGCTATGCTCCAAGAGACTTTTTTGTAGGTATTAGGTCATTACATGTATGTACCGAATTTCGTGCACGTACGTGGAACGTTGCGGGAGGCGCACTCCGTTGAACTTTTATAGGTGGCGCTATCGAGCCATTTTGCCCCGTCCAATTCTGAAACCTATATCAGATGTAAATTTTCGCCAGTTCTGACGCGTGTGCAAAGTTTCGTGAGTTTTCGAGCATGTTTAGGCCCTCAAAAATGCAATTAAATGCGGAGAAGAAGAAGAAGAAGAAGAATAATAATAATAATAAACAGAGCAATTCCAAGAGGGTCCTCACACCATCGGTGCTCGGGCCCTAATTACAGTAATATCATTCTTTAGCACTTAGCTAAGTGTTTGCTAGTATGTTTTAGCATGTCTCTAGTATGTTGGTAGGATGTTTAGCACCTACTGGCATTTTTTTATATGTTATTAGGAGTCAAGAACAATGTTAAACGTCACTTCCTGTTGCCAGCAGGTGGCGCTATGACTATAACTAAATATGAGCATGGACATGTGTTCAAGAGATAACTCTTATCAAACGTGTGAAGTTTGGGGTAGATTGTACATTGCCTTCTTGAGTAACAACAAAGTCCTGTTTCATTGAATTAGCATGCTTTAGCACTTAGCTAAGTATTGCTAGCATGTTTTAACATGTTTCTAGCATGTTTAGAACTCAATGGCATTTTTAACATGTTGCTAGAACGGCATCAACGTGTTAAACATGTCACTTCCTGTTGCCAGTAGGTGGCGCTATAACTATAACTGAATTTGAGCATAGACATGTGTTCAGGCCATGATTCTTATCAAACGTGTGAAGTTTGGGGCAGATTGGACATTCCATGCCTGAGTTACAGCAAATTCCTATTTAATTGCAGTAATAGCATGCTTTAGCACTTAGCTAAGTGTTTGCTAGCATGTTTCTAGTATGTTGCTAACCTGTTTAGCACTTGCTGGCTCTTTTTTATATGTTATTAGGAGACCACAACAGTGTTAAACATGTCATTTCCTGTTGACAGCAGGTGGCGCTATTACTATAACTGAATATTCTCATGTAGATGTGTTCAGGCCATGACTCTTATCAAACGTGTGAAGTTTGGGGCAGATTGGACATTCCATGCCTGTGTTACAGCAAATTCCTATTTAATTGCAGCAATAGCCTGCTTTAGCACTTAGCTATGAGTTTGTTAGCATGTTTTAACATGTTTCTAGTATGTTGTTAGCATGTTTAGCACTTGCTGGCACTTTTTTATATGTTTTTATATGTCCACAACAGTGTTTAACATGTCACTTCCTGTTGCCAGCAGGTGGCACTATGACTGTAACTGAATATGAGCATGGTCATGTGTTCAGGACAGAACGTTTATTAAAAGTGTGAAGTTTGGCGCAGATTGGACATTGCCTTCTTGAGTAACAACAACATCCTGTTTCATTGAATTAGCATGCTTTACCACTTAGCTAAGTATTGCTAGCATGTTTTAACATTAGCTAGCATGTTTTAACATGTTTCTAGCATGTTTAGACCTCAATGGCATTTTTAACATGTTGCTAGAATGGCATCAACGTGTTAAACATGACACTTCCTGTTGCCAGTAGGTGGCGCTATGACTATAACTGAATATTCTCATGTAGATGTGTTCAGGACAGAACGCTTATCAAAAGTGTGAAGTTTGGGGCAGATTGGATATTCCATGCCTGAGTTACAGCAAATTCCTATTTAATTGCAATAATATGCATGCTTTAGCACTTAGCTAAGAGTTTGCTAGCATGTTTTAGCATGCTTCTAGTATGTTGTTAGCATGTTTAGCACTTGCTGGCACTTTTTTATATGTTATTAGGAGTCCATAACAGTGTTAAACATGTCACTTCCTGTTGCCAGCAGGTGGCGCTATGACTATAACTGAATATGAGCATGGCCATGTGTTCAGGGCAGAACTCTTATCAAACGTGTGAAGTTTGGGGCAGATTGGACATTCCATGCCTGAGTTACAGCAACTTCCTGTTTCATGGCGAAACATCGAAATTTGTAAGGCCGCCGAGGACCCGCCCTTCGACGAAAACTCAAGATCTTCGCAATTTAACGTCGCAAAGGCCTTAAGATTACACTCACCAAATTTGAAGATGATCAGATTAAAACTGTAGGAGGAGTTCGTTAAAGTGCGAGGCCTGAAAATGGCAAAAACTGCACAAAAATCTGAGAGGAAGTTCAAAATGGCTGACTTCCTGTTGTGTTTAGGGCTATGCTCCAAGAGACTTTTTTGTAGGTATTAGGTGATTACATGTATGTACCGAATTTCGTGCACGTACGTGGAACGTTGCGGGAGGCGCACTCCGTTGAACTTTTATAGGTGGCGCTATCGAGCCATTTTGCCCCGTCCAATTCTGAAACCTATATCAGATGTAAATTTTCGCCAGTTCTGACGCGTGTGCAAAGTTTCGTGAGTTTTCGAGCATGTTTAGGCCCTCAAAAATGCAATTCAATGCGGAGAAGAATAATAATAATAATAATAAACAGAGCAATTCCAAGAGGGTCCTCACACCATCGGTGCTCGGGCCCTAATAATCCTACCGAAAACAATAGGGCCTTCGCCCTTTCAGGGCTTGGGCCCTAATAATCCTACCGAAAACAATAGGGCCTTCGCCCTTTCAGGGCTTGGGCCCTAAATATAGCTGCGAGCAGCGATTACGGGCCCAAGCCGGTGGCACCGCAACCCCGGTGCCTTTAGTTACCTAAAGGCACCGGGGTGGCGGTACCGCCGGCTTTGGCCCTTCATCACTGCTCGCAGCTATATTTATATATATATATATATATATAAAAGACCAAAAATATTACTTGACTTACCTTATTCTGATTTTATGATACACTCAAAATATTCCACAACAAATCCTTTAAATTTAATGTAAAAATAAAAATGAAAGAAAGCAGTGTTGGGCTCACGTAACCCTCTTGTTTCAACATTTGCGATGTATTTGGATGCTAAACTATTCTTTATTATAGGCTTTGTTCTTCACTCATGTTCCAATATCGATGGAAAAAATCATCCTCTTCACAAGCGCAAAAATGTGCTTGGAAACATCACAGTGGAGCGGTGCTTACTGTGGATGTATGAATTGTACTACTGACTATTTAGAGCAGTGTAATTTTTATATGTTAGGTTGACTATTTTATTATAATATTTTATGAAGGCTATAATGAACAGGCTGCGATGTCAAGATTACAATGCTGGAATGTGTGTGTGTGTGTGTGTGTGTGTGTGTGTGTGTGTGTGTGTGTGTGTGTGTGTTCATGTTTTTCTATCCCGGTGGGGACTTCAACCTGAATGCACACCGACTCATGGGGACTCGTGTCACAGTGGGGACCTAAATAGAGGTCCCCATGGATAAACAAGCTTATAAATCATACAGAATGAGTTTTTTTTTGGAAATGTAAAAATGCAGAAAGTTTTCTGTGATAGGTAGGTTTAGGGCTAGGGTTAGTGTGAGGAGATAGAATATACAGTTTGTACAGTATAAAACCATTAAGTCTATGGAGAGTCCCAACAAAGATAGTAAACCGTGTTTGTGTGTGTGTGTGTGTGGGTGGCGTGGGTGCGATTGAAAAAAAAAAACATACTCCGTCATTATACAGGACGACATTCAAACTGCAAAGTGTTAACTTATATTTGTGTACAGTCGCAATAAAACACAACATTGTGCTTTTGTAAAATAATTTCAAGCAATCCTCCCCCCAAAAGGTGCTAATTTTAAAATTAAACTAAAATGCTCATATTAGCGATTTAAAACGGTGCGCATCCACGGCGAGGAACGAGCAGAACAGAGTGAACGTTTTTCAGTTAATTCCTACTTCCATAGGAATTCATTTGAAACGCTCGCTCAACCACTATCAATGTCAGTGCGGACTAACATATTTTACTTTCGTTTTTAAGTTGGCAATTCAAAAGCCCTCAGCGGTGTTACACGTCGATTAACCGGTGGGAAAATATCCTCAGACACATACCTAATAAATGTATATTTAAATACAATATTGGCCTACCTGGTAAAAAGTTTTATATACTATTTTGATGTCCTTTTGGACACAAGAGGGCAGTATAGCCCTATGTTTGCTTTTTTGTTTAACCAAATAGCACTAAATAGCCTGTTTTTAACTTTTTCATTCTTCTTGAATTGCAAAAACAGAATAAAATGGGTTTAGTTGTGATATTTGTATACTTTTATATAGAAATAAATGGTATATAATTACATTTTTAGAAGATTTTTAGTGTTTCATTTTTGGACATTACTTTAATCCCTCGCCATAGCAAAACCGTTTAAGATATTTATTATCCATTCACAATTTAGCATATTTAATGTATTTTCATCATGTTGAAAAAGTTTGGTGGGAATAAAATAAATAGTTTAAGAGGAGTGGCTAAAAATTCAGAGGCTGATTTAGTAAAAAAAATCCACATTCAGACCAAAATATCTGACTTCCTGATGGCTGGAGCTAATGAATGTAAATTAGAAAGTTGTCCGGCTTGATGAGAACAATATACAAACAATTTTTTTTTTTTTACTGTAGTTAAAACTAACCCCCCCACTTTTGTCAAAAGCATGTTGAAAGTGACACACTTCCTGCTGCCAGTTGGTGGCGCTATAAATTTGACTCACAATAGCTACATCCATCTGATCGGCCTCTTACCACGAACACACTGCTGAAGTTTCATCAAGATCAGTTAATGTATGCAGAAGTTATTCCACTTCGTGTTTCTCTTTTCTCGCCATAAATTCGATTCCTCGCCACGGCCAAACCGTTCGAGATATCAAAAATCCGTCCGCAATTTAGCATCCTCAAAGTCTTGACTACATGCTGACTGAGTTTGGAGGTGATTGAATGAATTCTCTAGGAGGAGTACATCACATTCCACAGCAAGCGTTTTCCAAACAACCCATAATAGCCGACTTCCTGTTGGGCTGGCGTGAAACTTGACAGAGGGAAAGTTTTTCGGCCCGATGACATCTATATGTGTACCGAGTTTCATATTAATTCATGCAAGCGTGTTTGATATATGGACCAAGTTTTCAGACCCCGTTCAAGGGGGCGCTGTTGAGTCCCCCTGCCACGCCCGTTTCTGAAACTTTTCACATTTCTACTGGCTAATAAGTGTTATGTGTCTGTCGAGTTTCATCCAATTTCAAGCATGCTAAGAGTCTCAAACGCATCCGAAAAGAACATTAAAGTTTGATGCGTTGCCACGGCAACAGTATCTAAGATATCAATAATCCTTTCACAGGTCTACATCTGCCGTGTATCTACATTATACACATAAAGTTTGAAGCAAATCGGGTAAAACTAAGAGGGTGATTTCAAAGCATTTTGAAAGTGACAAACTTCCTGCTGCCAGTTGGTGGCGCTATAACTGACTCACAATAATTACATCCATCTGATCGGCCTTTTACCACGAACACATTGCTGAAGTTTCATCAAGATCAGTTAATGTATGCAGAAGTTATAACACACTTCCTGTGTCCCATTATTCGCCATAAATTCGTTTCCTCGCCACGGCCAAACCGTTCGAGATATAAAAAATCCGTTCGCAATTTAGCATCCTCAATGTCTTGACTTCATTCACACCGAGTTTGGTGGCGATCGGATGAATTCCCTTGGAGGAGTATTTCATATTCCATTGTATGCGTTTTCCAAACAACGTATAATAACCGACTTCCTGTTGGGCTGGTGTAAAACTTAGAGCACGAAAGTTGTTCGGCCCGATGAGATCTATATGTGTACTGAGTTTCATATTATTACATGCAAGCGTGTTTGATTTATGGACCAAGTTTTCAGACACCATTCCAGGGGGCGCTGTCGAGCCCCCGTGCCACGCCCGGGTACCAGCTTCAGTCCGGCCCTGATGGCCGCAGGTTCTGACGTGTGTGCAAAATTTCAAGAGTTTTTGAGCATGTTAAGGGCCCCAAAAGTGCCCGAAAGGTTGACAAAATAATAATAATAATAATAAATATAGCTGCGAGCAGCGATTACGGGCCCAAGCCGGTGGCACCGCAACCCCGGTGCCTTTAGTTACCTAAAGGCACCGGGGTGGCGGTACCGCCGGCTTTGGCCCTCCATCGCTGCTCGCAGCTATATTTATATATATATATATATATATTAGAGGTGGGCATAGATTAATTTTTTTAATCTAGATTAATCTAGATTAATTTTGAAATTAATCTAGATTAATCTAGATTAAAATGGCTCATTTGAATTCTGCCGAAGGCATTCAGAATATGTGTGCAACCAAAATAATGACTATAAAAGTAAGTCTTTGTGAACCGGTTTCTCAAGCCAGGTGGCGTATTAGACCAGGGGCTCATCTCCTGTTTCCAAAATGCATCACAAACTGCTTGAGAAAGCTGTTCTACTCATAGACTGTAAAAGGTTACTACTGTACTGTTACCGTACGTAGGCAACATTAGGTAGGCCTATGTTATTATCAACTACTATAGGCAATCAATTAGGGATGGGCGATATGGCCTAAAATCCATATTGTGATATACATTGCAGCCTCTTGCGATAACGATATTAAAATAAAACCATTTCAGAACAGGTTACACAGACCCAGCTAAACAACTGCTAAATGTGTTTTTTTTTTTTTTTTTTTTTTTTTTTGAAAGGGTGTATGTAGTTTTGAGAACATATATTGTGCAAAACTGTAAGTATACAACATAATTTTGCAGATAAATAAAATTTAAGTACACTAGCTGCAGAGACTTAAGTAGGCCTAGGTCTAATGTTTATTATGGCTTGGAGCTTATGAAACCCCAAATTTAAAATTAGAATATTGTCTAACTGATGTCTTTTCAGTTAAAAAGAAACACAACAACGATTCTTAAAATCGGGCGCTTTTAATAAAAAGAGATTATGTGCTACACCACTCACTAAGATATATTGGGAATAATACGCGCGCGCTGGTATTCAGTGATATGTTTCGTTTTGAATTTGAGGTGGTAGAACGGATTAGTCGTGTGTTAACTTACCGAACTGTTACCCCACACAGTCTACGTCGGACGGCTTAAATCCGAACCAAGTCCAAATAAGGGTTGCACCGATCTTTTTCACCAGCTTTTACTTTCAGCCGTGTTTACTTAAGATGACGACGAATATGATGCGTTGCAGCCGGGTGTTCCTCGCGGCCGCGGGTAGATTGCGTCATCATAGCTTGTGTAGCTTGAGCCAGCTCCCAACGCTCCCAACCCAACTTGGAGAATAGATTAACGGCGATATTTTTTTTATCGCGCGATAAGAGTCTCGCGTTAACGCAGCGCGTTAACGCCGATAACGGCCCACCACTAATATATATATATATATATACCGTTCAAAAGTTTGGGGTCAGGAAGATTTTTAATGTTTTTAGGAGAAGTCTCTTCTGCTCACCAAGGCTGCATTTATTTGATTAAAAATACAAACAAAAACAGTAATATTGTGAAATATTATTCCAATTTAAAACAGCTGTTTTCTATTTTAAAATATTTTACACTGTAATTAATTTATGTGATCAAAGCTGAGTTTTCAGCATCATTACTCCCATCTTCAGTGTCACATGATCCTTCAGAAATCATTCTAATATGATGATTGATGGTCAATAAATATTAATTATTATTTTCAATGTTGAAAACAGTTGTGTACAGATTTTTTTTCAAAATGCGTTGATGAATGTTGATGAAGTTCAAAAGAACAGCATTTATTTCAAATATAATTTTTTTTAACATTTTAAAAGTCTGTACTGTAACTTTTGATCAGTTTAACTCATTCTCGATTAATAAAAGTATTGATTTATTTTATTTCTTTCCCCCAAAAATGAAATTAAAATTATTACTGACCCCAAACTTCTGAACGGTAGTGTTTAATGTTACAAAAGCTTTAGATTTCAGATAAATGCTGTTCTTTTGAACTTTCTATTCATCAAAGACTGTACACAACTGTTTTCGACATTTAAAATAATAATGAATGTTTCTTGAGCATCAATCATCATATTAGAATAATTTCTGAAGGATCATGTGACAGTGACGACTGGAGTAATGATGCTGAAAACTCAGCTTTGATCACAGGAATAAATAACAGTTTAAAATATATTAAAATAGAAAGCAGCTGTTTTAAATTGGAATACTATTTTACAATATTACTGTTTTTGTTTGTATTTTTAATCAAATAAATGCAGCCTTGGTGAGCAGAAGAAACCTCGCTTAAAAATCTTACTGACCCCAAATTTTTGAACAGTAGTGTATATATATTATATAAAAATGTAATGGATAAGACACAGATAGTTTTACTTGCCTGACCTGATTAGAACAATGAAAAAACTTAAATGAAAAAATAACTTGGGAATCTCTAAAACGAGGGCGCGATTAAACAGTGGACACATACTCATCATTTTGTTCAGAACATCATTCAAACTGCAAAGTGTTAACTTATATTTTTGTACAGTAGCAATAAAACACAACATTGTGCTTTTTTTAAATACATTCAAGCAATCCTCCCCGAAAATGAAACTAAAATGCTCACGGCTGCACAGGCATTCATAATGGTGCGCGTCCTCAGCGAGGAACGAGCAGAACAGAGTCAACGTTTTTTAGGTCATTCCTCCTTCCATAGGAATTTATTGAAAATGGTCGCTCTGCTCCGCACCATTATCAATGTCCGTGCGGACGAACATATTTTACTTTCGTTTTTAAGTTAGCGATTAAAAAGCCCCCAGCGGTGTCACACGTCAGTTAACCGGTGGTAAAATATTCTTACCGTCACATACCTAGTATATTTTTATATAGATATAATAGGCCTACCTGATTTTGAACACAAGAGGGCAGTATAGCACTATGTTTGACTTTATTGTTTAGACTAAACAACCATTCTGGCAGTTTTTAAACTTAAACTTCATTCTTAAATTGAAAAAAAAAGAATAAAATGAGTTAAGTTCTGATATTTGTATACTTTTATATAGTAATAAATGGTTTATAATTACATTTTTAGAATATATGAACCTTTTAGTGTTTCCTTTTTAGACAATACTTTAATCCCTCGCCATAGCAAAACCGTTTGAGATATTTATTATCCGTTCACAATTTAGCATCATTAATATATTTTTATCATGTTGAAAAAGTTTGGTGGGAATAAAATAAACCACTTAGATAAAGGTGGCTAAAAATTCAGAGGCTGATTTTGCAAAAAAATCCACATTTAGACCAAAATATCTGACTTCCTGATGGTCAGAGCTAATGACTTTAAATTAGAAAGTTGTCCGGGTCGATGAGATCAATATATGAACTGAGTTTTTTTTACTGTAGTTAAAACTAACCCCCCCCACTTTTGTCAAAAGCATGTTGAAAGTGACACACTTCCTGCTGCCAGTTAGTGGCGCTATAACTTTGAATCACAATAGCTACATACATCTGATCGGCCTCTTACCACGAACACACTGCTGAAGTTTCATCAAGATCAGTTAATGTATGCAGAAGTTATTCCACTTCGTGTTTCTCTTTTCTCGCCATAAATTCGATTCCTCGCCACGGCCAAACCGTTCCAGATATCAAAAATCCGTCCGCAATTTAGCATCCTCAAAGTCTTGACTACATGCACACCGAGTTTGGAGGGGACACGGTGAATTTTCTAGGAGGAGTATTTCACATTCCACAGCAAGTGTTTTCCAAACAACCCATAATAGCCGACTTCCTGTTGGGCTGGCGTAAAACTTGACTGGGGAAAGTTGTTCGGCACGATGAGATCTATATGTGTACCGAGTTTCATATTAATTCATGCAAGCGTGTTTGATATATGGACCAAGTTTTAGAACCCCGTTCAAGGGGGCGCTGTTGAGCCCCCCAGCCACGCCCGGGTACCAGCTTCAGCCCGGCCCTGATGGCCGTGGGTTCTGACCTGTGTGCAAAGTTTCAAGAGTTTTTGAGCACGTTAAGGACCCCAAAAGCCCCTGAAACCTTGATTAACAATATAAAAGCAATAGTCAAATCCCTCCCCCCCTCCCCTCACACACACATAGACACAGAGAGAGGGAGAGAAAATTCTTCAGAAAATCCACATTCAAACCAAAATATCTCTCTTCCTGTTGGTCGGAGATGGTTAATGTAAATTAGAAAGTTGTCCGTCTTGATGAGAACAATACACATACCAAGTTTTGTTGCTGTTGATAAAACTAACCCCCCCACTTAAGACTAAAGGTGGCGCTACTGAGCCCCTCACCACGCCCGTTTCTGAAACTTTGCACATGTCTACGGGCTTATAAATGTGATGTGTCTGTCGAGTTTCATGCAATTTCAAGTATGTTAAGAGTCTCAAAAGCATCAAAAAAAAATATTAAAGTTTGAAGCGTTGCCATGGCAACATTATTAAAGATATCAAAAATCCTTTCACAGGTCTACATCTGCCGTGTGTTTACATTAAACACAAAAAGTTTGAAGCAAATTGGGTAAAAATAAGAGGGTGATTTTAAAGCATTTTGAAAGGGACACACTTCCTGCTGCCAGTTGATGGCGCTATAACTTTGACTCACAATAGTCACATCCATGTGATCGGCCTCTTACAATGAATACACTGCTGAAGTTGAATCAAGATCAGTTAATGTATGCAGAAGTTATAACACACTTCCTGTTTCCATTATTCGCCATAAATTAGTTTCCTCGCCACGGCCAAACCGTTCGAGATATTAAAAATCCGTCCGCAATTTAGCATCCTCAATGCCTTGACTTCACGCTGACCGAGTTTGGAGGCGAATGGATGAATTCTCTAGGAGGAGTACATTAAATTCCACAGCATGCGTTTCCAAACAACCCTAAATAGCCGACTTCCTGTTTGGCTGGCGTAAAACTTAGAGCACGAAAGTTGTTCGGCCCGATGAGATCTATATGTGTACCGAGTTTCATTTTATTACATGCAAGCGTGTTTGATTTATGGACACGTGTTCGGATCCCGTTCCAGGGGGCGTTGTCGAGCCCCCCTGCCACGCCCGGGTACCAGCTTCAGCCCGGCCCTGATGGCCGCGGGTTCTGACCCGTGTGCAAAGTTTCAAGAGTTTTTGAGCACGTTAAGGACCCCAAAAGCCCCTGAAACCTTGATTAACAATATAAAAGCAATAGTCAAATACCTCCCCCCCTCCCCTCACACACACATAGACACAGAGAGAGGGAGAGAAAATTCTTCAGAAAATCCACATTCAAACCAAAATATCTCTCTTCCTGTTGGTCGGAGATGGTTAATGTAAATTAGAAAGTTGTCCGTCTTGATGAGAAAAATACACATACCAAGTTTTGTTGCTGTTGATAAAACTAACCCCCCCACTTAAGACTAAAGGTGGCGCTACTGAGCCCCTCACCACGCCCGTTTCTGAAACTTTGCACATGTCTACGGGCTTATAAATGTGATGTGTCTGTCGAGTTTCATGCAATTTCAAGTATGTTAAGAGTCTCAAAAGCATCAAAAAAAAAATATTAAAGTTTGAAGCGTTGCCATGGCAACATTATTAAAGATATCAAAAATCCTTTCACAGGTCTACATCTGCCGTGTGTTTACATTAAACACAAAAAGTTTGAAGCAAATTGGGTAAAAATAAGAGGGTGATTTTAAAGCATTTTGAAAGGGACACACTTCCTGCTGCCAGTTGATGGCGCTATAACTTTGACTCACAATAGTCACATCCATGTGATCGGCCTCTTACAATGAATACACTGCTGAAGTTGAATCAAGATCAGTTAATGTATGCAGAAGTTATAACACACTTCCTGTTTCCATTATTCGCCATAAATTAGTTTCCTCGCCACGGCCAAACCGTTCGAGATATTAAAAATCCGTCCGCAATTTAGCATCCTCAATGCCTTGACTTCACGCTGACCGAGATTGGAGGCGAATGGATGAATTCTCTAGGAGGAGTACATTAAATTCCACAGCATGCGTTTCCAAACAACCCTAAATAGCCGACTTCCTGTTTGGCTGGCGTAAAACTTAGAGCACGAAAGTTGTTCGGCCCGATGAGATCTATATGTGTACCGAGTTTCATTTTATTACATGCAAGCGTGTTTGATTTATGGACACGTGTTCGGATCCCGTTCCAGGGGGCGTTGTCGAGCCCCCCTGCCACGCCCGGGTACCAGCTTCAGCCCGGCCCTGATGGCCGCGGGTTCTGACCCGTGTGCAAAGTTTCAAGAGTTTTTGAGCACGTTAAGGACCCCAAAAGCCCCTGAAACCTTGATTAACAATATAAAAGCAATAGTCAAATACCTCCCCCCCTCCCCTCACACACACATAGACACAGAGAGAGGGAGAGAAAATTCTTCAGAAAATCCACATTCAAACCAAAATATCTCTCTTCCTGTTGGTCGGAGATGGTTAATGTAAATTAGAAAGTTGTCCGTCTTGATGAGAAAAATACACATACCAAGTTTTGTTGCTGTTGATAAAACTAACCCCCCCACTTAAGACTAAAGGTGGCGCTACTGAGCCCCTCACCACGCCCGTTTCTGAAACTTTGCACATGTCTACGGGCTTATAAATGTGATGTGTCTGTCGAGTTTCATGCAATTTCAAGTATGTTAAGAGTCTCAAAAGCATCAAAAAAAAAATATTAAAGTTTGAAGCGTTGCCATGGCAACATTATTAAAGATATCAAAAATCCTTTCACAGGTCTACATCTGCCGTGTGTTTACATTAAACACAAAAAGTTTGAAGCAAATTGGGTAAAAATAAGAGGGTGATTTTAAAGCATTTTGAAAGGGACACACTTCCTGCTGCCAGTTGATGGCGCTATAACTTTGACTCACAATAGTCACATCCATGTGATCGGCCTCTTACAATGAATACACTGCTGAAGTTGAATCAAGATCAGTTAATGTATGCAGAAGTTATAACACACTTCCTGTTTCCATTATTCGCCATAAATTAGTTTCCTCGCCACGGCCAAACCGTTCGAGATATTAAAAATCCGTCCGCAATTTAGCATCCTCAATGCCTTGACTTCACGCTGACCGAGTTTGGAGGCGAATGGATGAATTCTCTAGGAGGAGTACATTAAATTCCACAGCATGCGTTTCCAAACAACCCTAAATAGCCGACTTCCTGTTTGGCTGGCGTAAAACTTAGAGCACGAAAGTTGTTCGGCCCGATGAGATCTATATGTGTACAGAGTTTCATTTTATTACATGCAAGCGTGTTTGATTTATGGACACGTGTTCGGATCCCGTTCCAGGGGGCGTTGTCGAGCCCCCCTGCCACGCCCGGGTACCAGCTTCAGCCCGGCCCTGATGGCCGCGGGTTCTGACCCGTGTGCAAAGTTTCAAGAGTTTTCGAGCACGTTAAGGGCCCCAAAAGTGCCCGAAAGGTTGACAAAATAATAAATATAGCTGCGAGCAGCGATTGCGGGCCCAAGCCGGTGGCACCGCCACCCTGGTGCCTTTAGTTACACTAAAGGAACCGGAGTGGCGGTGTCACCAGCTTGGGCCCTCCATCGCTGCTCGCAGCTATATTATATATATATATATATATATATATATATATATATATATATATATATATATATATATATATGTAATATATATATATATATATATATATATATATATATATCGGACAAGTAATATTCTCTGTCTTGTCACTTTAAATATATATATATATATATATATAAAATTCAGAAGCCGATTTTGCAAATAAATCCACATTCAAACCAAAATATCTGACTTCCTGTTGGTCAGAGCTAATGACTGTAAATTAGAAACTTGTCCGGCTCGATGAGACCAATATATGTACTGATTTTTGTAACTGTGGGTAAAAGTAACCCCCCCATTTTGTCAAAAGCATTTTGAAAGTGACACAGTTCCTGTTGCCAGTTGGTGGCGCTATAACTTTGACTCACAATAGTTGCATCCATCTGACCGGCCTCTTACCACGAACACACTGCTGAAGTTTCATCAAGATCAGTTAATGTGTGCAGAAGTTATAACACTTCGTGTCTCTCTTTTCTCGCCATAAATTCGTTTCCTCGCCACGGCCAAACCGTTCGAGATATCAAAAATCCGTCCGCAATTTAGCATCCTCAATGTCTTGACTTCATGCACACCGAGTTTGGTGGGGATGGGATGAATTTTCTAGGAGGAGTATTTCACATTCCACAGCAAGCGTTTTACAAACAACCCATAATAGCCGACTTCCTGTTGGGCTGGCGTGAAACTTGACAGAGGGAAAGTTGTTCGGCCCGATGAGATCTATATGTGTACCAAGTTTCATATTAATTCATGCAAGCGTGTTTGATATATGGACCAAGATTTCAGACCCCGTTCAAGGGGGCGCTGTTGAGCCTCCCTGCCACGCCCGTTTCTGAAATTTTTCACATGTCTACTGGCTAATAAATGTGATGTATCTGTCGAGTTTCATCCAATTTCAAGCATGCTAAGAGTCTCAAACGCATCCGAAAAGAATATTAAAGTTTGATGCGTTGCCACGGCAACAGTATCTAAGATATCAATAATCCTTTCACAGGTCTACATCTGCCGTGTGTCTACATTATACACATAAAGTTTGAAGCAAATCGGGTAAACATAAGAGGGTGACTTCAAACAATTTTGAAAGTGACACACTTCCTGCTGCCAGTTGGTGGCGCTATAACTTTGACTCACAATAGTCACATCAATGTGATCGGCCTCTGAAAACGAACACACTGCTGAAGTTTTATCAAGATCAGTTAATGTATGCAGAAGTTATAACACACTTCCTGTTTCTCTTTTCTCGCCATAAATTCGTTTCCTCGCCACGGCCAAACCATTCGAGATATCAAAAATCCGTCCGCAATTTAGCATCCTCAATGTCTTGACTTCACGCTGACCGAGTTTGGTGGGGATCGGATGAATTCTGTAGGAGGAGTACATTAAATTCCACAGCATGCGTTTTTCAAACAACCCTGAATAGCCGACTTCCTGTTGGGCTGGCATAAAACTTAGAGCATGAAAGTTGTTCGGCCCAATGAGATCTATATGTGTACCGAGTTTCATATTATTACATGCAAGCGTGTTTGATTTATGGACCAAGTTTTTGGATGCTGTTCCAGGGGGCGCTGTTGAGCCCCCCTGCCACGCCCGGGTACCAGCTTTAGCTCGGCCCTGATGGCCGCAGGTTCTGACCTGTGTGCAAAGTTTCAAGAGTTTTCGAGCATGTTAAGGGCCCCAAAAGTGCCCGAAAGGTTGACAAAAAAATAAGAATAAATATAGCTGCGAGCAGCGATTACGGGCCCAAGCCGGTGGCACCGCAACCCCGGTGCCTTTAGTTACCTAAAGGCACCGGGGTGGCGGTACCGCCGGCTTTGGCCCTCCATCGCTGCTCGCAGCTATATTTATATATATATATATATATATATATATATATATATATATATATATATATATATATATATATATATATATATACATACATACATACACACACATACATATATATGTATATATATATATATATATATATATATATATATATATATATATATATATATATATTAGGGGTGTAAGAAAAAATCGATACACTTGAGTATCGCGATATTTTATTTTGCAATACTGTATCGATTTTCAAAAACGCAATATCGTTTTTTTTTTTTTTTTTTTACGTCCAAAAATATTCATGGTAAGACCGTAAGACAGTGGTTCGCGCTTATGTTGTTTAAATCCCTACCACTAGATAGCTATGCTGAGACGCACCACTAGTGCCCTCGCCAGGCTCGCCTATAACGGTGCGTGTCCACTGGACATTTTAGGATTGACAGCGGACCGGAGAAAGCGTTGAGAGCGACCGAGAGCGTCAAAAAGTTGGGCAGTTCCTTTATACAAATATCAAGCGAAAAACGCAGTCGGCAGCCAATTGCTGTGAGGTTCGGGATGTGACGTCTGTCTTGAGAGTTTAAACATATGCAAATTGTGCCGGAGTTTATGCTGGATTTAGTGCGTAAATCATTTTGTTTACAAATTAGACATTGTGCAGTTGTTATATATATGTTAAATATTTCATTTTGGATGTGTTTATTGTGATTATATTGGCTGGTTTTATAAAAGTTTATACAATTGAAAGGATATCTTTGCTTGGTGCATTTGGAAACAAAGCTTGTCTATTTCTAAATGTAATCGCGTGCATCGTTCACACCAAATGCGAATAGAGCATCTGGCGCGAGTGATTTCAATGTTAAGTCAATGCAAAGACGCGTTTACGCGCCTCTGGAGGTCCTGCGGCACGAGGCGTTTAGCGCGGCGCGGTTCGCCTCATTCGCGCGTCCAGTTCTTTTAAAATCTTTTATCACATAAAACTTGATTTCAATATATGACACATTCATTTTGTTCACTTTCATCCACTTTCATTCATTTTCGTCCAGTTCACTTTGTTGTTTTGTATTGTGACAGGGGCTATGTACCTATTTTCTTTTATTATGGCCTACTTGAGCATATAAAAATTTGCTCACTAAGAACCTGTGAACCACAATCCCAAACTGGCAGTTTGATTTTCTGTGTACTGAATTGTTTACCTAAAGTAAACTTCTTTGACTTTTATGCACATCATGTCTTTTGTAAAATATTTTAAATATATTTTACTTTAAAAAAATCCCAATATATCGCCTTATGCACAGTATCGAAATATATTGCAATATATTGAATCGTGACCCATGTATCGTGATACGTATCGTATCGCCAGATTCTTGCCAATACACAGCCCTAATATATATATATATATATATATATATATATATATATATATATATATATATATATATATATATATTATTGTTCAAAAGTTTGGGGTCAGTAAGATTTTTAATGTTTTTAGGAGAAGTCTCTTCTGCTCACCAAGGCTGCATTTATTGATTAAAAATACAAACAAAAACAGTAATATTGTGAAATATTATTCCAATTTAAAACAGCTGTTTTCAATTTTTAAATATTTTACATAGTAATTCATTTCTGTGATCAAAATTGAGTTTTCAGCATCATTACTCCAGTCTTCAGTGTCACATGATCCTTCAGAAATCATACTAATATGATGATTGATGCTCAATAAATATTCTTTATTATTTTCAATGTTGAAAACAGTTGTGTACAGATTTTTTTTTTTTCAAAATGCTTTGATGAATGTAAAGTTCAAAAGAACAGCATATATTTCAAATATATATATTTTTAACATTATAAATGTCTTTACTGTAACTGTTGATCAGTTTAACTCATCCTTCATAAATAAAAGTACTGATTTATTTTATTTATTTCCCCAAAAAATAAAATTTTAATTATTACTAACCCAAAACTTTTGAGCGGTAGTGTTTAACGTTACAAAAGCTTTAGATTTCAGATAAATGCTGTTCTTTTGAACTTTCTATTCATCAAAGACTGTACACAACTGTTTTCGACATTTAAAATAATAATGAATGTTTCTTGAGTATCAATCATCATATTAGAATAATTTCTGAAGGATCATGTGATAGTGACGACTGGAGTAATGATGCTGAAAACTCAGCTTTGATCACAGGAATAAATAACAGTTTAAAATATATTAAAATAGAAAGCAGCTGTTTTAAATTGGAATAATATTTTACAATATTACTGTTTTTGTTTGTATTTTTAATCAAATAAATGCAGCCTTGGTGAGCAGAAGAAACTTCTCTGTTATGTGCGCGCCACAGACTGCACACACGTCCGCTTAGAGTTCCGCCTTTTGCCTTCCGTCAATATTACGTTATTAGAAAAATATTTTTTTAGAGAATCGATTTTTTGACATTTGTGAATCGATTCAGAATCGTCCACGTCCGCATCGCGATGCATCTAAGAATACATTTTTTCTCCCACCCCTAGATTTCATACAACAGGTTAATAAACAGTTACAATTAAGTCACTTACATTTTAGATGCAATGTTGACTGTTTTTGTTCTGTTTCAGCAGCGAAAATAGTTAAACAAAGATCACGGCAGAACCATCACGCATCACGTGTTTTCTCATAACTGAACGATTCAGCATTTTTAACGAATCGGTTGACTCAAAGATTGAATGATCAATCCATAAACATCTGTCTTAATCATGATCGACTCATTCGAACGAATCGTTTGAACGAATGAATCAATGACTCGCTTATTAAGATGGATGCCTGGCGACACCTAATGGCGGTTTAGTGTTGTTTAAAAGCATCATTCTTTCCCACGTGTGTGATTTGTGTGTGCAACATTATCATTATTTTTCTTACACTATTATATTAGCGATTTAAAAGCACCCACTAGTGTCACACGTCGATTAACCGGTGGGAAAATATCCTCAGACACATACCTAATACATGTATATTTAAATACAATATTGGCCTACCTGGTAAAAAGTTTTATATACTATTTTGATGTCCTTTTGGACACAAGAGGGCAGTATAGCCCTATGTTTGCTTTTTTGTTGAACCAAATAGCACTAAATAGCCTGTTTTAACTTTTTCATTCTTCTTGAATTGCAAAAACAGAATAAAATGGGTTTAGTTGTGATATTTGTATACTTTTATATAGAAATAAATGGTATATAATTACATTTTTAGAAGATTTTTAGTGTTTCCTTTTTGGACATTATTTAATCCCTCGCCATAGCAAAACCGTTTGAGATATTTATTATCCATTCACAATTTAGCATATTTAATGTAGTTTCATCATGTTGAAAAAGTTTGGTACGAATAAAATAAATAGTTTAAGAGGAGTGGCTAAAAATTCAGAGGCTGATTTTGCAAAAAAATCCACATTCAGACCAAAATATCTGACTTCCTGATGGCCAGAGCTATTGAATGTAAATTAGAAAGTTGTCCGGCTTGATGAGAACAATATACAAACTATTTTTTCTTTACTGTAGTTAAAACTAACCCCCCCACTTTTGTCAAAAGCATGTTGAAAGTGACACACTTCCTGCTGCCAGTTGGTGGCGCTATAACTTTGACTCACAATAGCTACATCCATCTGATCAGCCTCTTACCACGAACACACTGCTGAAGTTTCATCAAGATCAGTTAATGTATGCAGAAGTTATTCCACTTCCATGTTTCTCTTTTCTCGCCATAAATTCGATTCCTCGCCACAGCCAAACCGTTCGAGATATCAAAAATCCGTCCGCAATTTAGCATCCTCAATGTCTTGACTACATGCACACCGAGTTTGAAGGGGGCACGGTGAATTTTCTAGGAGGAGTATTTCACATTCCACAGCAAGCGTTTTCCAAACAACCCATAATAGCCGACTTCCTGTTGGGCTGGCGTAAAACTTGACCGGGGTAAAGTTGTTCGGCCCGATGAGATCTATATGTGTACCGAGTTTCATATTAATTCATGCGAGCGTGTTTGATATATGGATCAAGTTTTAGAACCCCGTTCAAGGGGGCGCTGTTGAGCCCCCCAGCCACGCCCGGGTCCCAGCTTCAGCCCGGCCCTGATGGCCGTGGGTTCTGACCTGTGTGCAAAGTTTCAAGAGTTTTTGAGCACGTTAAGGACCCCAAAAGCCCCTGAAACCTTGATTAACAATATAAAAGCAATAGTCAAATCCCCCCCTCCCCTCACACACACACAGACACAGAGAGGGAGAGAAAATTCTTCAGAAAATCCACATTCAAACCAAAATATCTCTCTTCCTGTTGGTCAGAGATGGTTCATGTAAATTAGAAAGTTGTCCGTCTTGATGAGAACAATACACATACCAAGTTTTGTTGCTGTTGATAAAACTAACACCCCCACTTATGACTAAAGGTGGCGCTACTGAGCCCCTCACCACGCCCGTTTCTGAAACTTTGCACATGTCTACTGGATAATAAATGTGATGTGTCTGTCGAGTTTCATGCAATTTCAAGTATGTTAAGAGTCTCAAAAGCATAAAAAAAGAATATTAAAGTTTGATGCGTTGCCACGGCAACAGTATCTAAGATATCAATAATCCTTTCACAGGTTTACATCTGCCGTGTGTCTACATTGTACACATAAAGTTTGAAGCAAATCTGGTAAAAATAAGACAGTGATTTCAAAGCATTTTAATAGTGATGTACTTCCTGCTGCCTGTTGGTGGCGCTATAACTTTGACTCACAATAGTCACATCTGTGCGATCGGCCTCTTACAACGAACACACTGCTGAAGTTTCATCAAGATCAGTTAATGTATGCAGAAGTTATAACACACTTCCTGTTTCATTTTTTCGCCATAAATTCGTTTCCTCGCCACGGCCAAACCGTTCGAGATATCAAAAATCCGTCCGCAATTTAGCATCCTCAATGTCTTGACTTCATGCACACCGAGTTTGGAGGCGAATCGATGAATTCCCTAGGAGGAGTACATTAAATTCCACAGCATGCGTTTCCAAACAACCCTAAATAGCCGACTTCCTGTTGGGCTGGCGTAAAACTTAGAGCACGAAAGTTGTTCGGCCCGATGAGTTCTATATGTGTACCGAGTTTCATATTATTACATGCAAGCGTGTCTGATTTATGGACAAGTGTTCGGATCCCGTTCCAGGGGGCGCTGTCGAGCCCCCCTGCCACGCCCGGGTACCAGCTTCAGCCCGGCCCTGATGGCCGCGGGTTCTGACCTGTGTGCAAAATTTCAAGAGTTTTCGAGCATGTTAAGGGCCCCAAAAGTGGCCGAAAGGTTGACAAAATAATAATAATAATAATAATAATAATAATAATAATAATAATAATCCTACCGAAAACAATAGGGCCTTCGCCCTTTCAGGGCTTGGGCCCTAAATATAGCTGCGAGCAGCGATTATGGGCCCAAGCCGGTGGCAGCGCAACCCCGGTGCCTTTAGTTACCTAAAGGCACCGGGGTGGCGGTGCCCCCAGCTTTGGCCCTTCATCGCTGCTCGCAGCTATATTTATATATATATATTTATATATATATATATATCTTTAATGTATTTTTATCATGTTGAAAAAGTTTGGTGTGAATAAAATAAACCACTTAGGAGGAGTAGCTAAAAACTCAGAGTCTGACATATCCAAAAAATCCACATTCAAACCAAAATATCTGACTTCCTGTTGCTCAGATCTAATGACTGTAAATTAGAAAGTTGTCCGGCTCGATGAGACCAATATGCGTACTGATTTTTGTAACTGTGGGTAAAAGTAACCCCCCCACTTTTGTCAAAATCATTTTGAAAGTTACACACTTCCTGCTACCAGTTGGTGGCGCTATAACTTTGACTCACAATAGTTACATCCATATGATCGGCCTCTTACCACTAACACACTGCTGAAGTTTCATCAAGATCAGTTAATGTGTGCAGAAGTTATAACACTTCGTGTTTCTCTTTTCTCGCCATAAATTTGTGTCCTCGCCATGGCCAAACCGTTCGAGATATCAAAAATCCGTCCGCAATTTAGCATCCTCAATGTCTTGATTTCATGCTGACCGAGTTTGGAGGCGATTGGATGAATTCTCTAGGATGAGTACATCAAATTCCACAGCATGCGTTTTTCAAACAACCCATAATAGCCGACTTCCTGTTGGGCGGAGCTAATATCTTAGAGTGCGGAAGTTGTTCGGCCCGATGAGATCTATATGTGTACCGAGTTTCATAATAATTCATGCAAGCGTGTTTGATATATGGACCAAGTTTTCAGACCGTGTTTAAGGGGGCGCTGTTGAGCCCCCCTGCCACGCCCGTGTACCAGCTTCAGCCCGGCCCTGAGGACCGTAGGTTCTGACCTGTGTGAAAAGTTTCAAGTGTTTTTGAGCACGTTAAGTGCCCCAAAAGCCCCTGAAACCTTGAAAAACAAAGATTAAATGGAATAGACAACCCCCCCCCCCCCCACCCCCCCCACACACACACACACACAGACACACACAGACACACACAGAGAGAGAGAAAATTCTCCAGAAAATACACATTCAAACCAAAATATCTGACTTCCTGTTGGTTGAAGCTTATAAGTGTAAATTAGAAAGTTGTCCGGCTCGATGAGAACAATATACATACCGATTTTTGTGATTCTAGGAAAAACTAAGCCCCCATTTTTGACTAAAGGTGGCGCTACTGAGCCCCTCACCACGCCCATTTCTGAAACTTTGCACATGTCTACTGGATAATAAATGTGATGTGTCTGTCGAGTTTCATGCATTTTCAAGCATGTGAAGAGTCTCAAAAGCATCCGAAAAGAATATTAAAGTTTAATGCGTTGCCACGGCAACAGTATCTAAGATATCAATAATCCTTTCACAGGTCTACATCTGCCGTGTGTCTACATTATACACATACATTTTTAAGCTAATCGGGTAAAAATAAGAGGGTGATTTCAAAGCATTTTGAAAGTGACACACTTCCTGTTGCCAGTTGGTGGCGCTATAACTTTGACTCACAAATGTCACATCCATGTGATCGGCCTCTTACAACTAACACACTGCTTAAGTTTCATCAAGATCAGTTAATGAATGCAGAAGTTATAACACACTTCCTGTTTGAATTATTCGCCATAAATTTGTTTCCTTGCCACGGCCAAACCGTTCGAGATATCAAAAATCCGTCCGCAATTTAGCATCCTCAATGTCTTGACTTCATGCACACCGAGTTTGGAGGCGAATGGATGAATTTCCTAGGAGGAGTACATCAAATTCCACAGCATGCGTTTCCAAACAACCCATAATAGCTGACTTCCTGTTGGTCTGGCGTAAAACTTAGAGCACGAAAGTTGTTCGGCCCGATGAGGTCTATATGTGTACAGAGTTTCATATTATTACATGCAAGCGTGTCTGATTTATGGACAAGTGTTCGGATCCCGTTCTAGGGGGCGCTGTCGAGGCCCCCTGCCACGCCCGGGTACCAGCTTCAGCCCGGCCCTGATGGCCGCGGGTTCTGACCTGTGTGCAAAATTTCAAGAGTTTTCGAGCATGTTAAGGGCCCCAAAAGTGCCCGAAAGGTTGACAAAATAATAATAATAATAATAATAATAATAATAATAATCCTACCGAAAACAATAGGGCCTTCACCCTTTCAGGGCTTGGGCCCTAAATATAGCTGCGAGCAGCGATTACGGGCCCAAGCCGGTGGCACCGCAACCCCGGTGCCTTTAGTTACCTAAAGTCACCGGGGTGGCGGTGCCGCCGGCTTTGGCCCTTCATCGCTGCTCGCAGCTATATTTATATATATATATATATATATATATAGAGAGAGAGAGAGAGAGAGAGAGAGAGAGAAGACAGAAAATATTACTTGTCTTACTTTATTCTGATTTTATGATACACTCAAAATATTGCACAACATTGATTAACGTTGATTAACCCGTTGATTAACCGGTGGTAAAATATTCTCACCGTCACATACCTAGTATATTTTTATATAGATACAATAGGCCTACCTGATTTTGAACACAAGAGGGCAGTATAGCCCTATGTATGACTTGACTTTTATGGGACTAAAGAGTACAATTGCTATTTTTAAACGTATTAGTAATTCTTAAATTGAAAAAAAAAAAAGAATAAAATGGGTTTAGTTTTGATATTTGTATACTTTTATATAGAAATAAATGGTGTATAATTATATTTTTAGAAGATGAGGCTTATAGCGTTTCCTTTTTGTACATTAATTTAATCCCTCACTATATCAAAACCGTTTGAAATATTTAATATCCGTTCACAATTTAGCATCTTTAATGTATTTTCATCGTGTTGAAAAAGTTTGGTGTGAAAAAAATAAACCAGTTAGGAGGAGTAGCTAAAAACTCAGAGTCTGAAATATCCCAAAAATCCACATTCAGACCTAAATATCTGACTTCCTGTTGGTCGGAGCTAATTACTTTAAATTAGAAAGTTGTCCGGCTCGATGAGACCGATGTACGTACTGATTTTTGTTACTATATATACAACTAACCCCCCCACTTTTGTCAAAGGCATTTTGAAAGTGACACACTTCCTGCTGCCAGTTGGTGGCGCTATAACTTTGACTCACAATAGTTACATCCATCTGATCGGCCTCTTACCAAGAACACACTGGTGAAGTTTCATCAAGATCAGTTAATGTATGCAGAAGTTATACCGCTTCGTGTTTCTCTTTTCTCGCCATAAATTCGTTTCCTCGCCACGGCCAAACCGTTCGAGAAATCAAAAATCCTTCCGCAATTTAGCATCCTCAATGACTTGACTTCATGCACACCGAGTTTGGTGGGGATTGGATGAATTCTCTAGGAGGAGTACTTCGCATTCCACAGCAAGCGTTTTCCAAACAACCCATAATAGCCGACTTCCTGTTGGGCTGGCGTAAAACTTGACCGGGGAAAAGTTGTTCGGCCCGATGAGATCTATATGTGTACCGAGTTTCATATTAATTCATGCAAGCGTGTTTGATCTATGGACCAAGTTTTCAGACCCAGTTCAAGGGGGCGCTGTTGAGCCCCCCTGCCACGCCCAGGTACCAGCTTCAGCCCGGCCCTGATGCCAGGGGGTTCTGACTTGTGTGCAAAGTTTCAACAGTTTTTGAGCACGTTAAGGACCCCAAAAGCCCCTGAAACCTTGATTAACAATATAAAAGCAATAGTCAAATCCCCCCCTCCCCTCACACACACAGAGACACAGAGAGAGGGAGAGAAAATTCTCCAGAAAATCCACATTCAAACAAAAATATCTCTCTTCCTCTTGGTCTCAGCTAGTTACTGTAAATTAGAAAGTTGTCCGTCTTGATGAGAACAATACACATACCAAGTTTTGTTGCTGTTGATAAAACTAACCCCCCCACTTTTGACTAAAGGTGGCGCTACTGAGCCATTCCACCACGCCCGTTTCTGAAACTTTGCACATGTCTACTGGCTAATAAATGTGATGTGTCTGTCGAGATTCATCCAATTTCAAGCATGCTAAGAGTCTCAAAAGCATCAAAAAAGAATATTAAAGTTTGATGCGTTGCCATGGCAACAGTATCTAAGATATCAAAAATCCTTTCACAGGTCTACATCTGCCGTGTGTCTACATTATACACATAAAGTTTGAAGCAAATCGGGCAAAAATAAGAGAGTGATTTCAAAGCATTTTGAAAGTGACACACTTCCTGCTGCCAGTTGGTGGCGCTATAACTTTGACTCACAATAGTCACATCCTTGTGTTCGGCCTATTACAACGAACACACTGCTGAAGTTTCATCAAGATCAGATAATGTATGCTGAAGTTATAACACACTTCCTGTGTCCCTTATTCGCCATAAATTCGTTTCCTTGCTACGGCCAAACCGTTCGAGATATCAAAAATCCGTCCGCAATTTAGCATTCCTCAATGTCTTGACTTCATGCTGACCGAGTTTGGAGGCGATTGGATGAATTCTCTAGGAGGAGTACATTAAATTCCACAGCATGCGTTTCAAAACAACCCATAATAGCCGACTTCCTGTTGGGCTGGCGTAAAAAGTAAAAGTACGAAAGTTGTTCAGCCCGATGAGATCTATATGTGTATCGAGTTTCATATTATTACATGCAAGCGTGTCTGATTTATGGACCAAGTTTTCGGACCCCGTTCAAGGGGGCGCTGTCGAGCCCCCCTGCCACGCCCGGGTACCAGCTTCAGCCCGGCCCTGATGGCCGCGGGTTCTGACCCGTGTGCAAAGTTTCAAGAGTTTTCGAGCACGTTAAGGGTCTCAAAAGTGCCCGAAAGGTTGACAGAAAAATAAGAAGAATAATAATAAATATATAAATATAGCTGCGAGCAGCGATTACGGGCCCAAGCCGGTGGCACCGCAACCCCGGTGCCTTTAGTTACCTAAAGGCACCGGGGTGGCGGTACCGCCGGCTTTGGCCCTCCATCGCTGCTCGCAGCTATATTTATATATATATATATATATATATATATATATATATTATACAAACATATATATATATATATATATATATATATATGTATATATGTATTTATATATGTGTATATATATATATATATATATATATATATATATATATATATATATATATATATATATACCGTTCAAAAGTTTGGGGTCAGGAAGATTTTTAATGTTTTTAGGAGAAGTCTCTTCTGCTCACCAAGGCTGCATTTATTTGATTAAAAATACAAACAAAAACAGTAATATTGTGAAATATTATTCCAATTTAAAACAGCTGTTTTCTATTTTAAAATATTTTACACTGTAATTAATTTATGTGATCAAAGCTGAGTTTTCAGCATCATTACTCCCATCTTCAGTGTCACATGATCCTTCAGAAATCATTCTAATATGATGATTGATGGTCAATAAATATTAATTATTATTTTCAATGTTGAAAACAGTTGTGTACAGATTTTTTTTCAAAATGCGTTGATGAATGTAATGTTCAAAAGAACAGCATTTATTTCAAATATAATTTTTTTTAACATTTTAAATGTCTGTACTGTAACTTTTGATCAGTTTAACTCATTCTCGATTAATAAAAGTATTGATTTATTTTATTTCTTTCCCCCAAAAATAAAATAAAAATTATTACTGACCCCAAACTTCTGAACGGTAGTGTTTAATGTTACAAAAGCTTTAGATTTCAGATAAATGCTGTTCTTTTGAACTTTCTATTCATCAAAGACTGTACACAACTGTTTTCGACATTTAAAATAATAATGAATGTTTCTTGAGCATCAATCATCATATTAGAATAATTTCTGAAGGATCATGTGACAGTGACGACTGGAGTAATGATGCTGAAAACTCAGCTTTGATCACAGGAATAAATAACAGTTTAAAATATATTAAAATAGAAAGCAGCTGTTTTAAATTGGAATACTATTTTACAATATTACTGTTTTTGTTTGTATTTTTAATCAAATAAATGCAGCCTTGGTGAGCAGAAGAAACCTCGCTTAAAAATCTTACTGACCCCAAATTTTTGAACAGTAGTGTATATATATTATATAAAAATGTAATGGATAAGACACAGATAGTTTTACTTGCCTGACCTGATTAGAACAATGAAAAAACTTAAATGAAAAAATAACTTGGGAATCTCTAAAACGAGGGCGCGATTAAACAGTGGACACATAAAAACATACTCTGTCATTTTGTTCAGAACATCATTCAAACTGCAAAGTGTTAACTTATATTTTTGTACAGTAGCAATAAAACACAACATTGTGCTTTTTTTAAATACATTCAAGCAATCCTCCCCGAAAATGAAACTAAAATGCTCACGGCTGCACAGGCATTCATAATGGTGCGCGTCCTCAGCGAGGAACGAGCAGAACAGAGTCAACGTTTTTTAGGTCATTCCTCCTTCCATAGGAATTTATTGAAAATGCTCGCTCTGCTCCGCACCATTATCAATGTCCGTGCGGACAAACATATTTTACTTTCGTTTTTAAGTTAGCGATTAAAAAGCCCCCAGCGGTGTCACACGTCAGTTAACCGGTGGTAAAATATTCTTACCGTCACATACCTAGTATATTTTTATATAGATATAATAGGCCTACCTGATTTTGAACACAAGAGGGCAGTATAGCACTATGTTTGACTTTATTTATTGTTTAGACTAAACAACCATTCTGGCAGTTTTTAAACTTAAACTTCATTCTTAAATTGAAAAAAAAAGAATAAAATGAGTAAAGTTCTGGTATTTGTATACTTTTATATAGTAATAAATGGTTTATAATTACATTTTTAGAATATATGAACCTTTTAGTGTTTCCTTTTTAGACAATACTTTAATCCCTCGCCATTACAAAACCGTTTGAGATATTTATTATCCGTTCACAATTTAGCATCATTAATATATTTTTATCATGTTGAAAAAGTTTGGTGGGAATAAAATAAACCACTTAGATAAAGGTGGCTAAAAATTCAGAGGCTGATTTTGCAAAAAAATCCACATTCAGACCAAAATATCTGACTTCCTGATGGTCAGAGCTAATGACTTTAAATTAGAAAGTTGTCCGGGTCGATGAGATCAATATATGAACTGAGTTTTTTTTACTGTAGTTAAAACTAACCCCCCCACTTTTGTCAAAAGCATGTTGAAAGTGACACACTTCCTGCTGCCAGTTAGTGGCGCTATAACTTTGAATCACAATAGCTACATACATCTGATCGGCCTCTTACCACGAACACACTGCTGAAGTTTCATCAAGATCAGTTAATGTATGCAGAAGTTATTCCACTTCGTGTTTCTCTTTTCTCGCCATAAATTCGATTCCTCGCCACGGCCAAACCGTTCCAGATATCAAAAATCCGTCCGCAATTTAGCATCCTCAAAGTCTTGACTACATGCACACCGAGTTTGGAGGGGACACGGTGAATTTTCTAGGAGGAGTATTTCACATTCCACAGCAAGTGTTTTCCAAACAACCCATAATAGCCGACTTCCTGTTGGGCTGGCGTAAAACTTGACCAGGGGAAAGTTGTTCGGCACGATGAGATCTATATGTGTACCGAGTTTCAAATTAATTCATGCAAGCGTGTTTGATATATGGACCAAGTTTTAGAACCCCGTTCAAGGGGGCGCTGTTGAGCCCCCCTGCCACGCCCGGGTACCAGCTTCAGCCCAGCCCTGATGGCCATGGGTTCTGACATGTGTGTAAAGTTTCAAGAGTTTTTGAGCACGTTAAGGACCCCAAAAGCCCCTGAAACCTTGATTAACAATATAAAAGCAATAGTCAAATCCCTCCCCCCCTCCCCTCACACACACATAGACACAGAGAGAGGGAGAGAAAATTCTCCAGAAAATCCACATTCAAACCAAAATATCTCTCTTCCTCTTGGTCCGAGCTAGTTACTGTAAATTAGAAAGTTGTCCGTCTTGATGAGAACAATACACATACCAAGTTTTGTTGCTGTTGATAAAACTAACCCCCCCACTTTTGACTAAAGGTGGCGCTACTGAGCCATTTCACCACGCCCGTTTCTGAAACTTTGCACATGTCTACTGGATAATAAATGTGATGTGTCTGTTGAGTTTCATGCATTTTCAAGCATGTGAAGAGTCTCAAAAGCATCCGAAAAGAATATTAAAGTTTGATGCGTTGCCACGGCAACAGTATCTAAGATATCAATAATCCTTTCACAGGTCTACATCTGCCGTGTGTTTACATTATACACATAAAGTTTGAAGCAAATCGGGTAAAAATAAGAGGGTGATTTCAAAGCATTTTGAAAGTGACACACTTCCTGTTGCCAGTTGGTGGCGCTATAACTTTGACTCACAAATGTCACATCCATGTGATCGGCCTCTTACAACTAACACACTGCTGAAGTTTCATCAAGATCAGTTAATGTATGCAGAAGTTATAACACACTTCCTGTTTGAATTATTCGCCATAAATTCGTTTCCTTGCCACGGCCAAACCGTTCGAGATATCAAAAATCCGTCCGCAATTTAGCATCCTCAATGTCTTGACTTCATGCCGACCGAGTTTGGAGGCGAATGGATGAATTTCCTAGGAGGAGTACATCAAATTCCACAGCATGCGTTTCCAAACAACCTATAATAGCCGACTTCCTGTTGGTCTGGCGTAAAACTTAGAGCACGAAAGTTGTTCGGCCCGATGAGGTCTATATGTGTACCGAGTTTCATATTATTACATGCAAGCGTGTCTGATTTATGGACAAGTGTTCGGATCCCGTTCCAGGGGGCGCTGTCGAGGCCCCCTGCCACGCCCGGGTACCAGCTTCAGCCCGGCCCTGATGGCCGCGGGTTCTGACCTGTGTGCAAAATTTCAAGAGTTTTCGAGCATGTTAAGGGCCCCAAAAGTGCCCGAAAGGTTGACAAAATAATAATAATAATAATAATCCTACCGAAAACAATAGGGCCTTCGCCCTTTCAGGGCTTGGGCCCTAAATATAGCTGCGAGCAGCGATTACGGGCCCAAGCCGGTGGCACCGCAACCCTGGTGCCTTTAGTTACCTAAAGGCACCGGGGTGGCGGTGCCACCGGCTTTGGCCCTTCATCGCTGCTCGCAGCTATATTTATATATATATATATATATATATATATATATATATATATATATATATATAAAAGACAGAAACCTTATTACCTTATTCTGATTTTATGATACACTCAAAATATTCCACAACAAATCTTTTAAATTTAATGTAATAATAAAAACGAAAGTAAGCACTGTTGGGCTCACGTAACCCTCTCATTAGAATCAAAATGTTTCAGCATTTGCGATGTATTTAGATGCTAAACTATTCTTTATTATAGGCTTTGTTCTTCACTCGTGTTCCAATATCGACGGAAAAAATCATCCTCTTCACACGCGCAAAAATGTGCTTGAAACATCACAGTGGAGCGGTGCTTACTGTGAATGTACGAATTGTACTACTGACTATTTAGAGCAGTGTAATTTTTATATGTTAGGTTAACTATTTTATTATTATATTTTCTTAAGGCTATAATGAACAGGCTGCGATGTCAAGATTGCAATGCTGGAATGTGTGTTTGTGTGTGTGTGTGTGTGTGTGTGTGTGTGTGTGTGTATGTGTGTTCATGTTTTTCTATCCCGGTGGGGACTTCAACCTGAATGCACACAGACTCATGGGGACTTGTGTCACAGTGGGGACCTAAATAGAGGTCCCCATGGGTAAACAAGCTTATAAATCATACAGAATGAGTTTTTTTGGAAATGTAAAAATGCAGAAAGTTTTCTGGGATAGGTAAGTTTAGGGGTAAGGTTAGTGTGAGGAGATAGAATATACAGTTTGTACAGTATAAAAACCATTAAGTCTATGGAGAGTCCCCACAAAGATAGTAAACCGTGTGTGTGTGTGTGTGTGTGTGGCGTGGGCGCGATTGAAGAGTGGACACATAAAAACATACTCCGTCATTATACAGGACGACATTCAAACTGCAAAGTGTTAACTTATATGTGTGTACAGTCGCAATAAAACACAACATTGTGCTTTTGTAAAATAATTTCAAGCAATCCACCCCCCGAAAGGCACTAATTGTAAAATTAAACTAAAATGCTCATGGCTGCACGGGCATTCATAACGGTGCGCATCCACGGCGAGGAACGAGCAGAACAGAGTGAACGTTTTTCAGTTAATTCCTACTTCCATAGGAATTCATTTGAAACGCTCGCTCAACCACTATCAATGTCAGTGCGGACGAGCATATTTTACTTTCGTTTTTAAGTTGGCAATTCAAAAGCCCCCAGCGGTGTTACACGTCGATTAACCGGTGGGAAAATATCCTCAGACACATACCTAATAAATGTATATTTAAATACAATATTGGCCTACCTGGTAAAAAGTTTTATATACTAGTTTGATGTCCTTTTGGACACAAGAGGGCAGTATAGCCCTATGTTTGCTTTTTTGTTTAACCAAATAGCACTAAATAGCCTGTTTTTAACTTTTTCATTCTTCTTGAATTGCAAAAACAGAATAAAATGGGTTTAGTTGTGATATTTGTATACTTTTATATAGAAATAAATGGTATATAATTACATTTTTAGAAGATTTTTAGTGTTTCCTTTTTGGACATTACTTTAATCCCTCGCCATAGCAAAACCGTTTAAGATATTTATTATCCATTCACAATTTAGCATATTTAATGTATTTTCATCATGTTGAAAAAGTTTGGTTGGAATAAAATAAATAGTTTAAGAGGAGTGGCTAAAAATTCAGAGGCTGATTTAGCAAAAAAAATCCACATTCAGACCAAAATATCTGACTTCCTGATGGCTGGAGCTAATGAATGTAAATTAGAAAGTTGTCCGGCTTGATGAGAACAATATACAAACAATTTTTTTTTTACTGTAGTTAAAACTAACCCCCCCACTTTTGTCAAAAGCATGTTGAAAGTGACACACTTCCTGCTGCCAGTTGGTGGCGCTATAACTTTGACTCACAATAGCTACATCCATCTGATCGGCCTCTTACCACGAACACACTGCTGAAGTTTCATCAAGATCAGTTAATGTATGCAGAAGTTATTCCACTTCGTGTTTCTCTTTTCTCGCCATAAATTCGATTCCTCGCCACGGCCAAACCGTTCGAGATATCAAAAATCCGTCCGCAATTTAGCATCCTCAAAGTCTTGACTACATGCTGACTGAGTTTGGAGGTGATTGAATGAATTTTCTAGGAGGAGTACATCACATTCCACAGCAAGCGTTTTCCAAACAACCCATAATAGCCGACTTCCTGTTGGGCTGGCGTGAAACTTGACAGAGGGAAAGTTGTTCGGCCCGATGACATCTATATGTGTACCGAGTTTCATATTAATTCATGCAAGCGTGTTTGATATATGGACCAAGTTTTCAGACCCCGTTCAAGGGGGCGCTGTTGAGCCCCCCTGCCACGCCCGGGTAGCAGCTTTAGCCCGGCCCTGATGCCAGGGGGTTCTGACTTGTGTGCAAAGTTTCAAGAGTTTTTGAGCACGTTAAGGACCCCAAAAGCCCCTGAAACCTTGATTAACAATATAAAAGCAATAGTCAAATCCCCCCCTCCCCTCACACACACAGAGACACAGAGAGAGGGAGAGAAAATTCTCCAGAAAATCCACATTCAAACCAAAATATCTCTCTTCCTCTTGGTCCGAGCTAGTTACTGTAAATTAGAAAGTTGTCCGTCTTGATGAGAACAATACACATACCAAGTTATGTTGCTGTTGATAAAACTAACCCCCCCACTTTTGACTAAAGGTGGCGCTACTGAGCCATTTCACCACGCCCGTTTCTGAAAATTTGCACATGTCTACTGGATAATAAATGTGATGTGTCTGTCGAGTTTCATGCATTTTCAAGCATGTGAAGAGTCTCAAAAGCATCCGAAAAGAATATTAAAGTTTGATGCGTTGCCACGGCAACAGTATCTAAGATATCAATAATCCTTTCACAGGTCTACATCTGCCGTGTGTTTACATTATACACACAAAGTTTGAAGCAAATCGGGTAAAAATAAGAGGGTGATTTCAAAGCATTTTGAAAGTGACACACTTCCTGTTGCCAGTTGGTGGCGCTATAACTTTGACTCACAAATGTCACATCCATGTGATCGGCCTCTTACAACTAACACACTGCTGAAGTTTCATCAAGATCAGTTAATGTATGCAGAAGTTATAACACACTTCCTGTTTGAATTATTCGCCATAAATTCGTTTCCTTGCCACGGCCAAACCGTTCGAGATATCAAAAATCCGTCCGCAATTTAGCATCCTCAATGTCTTGACTTCATGCCGACCGAGTTTGGAGGCGAATGGATGAATTTCCTAGGAGGAGTACATCAAATTCCACAGCATGCGTTTCCAAACAACCTATAATAGCTGACTTCCTGTTGGTCTGGCGTAAAACTTAGAGCACGAAAGTTGTTCGGCCCGATGAGGTCTATATGTGTACCGAGTTTCATATTATTACATGCAAGCGTGTCTGATTTATGGACAAGTGTTCGGATCCCGTTCCAGGGGGCGCTGTCGAGGCCCCCTGCCACGCCCGGGTACCAGCTTCAGCCCGGCCCTGATGGCCGCGGGTTCTGACCTGTGTGCAAAATTTCAAGAGTTTTCGAGCATGTTAAGGGCCCCAAAAGTGCCCGAAAGGTTGACAAAATAATAATAATAATAATAATAAATATAGCTGCGAGCAGCGATTACGGGCCCAAGCCGGTGGCACCGCAACCCCGGTGCCTTTAGTTACCTAAAGGCACCGGGGTGGCGGTACCGCCGGCTTGGGCCCTCCATCGCTGCTCGCAGCTATATTTATATATATATATATATATATATATATATATATATATATATATATATATATATATATACACATACATACACACACACACATACATATATATGTATATATATATATATATATATATAAATTATTGTTCAAAAGTTTGGGGTCAGTAAGATTTTTAATGTTTTTAGGAGAAGTCTCTTCTGCTCACCAAGGCTGCATTTATTGATTAAAAATACAAACAAAAACAGTAATATTGTGAAATATTATTCCAATTTAAAACAGCTGTTTTCAATTTTTAAATATTTTACATAGTAATTCATTTCTGTGATCAAAGTTGAGTTTTCAGCATCATTACTCCAGTCTTCAGTGTCACATGATCCTTCAGAAATCATACTAATATGATGATTGATGCTCAATAAATATTCATTATTATTTTCAATGTTGAAAACAGTTGTGTACAGATTTTTTTTTTCAAAATGCTTTGATGAATGTTAGTTCAAAAGAACAGCATATATTTCAAATATATATATTTTTAACATTATAAATGTCTTTACTGTAACTGTTGATCAGTTTAACTCATCCTTCATAAATAAAAGTACTGATTTATTTTATTTATTTACCCCAAAAATAAAATTTTAATTATTACTAACCCAAAACTTTTGAGCGGTAGTGTTTAACGTTACAAAAGCTTTAGATTTCAGATAAATGCTGTTCTTTTGAACTTTCTATTCATCAAAGACTGTACACAACTGTTTTCGACATTTAAAATAATAATGAATGTTTCTTGAGTATCAATCATCATATTAGAATAATTTCTGAAGGATCATGTGACAGTGACGACTGGAGTAATGATGCTGAAAACTCAGCTTTGATCACAGGAATAAATAAAAGTTTAAAATATATTAAAATAGAAAGCAGCTGTTTTAAATTGGAATAATATTTTACAATATTACTGTTTTTGTTTGTATTTTTAATCAAATATATGCAGCCTTGGTGAGCAGAAGAAACTTCTCTGTTATGTGCGCGCCACAGACTGCACGCACGTCCGCTTAGAGTTCCGCCTTTTGCCTTCCGTCAATATTACGTTATTAGAAAAATATTTTTTTAGAGAATCGATTTTTTGACATTTGTGAATCGATTCAGAATCGTCCACGTCCGCATCGCGATGCATCTAAGAATAATTTTTTTCTCCCACCCCTAGATTTCATACAAATAAACAGTTACAATTAAGTCACTTACATTTTAGATGCAATGTTGACTGTTTTTGTTCTGTTTCAGCAGCGAAAATAGTTAAACAAAGATCACGGCAGAACCATCACTTATCACGTGTTTTCTCATAACTGAACGATTCAGCATTTTTAACGAATCGGTTGACTCAAAGATTGAATGATCAATCCATAAACATCTGTCTTAATCATGATCGACTCATTCGAACGAATCGTTTGAACGAATGAATCAATGACTCGCTTATTAAGATGGATGCCTGGCGACACCTAATGGCGGTTTAGTGTTGTTCATTCTTTCCCACATGTGTGTGATTTGTGTGTGCAACATTATCATTATTTTTCTTTCACTATTATATTAGCGATTTAAAAGCACCCACTCGTGTCACACGTCGATTAACCGGTGGGAAAATATCCTCAGACACATAGGCTACCTAATAAATGTATATTTAAATACAATATTGGCCTACCTGGTTAAAAGTTTTATATACTATTTTGATGTCCTTTTGGACACAAGAGGGCAGTATAGCCCTATATGTTTGCTTTTTTGTTGAACCAAATAGCACTAAATAGCCTGTTTTAACTTTTTCATTCTTCTTGAATTGCAAAAACAGAATAAAATGGGTTTAGTTGTGATATTTGTATTCTTTTATATAGAAATAAATGGTATATAATTACATTTTTAGAAGATTTTTAGTGTTTCCTTTTTGGACATTATTTAATCCCTCGCCATAGCAAAACCGTTTAAGATATTTATTATCCATTCACAATTTAGCATATTTAATGTAGTTTCATCATGTTGAAAAAGTTTGGTACGAATAAAATAAATAGTTTAAGAGGAGTGGCTAAAAATTCAGAGGCTGATTTAGCAAAAAAAAATCACATTCAGACCAAAATATCTGACTTCCTGATGGCCAGAGCTATTGAATGTAAATTAGAAAGTTGTCCAGCTTGATGAGAACAATATACAAACTATTTTTTCTTTACTGTAGTTAAAACTAACCCCCCCACTTTTGTCAAAAGCATGTTGAAAGTGACACACTTCCTGCTGCCAGTTGGTGGCGCTATAACTTTGACTCACAATAGCTACATCCATCTGATCGGCCTCTTACCACGAACACACTGCTGAAGTTTCATCAAGATCAGTTAATGTATGCAGAAGTTATTCCACTTCCGTGTTTCTCTTTTCTCGCCATAAATTCGATTCCTCGCCACAGCCAAACCGTTCGAGATATCAAAAATCCGTCCGCAATTTAGCATCCTCAATGCCTTGACTACATGCACACCGAGTTTGAAGGGGACACGGTGAATTTTCTAGGAGGAGTATTTCACATTCCACAGCAAGCGTTTTCCAAACAACCCATAATAGCCGACTTCCTGTTGGGCTGGCGTAAAACTTAGAGCACGAAAGTTGTTCGGCCCGATGAGATCTATATGTGTACCGAGTTTCAAATTAATTCATGCAAGTTTGTTTGATATATGGACCAAGTTTTAGAACCCCGTTCAAGGGGGCGCTGTCGAGCCCCCCTGCCACGCCCGGCTACCAGATTCAGCCCCGCCCTGATGGCCGCGGGTTCTGACCTGTGTGCAAAGTTTCAAGAGTTTTCGAGCACGTTTAGGGACCCAAAAGCCCCAGAAACCTTGAAAAACAAATGAAAAAGTAAATCTCACTCAACTGACAAATCACCCCCACCCCTCACACACTCAGAGACAGAGAGAGAGAGAGAAAATTCTCCAAAAAATCACATTCAAACCAAAATATCTGACTTTCTGTTGCTTTGAGCTATTAAGTGTAAATTAGAAAGTTGTCCGGCTCGATGAGAACAATATACATACCGATTTTTGTGATTCTAGGAAAAACTAAGGCCCCATTTTTGACTAAAGGTGGCGCTACTGAGCCATTCCACCACGCCCGTTTTTGAAACTTTGCACATGTCTACTGGCTAATAAGTGTGATGTGTCTGTTGAGTTTCATGCAATTTCAAGTATGTTAAGAGTCTCAAAAGCATCAAAAAAGAATAATAAAGTTTGATCCGTTGCCATGGCAACAGTATCTAAGATATCAATAATCCTTTCACAGGTCTTTATCTGCCGTGTGTCTACATTATACACATAAAGTTTGAAGCAAATCGGGTAAAAATAAGAGAGTGA
This sequence comes from Squalius cephalus, assembly GCF_949319135.1. NCBI lineage: Eukaryota > Metazoa > Chordata > Actinopteri > Cypriniformes > Leuciscidae > Squalius > Squalius cephalus. The sequence continues at coordinate 19,683,511 of NC_137146.1, read as the reverse complement.
TTTCAAAGCATTTTGAAAGTGACACACTTCCTGCTGCCAGTTGGTGGCGCTATAACTTTGACTCACAATAGTCACATCCTTGTGTTCGGCCTCTTACAACGAACACACTGCTGAAGTTTCATCAAGATCAGTTAATGTATGCAGAAGTTATAACACACTTCCTGTGTCCCATTATTCGCCATAAATTCGTTTCCTCGCCACGGCCAAACCGTTCGAGATATCAAAAATCCGTTCGCAATTTAGCATCCTCAATGTCTTGACTTCATTCACACCTAGTTTGGTGGCGATCGGATGAATTCCCTAGGAGGAGTATTTCACATTCCATTGTATGCATTTTCCAAACAACGTATAATAACCGACTTCCTGTTGGGCTGGTGTAAAACTTAGAGCACGAAAGTTGTTCGGCCCGATGAGATCTATATGTGTACCGAGTTTCAAATTAATTCATGCAAGTTTGTTTGATATATGGACCAAGTTTTAGAACCCCGTTCAAGGGGGCGCTGTCGAGCCCCCCTGCCACGCCCGGCTACCAGATTCAGCCCCGCCCTGATGGCCGCGGGTTCTGACCTGTGTGCAAAGTTTCAAGAGTTTTCGAGCACGTTTAGGGACCCAAAAGCCCCAGAAACCTTGAAAAACAAATGAAAAAGTAAATCTCACTCAACTGACAAATCACCCCCACCCCTCACACACTCAGAGACAGAGAGAGAGAGAGAAAATTCTCCAAAAAATCACATTCAAACCAAAATATCTGACTTTCTGTTGCTTTGAGCTATTAAGTGTAAATTAGAAAGTTGTCCGGCTCGATGAGAACAATATACATACCGATTTTTGTGATTCTAGGAAAAACTAAGGCCCCATTTTTGACTAAAGGTGGCGCTACTGAGCCATTCCACCACGCCCGTTTTTGAAACTTTGCACATGTCTACTGGCTAATAAGTGTGATGTGTCTGTTGAGTTTCATGCAATTTCAAGTATGTTAAGAGTCTCAAAAGCATCAAAAAAGAATAATAAAGTTTGATGCGTTGCCATGGCAACAGTATCTAAGATATCAATAATCCTTTCACAGGTCTTTATCTGCCGTGTGTCTACATTATACACATAAAGTTTGAAGCAAATCGGGTAAAAATAAGAGAGTGATTTCAAAGCATTTTGAAAGTGACACACTTCCTGCTGCCAGTTGGTGGCGCTATAACTTTGACTCACAATAGTCACATCCTTGTGTTCGGCCTCTTACAACGAACACACTGCTGAAGTTTCATCAAGATCAGTTAATGTATGCAGAAGTTATAACACACTTCCTGTGTCCCATTATTCGCCATAAATTCGTTTCCTCGCCATGGCCAAACCGTTCGAGATATCAAAAATCCGTTCGCAATTTAGCATCCTCAATGTCTTGACTTCATTCACACCTAGTTTGGTGGCGATCGGATGAATTCCCTAGGAGGAGTATTTCACATTCCATTGTATGCATTTTCCAAACAACGTATAATAACCGACTTCCTGTTGGGCTGGTGTAAAACTTAGAGCACGAAAGTTGTTCGGCCCGATGAGATCTATATGTGTACTGAGTTTCATATTATTACATGCAAGCGTGTTTGATTTATGGACCAATTTTTCCGACATAATTCCAGGGGGCGCTGTCGAGCCCCCGTGCCACGCCCGGGTACCAGCTTCAGTCCGGCCCTGATGGCCGCAGGTTCTGACGTGTGTGCAAAATTTCAAGAGTTTTTGAGCATGTTAAGGGCCCCAAAAGTGCCCGAGAAGTAGAAAAAAATAATAATAATAATAATAATAAACAATAATCCTACCGAAAACAATAGGGCCTTCGCCCTTTCAGGGCTTGGGCCCTAATAATCCTACCGAAAACAATAGGGCCTTCGCCCTTTCAGGGCTTGGGCCCTAATAATAATAATAAATATAGCTGCGAGCAGCGATTACGGGCCCAAGCCGGTGGCACCGCAATCCTGGTGCCAGGGTGGCGGTGCTGGCGGCTTTGGCCCTCCATCGCTGCTCGCAGCTATATTTATATTTATATATATATATATATATATATATATATATATACATACACACACACACACATATATATATATATATATATATATATATATATATATATATATATATATATATATATATATATATATATATATATACACACACACACATACATACATTATATATATATATATATATAAATAAATTTAAGGGACAAGACACAGATAATTTTACTTGCCTGAACTAATTAGAACAAAGAAAAAAATAAAATAAAATAATAAGTAGGGGATCACTAAATCGAGAGAATTATTCTGATTTTATGATACACTCAAAATATTCCACAACAAATCCTTTAAATGTAATGATATTCAGAACGGAACAAGAATAAAAAATTAAAAATAAACTATAAACAAAGTCAAAACGAAAAAATAAATATAATAAAAAAAATTAATTTCAAGCAATCCATGGCATGATTTATTTATTTTTTGGACTAAAACATTCTGGCTTTTTTTAAACTCAAACATAATTCTTAAATTGAATAATAATAATAATAAAAGAATAAAATGGGTTTAGTTCTGATTTCGTTGAAATCGCTCGCTCTCCGTACCTAACTTTTCCTGAATACAATCACTATTGAAACTGTGACATTGATTTCATACAACAGGTTATTAACAGTTAAAATGAAGTCATTTACATTTTAGATGCAATATTGACTGTTTTTGTTCTGTTTCAGCAGCGGAAATAGTTAAACAAAGATCACAGAAGAACGCATCTCACAGGAACGTGTTTTCTCATAACTGAATGATTCAGCATTTTGAACGAATTGGTTGACTCAAAGATTGAATGATCAATCCATAAACATCTGTTTATGTTTATGGATTGGATGTTTATGGATCCATGTTTATGGATCTGTATGTTATGGATTACGAATCATTTGAACGAATGAATCAATGACTCGCTCATTAAGACGGTCACTTGGCGACATCTAATGGCGGTTTAGTGTTGTTTAAAAGCATAATTCTTTCCAACGTGTGTGTGATTTGTGTGTGCACCATTATAAATGTCCGTGCGGACGTCCGTATTTTTCTTTCACTTTTATATTAGCGATACAAAAGCACCCGCTCGTGTCACACACGTCGATTAACCGGTGGGAAAATATCCTCAGACACATACCTAATAAATGTATATTTAAATACATTATTGGCCTAGCTGGTAAAAAGTTTTATATATTATTTTGATGTCCTTTTGGACACAAGAGGGCAGTATAGCCCTATGTATGACTTGAATTTTTTTTTTACTTTACTGTTTTAAAATTTAGAATAAAATTAGAATAAAATTCTTTTTAAAAACAGAATAAAATGGGTTTAGTTGTGATATTTGTATACTTTTATATAGAAATAAATGGTATAAAATTACATTTTTAGAAGATTTGAGGCTTTTAGTGCCTTTTGGAGGCTGATTTTTGACTAAAATATCTGACTTCCTGATGGTCGGAGCTAATGACTTTAAATTAGAAAGTTGTCCGGGTCGATGAGATCAACATACGTACTGAGTTGTGCAACTGTAGGTAAAACAACCCCCCCAACTTTTGTCAAAAGCATTTTGAAAGTGACACATTTCCTGCTGCCAGTTGGTGGCGCTATAACTTTGACACAAAATAGTTACATCCATCTGATCGGCCTCTTACCATGAACAAACTGCTGAAGTTTCATCAAGATCAGTTAATGTATGCATTAGTTATAACACTTCGTTTTTCTCTTTTCTCGCCATTAATTCGTTTCCTCGCCACAGCCAAACCGTTCGAGATATCAAAAATCCGTCCGCAATTTAGCATCATCAATGTCTTGACTTCACGCTGACCGAGTTTGGAGGCGAATCGATGTATTTCCTAGGAGGAGTACATTAAATTCCACAGCAAGCGTTTCCAAACAACCCTAAATAGCCGACTTCCTGTTGGGCTGGCGTAAAACTTAGAGCACGAAAGTTGTTCGGCCCGATGAGATCTATATGTGTACCAAGTTTCAAATGAATTCATGCAAGCGTGTTTGATATATGGACCAAGTTTTAGAACCCCGTTCAAGGGGGCGCTGTTGAGCCCCCCTGCCACGCCCGGCTACCAGATTCAGCCCCGCCCTGATGGCCGCGGGTTCTGACCTGTGTGCAAAGTTTCAAGAGTTTTCGAGCACGTTTAGGGACCCAAAAGCCCCAGAAACCTTGAAAAACAAATGAAAAAGTAAATCTCACTCAACTGACAAATCACCCCCACCCCTCACACACTCAGAGACAGAGAGAGAGAGAAATTTCTCCAAAAAATCACATTCAAACCAAAATATCTGACTTTCTGTTGCTTTGAGCTAATAAGTGTAAATTAGAAAGTTGTCCGGCTCGATAAGAACAATATACATACCAAGTTTTGTGATTCTAGGTAAAACTAAGCCCCCATTTTTGACTAAAGGTGGCGCTACTGAGCCCCTCACCACGCCCGTTTCTGAAACTTTGCCCATGTCTACTGGATAATAAGTGTGATGTGTCTGTCGAGTTTCATGCAATTTCAAGTATGTTAAGAGTCTCAAAAGCATCAAAAAAGAATATTAAAGTTTGATGCATTGCCATGGCAACAGTATCTAAGATATCAATAATCCTTTCACAGGTCTACATCTGCCGTGTGTCTACATCATACACATAAAGTTTGAAGCAAATCAGGTAAAAATAAGAGAGTGATTTCAAAGCATTTTGAAAGTGACACACTTCCTGCTGCCAGTTGGTGGCGCTATAACTTTGACTCACAATAATCACATCCTTGTGTTCGGCCTCTGAAAACGAACACACTGCTGAAGTTTCATCAAGATCAGATAATGTATGCTGAAGTTATAACACACTTCCTGTGTCCCTTATTCGCCATAAATTCGTTTCCTTGCCACGGCCAAACCGTTCGAGATATCAAAAATCCGTCCGCAATTTAGCATCCTCAATGTCTTGACTTCATGCTGACCGAGTTTGGAGGCGATTGGATGAATTCTCTAGGAGGAGTACATTAAATTCCACAGCATGCGTTTCAAAACAACCCATAATAGCCGACTTCCTGTTGGGCTGGCGTAAAAAGTAAAAGTACGAAAGTTGTTCGGCCCGATGAGATCTATATGTGTACCGAGTTTCATATTATTACATGCAAGCGTGTCTGATTTATGGACCAAGTTTTCGGACCCCGTTCAAGGGGGCGCTGTCGAGCCACCCTGCCACGCCCGGGTACCAGCTTCAGCCCAGCCCTGATGGCCACGGGTTCTGACCCGTGTGCAAAGTTTCAAGAGTTTTCGAGCACGTTAAGGGTCTCAAAAGTGCCCGAAAGGTTGACAGAAAAATAATAATAATAATAATAATAAATATAGCTGCGGGCCCAAGCCGGTGGCACCGCAACCCCGGTGCCTTTACCTAAAGGCACCGGGGTGGCGGTACCGCCGGCTTTGGCCCTTCATCGCTGCTCGCAGCTATATTTATATATATATATATATATATATATATATATATATATATATATATATATATATATATATACAGTATATATATATATATATATATATATACACACATATATAAATATATAAAAGACAGAAAATATTACTTGACTTACCTTATTCTGATTTTACGATACACTCAAAATATTCCACACCAAATCCTTTAAATTTAATGTAAAAATAAAAATGAAAGTAAGCAGTGTTGGGTTCACGTAACCCTCTCATTAGAATCAAAATGTTTCAACATTTGCCATGTATTTGGATGCTAAACTATTCTTTATTATAGGCTTTGTTCTTCACTCGTGTTCCAATATTGATGGAAAAAATCATCCTCTTCACATGCGCAAAAATGTGCTTGGAAACATCACAGTGGAGCGGTGCTTACTGTGAATGTACGAATTGTACTACTGACTATTTAGAGCAGTGTAATTTTTATATGTTAGGTTGACTATTTTATTATTATATTTTATTAAGGCTATAATGATCAGGCTGCGATGTCAAGATTGCAATGCTGGAATGTGTGTGTGTGTGTGTGTGTGTGTATGTGTGTTCATGTTTTTCTATCCCGATGGGGACTTCAACCTGAATGCACACAGACTCATGGGGACTCGTGTCACAGTGGGGACCTAAATAGAGGTCCCCATGGGTAAACAAGCTTATAAATCATACAGAATGAGTTTTTGGGTAAATGTAAAAATGCAGAAAGTTTTCTGTGATGGGTAGGTTTAGGGGTAGGGTTAGTGTGAGGAGATAGAATATACAGTTTGTAAAGTATAAAAACCATTAAGTCTATGGAGAGTCCCCACAAAGATAGTAAACCGTGTGTGTGTGTGTGTGTGTGTGTGTGCGTGTGTGTGTGTGGCGTGGGCGCGATGGAACAGTGGACACATAAAAACATACTCCGTCATTATACAGGACGACATTCAAACTGCAAAGTGTTAACTTATATTTGTGTACAGTCGCAATAAAACACAACATTGTGCTTTTGTAAAATAATTTCAAGCAATCCACCCCCGAAAGGCGCTAATTTTAAAATTAAACTAAAATGCTCATGGCTGCACGGGCATTCATAACGGTGCGCATCCACGGCGAGGAACGAGCAGAACAGAGTGAACGTTTTTCAGTTAATTCCTACTTCCATAGGAATTCATTTGAAACGCTCGCTCAACCACTATCAATGTCAGTGCGGACGAACATATTTTACTTTCGTTTTTATGTTGGCGATTCAAAAGCCCCCAGCGGTGTCACACGTCGATTAACCGGTGGTAAAATATTCTCACCGTCACTAGTATATTTTTATGTAGATACAATAGGCCTACCTGATTTTGAACACAAGAGAGCAGTATAGCCCTATGTATGACTTGACTTTTATGGGACTAAATAGTACAATTACTATTTTTAAACTTATAAATATTTATTAGATTGAAAAAAAAGAATAAAATGGGTTTAGTTGTGATATTTTTATACTTTTATATAGAAATAAATGGTGTTTAATTACATTTTTAGAAGATGAGGCTTTTAGTTTCCTTTTTGTACATTACTTTAGTCCCTCACTATAGAAAAACCGTTTGAGATGTTTAATATCCGTTCACAATTTAGCATCTTTAATGTGTTTTCATCATGTTGAAAAAGTTTGGTGTGAATAAAATAAACCAGTTAGGAAGAGTAGCTAAATACTCAGAGTCTGAAATATCCAAAAAATCCACATTCAAACCAAAATATCTGACTTCCTTTTGCTCTGAGCTAATAACTGTAAATTAGAAAGTTGTCCGGCTCGGTGAGACCAACATATATTGTGATTTTTTTAAACTGTTGGTAAAACTAACCCCCCCACTTTTGTCAAAAACATTTTGAAAGTGACACACTTCCTGCTGCCAGTTGGTGGCGCTATAACTTTGACTCACAATAGTTACATCCATCTGATCGGCCTCTTACCACGAACACACTGCTGAAGTTTCATCAAGATCAGTTAATGTATGCAGAAGTTATTCCACTTCGTGTTTCTCTTTTCTCGCCATAAATTCGTTTCCTCGCCACGGCCAAACCGTTCGAGATATCAAAAATCCGTCCACAATTTAGCATCCTCAATGTCTTGACTTCATGCACACCGAGTTTGGTGGGGATGGGATGAATTCTCTAGGAGGAGTACTTCACATTCCACAGCAAGCGTTTTCCAAACATCCCATAATAGCCGACTTCCTGTTGGGCTGGCGTGAAACTTGACAGAGGGAAAGTTGTTCGGCCTGATGAGATCTATATGTGTACCGAGTTTCATATTAATTCATGCAAGCGTGTTTGATATATGGACCAAGTTTTCAGACCCTGTTCAAGGTGGCGCTGTTGAACCCCCCTGCCACGCCCATTTCTGAAACTTTTCACATGTCTACTGGCTAATAAGTGTTATGTGTCTGTCGAGTTTCATCCAATTTCAAGCATGCGAAGAGTCTCAAAAGCATCCGAAAAGAATATTAAAGTTTGATGCGTTGCCGCGGCAACAGTATCTAAGATATAAATAATCCTTTCACAAGTCTACATCTGCCATGTATTTACATTATACACATAAAGTTTGAAGCAAATCGGGTAAAAATAAGAGGGTGATTTCAAAGCATTTTGAAAATGACAAACTTCCTGCTGCCAGTTGGTGGCGCTATAACTTTGACTCACAAAGGTCACATCTATGTGATCGGCCTCTTACAACGAATACACTGCTGAAGTTTCATCAAGATCAGTCAATGTATGCAGAAGTTATAACACACTTCCTTTGTCCCATTATTCGCCATAAATTCGTTTCCTCGCCACGGCCAAACTGTTCGAGATATCAAAAATCCGTCCACAATTTAGCATCCTCAATGTCTTGACTTCATTCACACCTAGTTTGGTGGCGATCGGATGAATTCCCTAGTAGGAGTATTTCACATTCCATTGTATGCGTTTTCCAAACAACGTATAATAACCGACTTCCTTTTGGGCTGGTGTAAAACTTAGAGCACGAAAGTTGTTCGGCCCGATGAGATCTATATGTGGACTGAGTTTCATATTATTACATGCAAGCGTGTTTGATTTATGGACCAATTTTTCAGACACCATTCCAGGGGGCGCTGTCGAGCCCCCGTGCCACGCCCGGGTACCAGCTTCAGTCCGGCCCTGATGGCCGCAGGTTCTGACGTGTGTGCAAAATTTCAAGAGTTTTTGAGCATGTTAAGGGCCCCAAAAGTGCCCAAGAAGTAGAAAAAAAAAAAAAAAAAAAAAATATATATATAGCTGCGAGCAGCGATTACGGGCCCAAGCCGGTGGCACCGCAACCCCGGTGCCTTTAGTTACCTAAAGGCACCGGGGTGGCGGTGCCGCCGGCTTTGGCCCTTCATCGCTGCTCGCAGCTATATTTTTATATATATATATATATATATATATATATATATATATATATATATACACATATATATCTTTAATGTATTTTTATCATGTTGAAAAAGTTTGGTGTGAATAAAATAAACCACTTAGGAGGAGTAGCTAAAAACTCAGAGTCTGACATATCCAAAAAATCCACATTCAAACCAAAATATCTGACTTCCTGTTGCTCGGAGCTAATGACTGTAAATTAGAAAGTTGTCCGTCTCGATGAGACCAATATGCGTACTGATTTTTGTAACTGTGGGTAAAAGTAACCCCCCACTTTTGTCAAAAGCATTTTTGAAGTGACACACTTCCTGCTACCAGTTGGTGGCGCTATAACTTTGACTCACAATAGTTACATCCATCTGACCGGCCTCTTACCATGAACACACTGCTGAAGTTTCATCAAGATCAGTTAATGTGTGCAGAAGTTATAACACTTCGTGTTTCTCTTTTCTCGCCATAAATTCGTGTCCTCGCCACAGCCAAACTGTTCGAGATATCAAAAATCCGTCCGCAATTTAGCATCCTCAATGACTTGACTTCATGCTGACCGAGTTTGGAGGCGATTGGATGAATTCTCTAGGATGAGTACATCAAATTCCACAGCATGCGTTTTTCAAACAACCCATAATAGCCGACTTCCTGTTTGGCGGATCTAATAACTTAGAGTGCGGAAGTTGTTCGGCCTGATGATATCTATATGTGTACTGAGTTTCATATTAATTCATGCAAGCATGTTTGATATATGGACCAAGTTTTCAGACCGTGTTCAAGGGGGCGCTGTTGAGCCCCCCTGCCACGCCCGGGTACCAGCTTCAGCCCGGCCCTGATGACCGTGGGTTCTGACCTGTGTGTAAAATTTCAAGAGTTTTTGAGCACGTTAAGGGCCCCAAAAGCCCCTGAAACCTTGAAAAACAAAGATTAAATGGAATATACAACCCCCCCCCCCCACACACACACACACAGACACACAGAGAGAGAGAGAAAATTCTCCAGAAAATCCACATTCAAACCAAAATATCTGACTTCCTGGTGGTCTGAGGTTATGACTGTAAATTAGAAAGTTGTCCGGCTTGATGAGAACAATACACCTACCAAGTTTTGTGATTCTAGGAAAAACTAAGCCCCCATTTTTGACTAAAGGTGGCGCTACTGAGCCATTCACCACGCCCGTTTCTGAAACTTTGCACATGTCTACTGGATAATAAATGTGATGTGTCTGTCGAGTTTCATGCATTTTCAAGCATGTGAAGAGTCTCAAAAGCATCCGAAAACAATATTAAAGTTTAATGCGTTGCCACGGCAACAGTATCTAAGATATCAATAATCCTTTCACAGGTCTACATCTGCCGTGTGTTTACATTATACACATAAAGTTTTAAGCAAATCGGGTAAAAATAAGAGGGTGATTTCAAAGCATTTTGAAAGTGACACACTTCCTGTTGCCAGTTGGTGGCGCTATAACTTTGACTCACAAATGTCACATCCATGTGATCGGCCTCTTACAACTAACACACTGCTGAAGTTTCATCAAGATCAGTTAATGTATGCAGAAGTTATAACACACTTCCTGTTTGAATTATTCGCCATAAATTCGTTTCCTTGCCACGGCCAAACCGTTCGAGATATCAAAAATCCGTCCGCAATTTAGCATCCTCAATGTCTTGACTTCATGCACACCGAGTTTGGTGGGGATTGGATGAATTCTTTAGGAGAAGTACTTTGCATTCCACAGCAAGCGTTTTCCAAACAACCCATAATAGCCGACTTCCTGTTGGGCTGGCGTAAAACTTGACCGGGGGAAAGTTGTTCGGCCCGATGAGATCTATATGTGTACCGAGTTTCATATTAATTCATGCAAGCATGTTTGATCTATGGACCAAGTTTTGGGACACCGTTCAAGGGGGCGCTGTTGAGCCCCCCTGCCACGCCCGGGTACCAGCTTCAGCCCGTCCCTGATGGCAGGGGGTTCTGACTTGTGTGCAAATTTTCAAGAGTTTTTGAGCACGTTAAGGACCCCAAAAGCCCCTGAAACCTTGATTAACAATATAAAAGCAATAGTCAAATCCCCCTCTCCCCTCACACACACAGAGACACAGAGAGAGGGAGAGAAAATTCTTCAGAAAATCCACATTCAAACCAAAATATCTCTCTTCCTGTTGGTCGGAGATCGTTAATGTAAATTAGAAAGTTGTCCGTCTTGATGAGAACAATACACATACCAAGTTTTGTTGCTGTGGATAAAACTAACCCCCCCACTTATGACTAAAGGTGGCGCTACTGAGCCCCTCACCACGCCCGTTTCTGAAACTTTACACAAGTCTACGGGCTAATAAGTGTGATGTGTCTGTCGAGTTTCATCCAATTTCAAGTATGTTAAGAGTCTCAAAAGCATCAAATAAGAATATTAAAGTTTGAAGCGTTGCCATGGCAACAGTATTAAAGATATCAAAAATACTTTCACAGGTCTACATCTGCCGTGTGTTTACATTATACACATAAAGTTTGAAGCAAATCGGGTAAAAATAAGAGGGTGATTTCAAAGCATTTTGAAAGGGACACACTTCCTGCTGCCAGTTGGTGGCGCTATAACTTTGACTCACAATAGTCACATCCATGTGATCGGCCTCTTACAACGAACACACTGCTGAAGTTTAATCAAGATCAGTTAATGTATGCAGAAGTTATAACACACTTCCTGTTTCCATTATTCGCCATAAATTTGTGTCCTCGCCACGGCCAAACCGTTCGAGATATCAAAAATCCGTCTGCAATTTAGCATCCTCAATGTCTTGACTTCATGCTGACTGAGTTTGGAGGCAAATGGATGAATTCCCTAGGAGGAGTACATTAAATTCCACAGCATGAGTTTCCAAACAACCCATAATAGCCGACTTCCTGTTGGGCTGGCGTAAAAAGTAAAAGTACGAAAGTTGTTCGGCCCGATGAGATCTATATGTGTATTGAGTTTCATATTATTACATGGAAGCGTGTCTGATTTATGGACCAAGTTTTCGGACCCCGTTCAAGGGGGCGCTGTTGAGCCCCCCTGCCACGCCCGGGTACCAGCTTCAGCCCGGCCCTGATGGCCGCAGGTTCTGACCTGTGTGCAAAATTTCAAGAGTTTTCGAGCATGTTAAAGGCCCCAAAAGTGCCCGAAAGGTTGACAGAAAAATAAGAATAAATATAGCTGCGAGCAGCGATTACGGGCCCAAGCCGGTGGCACCGCAATCCTGGTGCCAGGGTGGCGGTACCGCCGGCTTTGGCCCTCCATCGCTGCTCGCAGCTATATTTATATTTATATATATATATACACACACACACACACACACATACATACATATATATATATATATATATACACACACACACACATACATATATATATATAAATAAATTTAAGGGACAAGACACAGATAATTTTACTTGCCTGACCTGATTAGAACAAAGAAAAAAATAAAATAAAATAATAAGTAGGGGATCACTAAATCGAGAGAATATTCTGATTTTATGATACACTCAAAATATTCCACAACAAATCCTTTAAATGTAATGATATTCAGAACGGAACAAGAATAAAAAATAAAAAATAAACTATAAACAAAGCCAAAACGAAAAAATAAATATAATAAAAAAAATTAATTTCAAGCAATCCATGGCATGATTTATTTATTTTTTGGACTAAAACATTCTGGCTTTTTTTAAACTCAAACATAATTCTTAAATTGAATAATAATAATAATAAAAGAATAAAATGGGTTTAGTTCTGATTTCGTTGAAATCGCTCGCTCTCCGTACCTAACTTTTCCTGAATACAATCACAATTGAAACTGTGACATTGATTTCATACAACAGGATATTAACAGTTAAAATGAAGTCATTTACATTTTAGATACAATATTGACTGTTTTTGTTCTGTTTCAGCAGCGAAAATAGTTAAACAAAGATCACAGAAGAACGCATCTCACAGGAACGTGTTTTCTCATAACTGAATGATTCAGCATTTTGAACGAATTGGTTGACTCAAAGATTGAATGATCAATCCATAAACATCTGTTTATGTTTATGGATTGGATGTTTATGGATCCATGTTTATGGATCTGTATATGTTTATGGATTACGAATCGTTTGAACGAATGAATCAATGACTCGCTCATTAAGACGGTCACTTGGCGACATCTAATGGCGGTTTAGTGTTGTTTAAAAGCATAATTCTTTCCAACGTGTGTGTGATTTGTGTGTGCACCATTATAAATGTCCGTGCGGACGTCCGTATTTTTCTTTCACTTTTATATTAGCGATTTAAAAGCACCTTCTCGTGTCACACACGTCGATTAACCGGTGGGAAAATCCTCAGACACATACCTAATAAATGTATATTTAAATACATTATTGGCCTAGCTGGTAAAAAGTTTTATATATTATTTTGATGTCCTTTTGGACACAAGAGGGCAGTATAGCCCTATGTATGACTTGAATTTTTTTTTTACTTTACTGTTTTAAAATTTAGAATAAAATTAGAATAAAATTCTTTTTAAAATCAGAATAAAATGGGTTTAGTTGTGATATTTGTATACTTTTATATAGAAATAAATGGTATAAAATTACATTTTTAGAAGATTTGAGGCTTTTAGTGCCTTTTGGAGGCTGATTTTGCAAAAAATCCACATTCAAACCAAAATATCTGACTTCCTGATGGTCGGAGCTAATGACTTTAAATTAGAAAGTTGTCCGGGTCGATGAGATCAACATACGTACTGAGTTGTGCTACTGTAGGTAAAACGACCCCCCCCACTTTTGTCAAAAGCATTTTGAAAGTGACACATTTCCTGCTGCCAGTTGGTGGCGCTTTAACTTTGACACACAATAGTTACATCCATCTGATCGGCCTCTTACCATGAACAAACTGCTGAAGTTTCATCAAGATCAGTTAATGTATGCATTAGTTATAACACTTCGTGTTTCTCTTTTCTCGCCATTAATTCGTTTCCTCGCCACAGCCAAACCGTTCGAGATATCAAAAATCCGTCCGCAATTTAGCATCCTCAATGTCTTGACTTCACGCTGACCGAGTTTGGAGGCGAATCGATGTATTTCCTAGGAGGAGTACATTAAATTCCACAGCAAGCGTTTCAAAACAACCCTAAATAGCCGACTTCCTGTTGGGCTGGCGTAAAACTTAGAGCACGAAAGTTGTTCGGCCCGATGAGATCTATATGTGTACCGAGTTTCAAATTAATTCATGCAAGCGTGTTTGATATATGGACCAAGTTTTAGAACCCCGTTCAAGGGGGCGCTGTTGAGCCCCCCTGCCACGCCCGGCTACCAGATTCAGCCCCGCCCTGATGGCCGCAGGTTCTGACCTGTGTGCAAAGTTTCAAGAGTTTTCGAGCACATTTAGGGACCCAAAAGCCCCAGAAACCTTGAAATAAAAATGAAAAAGAAAATCTCACTCAACTGACAAATCACCCCCACCCCTCACACACTCAGAGACAGAGAGAGAGAGAAAATTCTCAAAAAAATCACATTCAAACCAAAATATCTGACTTTCTGTTGCTTTGAGCTAATAAGTGTAAATTAGAAAGTTGTCCGGCTCGATAAGAACAATATACATACCAAGTTTTGTGATTCTAGGTAAAACTAAGCCCCCATTTTTGACTAAAGGTGGCGCTACTGAGCCCCTCACCACGCCCGTTTCTGAAACTTTGCCCATGTCTACTGGATAATAAGTGTGATGTGTCTGTCGAGTTTCATGCAATTTCAAGTATGTTAAGAGTCTCAAAAGCATCAAAAAAGAATATTAAAGTTTGATGCGTTGCCATGGCAACAGTATCTAAGATATCAATAATCCTTTCACAGGTCTACATCTGCCGTGTGTCTACATCATACACATAAAGTTTGAAGCAAATCAGGTAAAAATAAGAGAGTGATTTCAAAGCATTTTGAAAGTGACACACTTCCTGCTGCCAGTTGGTGGCGCTATAACTTTGACTCACAATAGTCACATCCTTGTGTTCGGCCTCTTACAACAGACACACTGCTGAAGTTTCATCAAGATCAGATAATGTATGCTGAAGTTATAACACACTTCCTGTGTCCCTTATTCGCCATAAATTCGTTTCCTTGCCACGGCCAAACCGTTCGAGATATCAAAAATCCGTCCGCAATTTAGCATCCTCAATGTCTTGACTTCATGCTGACCGAGTTTGGAGGCGATTGGATGAATTCTCTAGGAGGAGTACATTAAATTCCACAGCATGCGTTTCAAAACAACCCATAATAGCTGACTTCCTGTTGGGCTGGCGTAAAAAGTAAAAGTACGAAAGTTGTTCGGCCCGATGAGATCTATATGTGTACCGAGTTTCATATTATTACATGCAAGCGTGTCTGATTTATGGACCAAGTTTTCGGACCCCGTTCAAGGGGGCGCTGTCGAGCCCCCCTGCCACGCCCGGGTACCAGCTTCAGCCCGGCCCTGATGGCCGCGGGTTCTGACCCGTGTGCAAAGTTTCAAGAGTTTTCGAGCATGTTAAGGGTCTCAAAAGTGCCCGAAAGGTTGACAGAAAAATAATAATAATAATAATAATAATAAATATAGCTGCGAGCAGCGATTACGGGCCCAAGCCGGTGGCACCGCAACCCCGGTGCCTTTAGTTACCTAAAGGCACCGGGGTGGCGGTACCGCCGGCTTTGGCCCTCCATCGCTGCTCGCAGCTATATTTATATATATATATATATATATATATATATATATATATATACATACATACATACACACACATACATATATATGTATATATATATATATATATATATATATATATATATATATATATATATATATATATATATATATATATATATATATTATTGTTCAAAAGTTTGGGGTCAGTAAGATTTTTAATGTTTTTAGGAGAAGTCTCTTCTGCTCACCAAGGCTGCATTTATTGATTAAAAATACAAACAAAAACAGTAATATTGTGAAATATTATTCCAATTTAAAACAGCTGTTTTCAATTTTTAAATATTTTACATAGTAATTCATTTCTGTGATCAAAGTTGAGTTTTCAGCATCATTACTCCAGTCTTCAGTGTCACATGATCCTTCAGAAATCATACTAATATGATGATTGATGCTCAATAAATATTCATTATTATTTTCAATGTTGAAAACAGTTGTGTACAGAATTTTTTTTTTTCAAAATGCCTTGATGAATGTAAAGTTCAAAAGAACAGCATATATTTCAAATATATATATTTTTAACATTATAAATGTCTTTACTGTAACTGTTGATCAGTTTAACTAATCCTTCATAAATAAAAGTACTGATTTATTTTATTTATTTCCCCAAAAAATAAAATTTTAATTATTACTAACCCAAAACTTTTGAGCGGTAGTGTTTAACGTTACAAAAGCTTTAGATTTCAGATAAATGCTGTTCTTTTGAACTTTCTATTCATCAAAGACTGTACACAACTGTTTTCGACATTTAAAATAATAATGAATGTTTCTTGAGTATCAATCATCATATTAGAATAATTTCTGAAGGATCATGTGACAGTGACGACTGGAGTAATGATGCTGAAAACTCAGCTTTGATCACAGGAATAAATAACAGTTTAAAATATATTAAAATAGAAAGCAGCTGTTTTAAATTGGAATAATATTTTACAATATTACTGTTTTTGTTTGTATTTTTAATCAAATAAATGCAGCCTTGGTGAGCAGAAGAAACTTCTCTGTTATGTGCGCGCCACAGACTGCACGCACGTCCGCTTAGAGTTCCGCCTTTTGCCTTCCGTCAATATTACGTTATTAGAAAAATATTTTTTTAGAGAATCGATTTTTTGACATTTGTGAATCGATTCAGAATCGTCCACGTCCGCATCGCGATGCATCTAAGAATACATTTTTTCTCCCACCCCTAGATTTCATACAACAGGTTAATAAACAGTTACAATTAAGTCACTTACATTTTAGATGCAATGTTGACTGTTTTTGTTCTGTTTCAGCAGCGAAAATAGTTAAACAAAGATCACGGCAGAACCATCACGCATCACGTGTTTTCTCATAACTGAACGATTCAGCATTTTTAACGAATCGGTTGACTCAAAGATTGAATGATCAATCCATAAACATCTGTCTTAATCATGATCGACTCATTCGAACAAATCGTTTGAACGAATGAATCAATGACTCGCTTATTAAGATGGATGCCTGGCGACACCTAATGGCGGTTTAGTGTTGTTTAAAAGCATCATTCTTTCCCACATGTGTGTGATTTGTGTGTGCAACATTATCATTATTTTTCTTACACTATTATATTAGCGATTTAAAAGCACCCACTCGTGTCACACGTCGATTAACCGGTGGGAAAATATCCTCAGACCTAATACATGTATATTTAAATACAATATTGGCCTACCTGGTAAAAAATTTATATACTATTTTGATGTCCTTTTGGACACAAGAGGGCAGTATAGCCCTATGTTTGCTTTTTTGTTGAACCAAATAGCACTAAATAGCCTGTTTTAACTTTTTCATTCTTCTTGAATTGCAAAAACAGAATAAAATGGGTTTAGTTGTGATATTTGTATACTTTTATATAGAAATAAATGGTATATAATTACATTTTTAGAAGATTTTTAGTGTTTCCTTTTTGGACATTATTTAATCCCTCGCCATAGCAAAACCGTTTGAGATATTTATTATCCATTCACAATTTAGCATATTTAATATAGTTTCATCATGTTGAAAAAGTTTGGTACGAATAAAATAAATAGTTTAAGAGGAGTGGCTAAAAATTCAGAGGCTGATTTTGCAAAAAAATTCACATTCAGACCAAAATATCTGACTTCCTGATGGCCAGAGCTATTGAATGTAAATTAGAAAGTTGTCCGGCTTGATGAGAACAATATACAAACTATTTTTTCTTTACTGTAGTTAAAACTAACCCCCCCACTTTTGTCAAAAGCATGTTGAAAGTGACACACTTCCTGCTGCCAGTTGGTGGCGCTATAACTTTGACTCACAATAGCTACATCCATCTGATCGGCCTCTTACCACGAACACACTGCTGAAGTTTCATCAAGATCAGTTAATGTATGCAGAAGTTATTCCACTTCCGTGTTTCTCTTTTCTCGCCATAAATTCGATTCCTCGCCACGGCCAAACCGTTTGAGATATCAAAAATCCGTCCGCAATTTAGAATCCTCAATGTCTTGACTACATGCACACCGAGTTTGAAGGGGACACGGTGAATTTTCTAGGAGGAGTATTTCACATTCCACAGCAAGCGTTTTCCAAACAACCCATAATAGCCGACTTCCTGTTGGGCTGGCGTAAAACTTGACCGGGGTAAAGTTGTTCGGCCCGATGAGATCTATATGTGTACCGAGTTTCATATTAATTCATGCGAGCGTGTTTGATATATGGATCAAGTTTTAGAACCCCGTTCAAGGGGGCGCTGTTGAGCCCCCCAGCCACGCCCGGGTACCAGCTTCAGCCCGGCCCTGATGGCCGTGGGTTCTGACCTGTGTGCAAAGTTTCAAGAGTTTTTGAGCACGTTAAGGACCCCAAAAGCCCCTGAAACCTTGATTAACAATATAAAAGCAATAGTCAAATCCCCCCCTCCCCTCACACACACACAGACACAGAGAGAGGGAGAGAAAATTCTTCAGAAAATCCACATTCAAACCAAAATATCTCTCTTCCTGTTGGTCGGAGATGGTTCATGTAAATTAGAAAGTTGTCCGTCTTGATGAGAACAATACACATACCAAGTTTTGTTGCTGTTGATAAAACTAACCCCCCCACTTATGACTAAAGGTGGCGCTACTGAGCCCCTCACCACGCCCGTTTCTGAAACTTTGCACATGTCTACTGGATAATAAATGTGATGTGTCTGTCGAGTTTCATGCAATTTCAAGTATGTTAAGAGTCTCAAAAGCATAAAAAAAGAATATTAAAGTTTGATGCGTTGCCACGGCAACAGTATATAAGATATCAATAATCCTTTCACAGGTTTACATCTGCCGTGTGTCTACATTGTACACATAAAGTTTGAAGCAAATCTGGTAAAAATAAGACAGTGATTTCAAAGCATTTTAATAGTGATGTACTTCCTGCTGCCTGTTGGTGGCGCTATAACTTTGACTCACAATAGTCACATCTGTGCGATCGGCCTCTTACAACGAACACACTGCTGAAGTTTCATCAAGATCAGTTAATGTATGCAGAAGTTATAACACACTTCCTGTGTCCCTTATTCGCCATAAATTCGTTTCCTTGCCACGGCCAAACCGTTTGAGATATCAAAAATCCGTCCGCAATTTAGCATCCTCAATGTCTTGACTTCATGCTGACCAAGTTTGGAGGCGATTGGATGAATTCTCTAGGAGGAGTACATTAAATTCCACAGCATGCGTTTCAAAACAATCCATAATAGCCGACTTCCTGTTGGGCTGGCGTAAAAAGTAAAAGTACGAAAGTTGTTCGGCCCGATGAGATCAATATGTGTACCGAGTTTCATATTATTACATGCAAGCGTGTCTGATTTATGGACCAAGTTTTCGGACCCCGTTCAAGGGGGCGCTGTCGAGCCCCCCTGCCACGCCCGGGTACCAGCTTCAGCCCGGCCCTGATGGCCGCGGGTTCTGACCCGTGTGCAAAGTTTCAAGAGTTTTCGAGCATGTTAAGGGTCTCAAAAGTGCCCGAAAGGTTGACAGAAAAATAAGAATAATAATAATAATAATAAATAATCCTACCGAAAACAATAGGGCCTTCGCCCTTTCAGGGCTTGGGCCCTAATAAAATATAGCTGCGAGCAGCGATTACGGGCCCAAGCCGGTGGCACCGCAACCCCGGTGCCTTTAGTTACCTAAAGGCACCGGGTGGCGGTACCGCCGGCTTTGGCCCTCCATCGCTGCTCGCAGCTATATTTATATATATATATATATATATATATATATATATATATATATATATATATATATATATATATATATATATATATATATATATATATATATACATACATACATACATACATACATACGTACACACAAATTCATATATATGTATATATATATATATATATATATATATATATATATATATATATATATATGTATATATATATATATATATATATATATATATATATATATATATATATATATATATATATTATTGTTCAAAAGTTTGGGGTCAGTAAGATTTTTAATGTTTTTAGGAGAAGTCTCTTCTGCTCACCAAGGCTGCATTTATTGATTAAAAATACAAACAAAAACAGTAATATTGTGAAATATTATTCCAATTTAAAACAGCTGTTTTCAATTTTTAAATATTTTACATAGTAATTCATTTCTGTGATCAAAGTTGAGTTTTCAGCATCATTACTCCAGTCTTCAGTGTCACATGATCCTTCAGAAATCATACTAATATGATGATTGATGCTCAATAAATATTCATTATTATTTTCAATGTTGAAAACAGTTGTGTACAGATTTTTTTTTTTTTTCAAAATGCTTTGATGAATGTAAAGTTCAAAAGAACAGCATATATTTCAAATATATATATTTTTAACATTATAAATGTCTTTACTGTAACTGTTGATCAGTTTAACTCATCCTTCATAAATAAAAGTACTGATTTATTTTATTTATTTCCCCAAAAAATTAAATTTTAATTATTACTAACCCAAAACTTTTGAGCGGTAGTGTTTAACGTTACAAAAGCTTTAGATTTCAGATAAATGCTGTTCTTTTGAACTTTCTATTCATCAAAGACTGTACACAACTGTTTTCGACATTTAAAATAATAATGAATGTTTCTTGAGTATCAATCATCATATTAGAATTATTTCTGAAGGATCTTGTGACAGTGACGACTGGAGTAATGATGCTGAAAACTCAGCTTTAAAATATATTAAAATAGAAAGCAGCTGTTTTAAATTGGAATAATATTTTACAATATTACTGTTTTTGTTTGTATTTTTAATCAAATAAATGCAGCCTTGGTGAGCAGAAGAAACTTCTCTGTTATGTGCGCACCACAGACTGCACGCACGTCCGCTTAGAGTTCCGCCTTTTGCCTTCCGTCAATATTACGTTATTAGAAAATATTTTTTTTAGAGAATCGATTTTTTGACATTTGTAAATCGATTCAGAATCGTCCACGTCCGCATCGCGATGCATCTAAGAATAAATTTTTTCTCCCACCCCTAGATTTCATACAACAGGTTAATAAACAGTTACAATTAAGTCACTTACATTTTAGATGCAATGTTGACTGTTTTTGTTCTGTTTCAGCAGCGAAAATAGTTAAACAAAGATCACGGCAGAACCATCACGCATCACGTGTTTTCTCATAACTGAACGATTCAGCATTTTTAACGAATCGGTTGACTCAAAGATTGAATGATCAATCCATAAACATCTGTCTTAATCATGATCGACTCATTCGAACGAATCGTTTGAACGAATGAATCAATGACTCGCTTATTAAGATGGATGCCTGGCGACACCTAATGGCGGTTTAGTGTTGTTTAAAAGCATCATTCTTTCCCACATGTGTGTGATTTGTGTGTGCAACATTATCATTATTTTTCTTACACTATTATATTAGCGATTTAAAAGCACCCACTCGTGTCAC